>NC_134040.1:43976364-44287771 GCF_965140245.1 Athene noctua
TTCCCTGACATCGGTGCGGGCTGCTGGGAGCTGGGGGCAGGTCTCAGGATGGAGGGAATTGAGCACCACTGATTCAATTAGCCTCCCGTGACTTATGGCTCAGAGAAGTGCCAGGAATTGATGGGCTTGGGAAAGTACTTACTTTTTTTCTAATCAGGAAGGAGCAAATCCCAGGAAGCCCAACAGAGCATATGAACATCAAAGAGTTCAAGAAAGCCAGGCTGGCCAAATCCCAGTACTGTGGAGTTGAGCCCAAGCAGCCTAGCAGACCTCAGTGGAACCAAAAAACCTCATGATATTTTCAACATCTGCATAATCCAGGAAGACAATAAATTATTTGTCACCTGGTTGCAGAGAGCTGATTTTAAAGTTGAGGTCTGGGAAGTTGTTGGCAAGCTTACAGATTTCCAGTTTACTTTTTTTTTTTTTTCTTTTTCTTTTTTAAAGTACATGGCTCCAAATATTGAAGGAACATGTGAAAAACAAAAGTAGCCGAATAAATATAGTTCTTATTTTAAAACAACTGCTTTGTTTTTCAAATCATAGACAAAGCATTGATTATTTGTCTGTCCTCAGTGTAACATTTTGTTGAATTGCTAGTAGATTATATTATTTCCAGGCTAAGGATATTCTTTTGTTTGCCTATCAGCGTTCATACCTCTTATTGTAACAGAAGCCATGGATCTTGTATTCATGCTGCAGAACACGAGATAATAAAGGATCCATTACCAGAAATTGTCATTTTTGTACGTACAGCTATTCTGTCATAATTCAGGTCACCAACTTTGGTAGTTCCCCCAGAAAAGGAAAATCAACTGTCCTGGGCCTGAGAAAGAAATGTTTGCTTCTAGGCTTGCATACAGAAGAAGGAAAAAAAAAAAAGAGCAAGCCTGATGTATGAAGATGAGTAGCGTAGAAAAATAAATACTGATAGGGTACATTACAGAATCCGAAGTTTTGATGTGGTAGTGATGAATTTCCTTCTTCCTAGGTGTTTTAACTGAGTTCAAGGGTATGACAGACAACATTAAGTCAGGACAAAAATGTGAGTTCCCAAGTAGTCTACCCCACCCTTTGACTTCGACACATGAATTTGTTAGTTTAGAAGGGGAGAGCTATAGAGAAGTCAAAATCTATGACTATTCACATCAGCTAAAAGATTGGTTCACCACCATTAAACACTATCATAATTTCATTTTTATTACTGCAACTCAAATGATGGATAAAGATTTGTATGAGTGGTTTGCTTTATCTATGCCCCCCCCAAAAAAAACAAAACCAAAACCAAAAACAAAACCAACCCAAACAGTAAAGACAGCACCAGAAACTATTTTACCCGAAGGTATCTCAGAGCATTCATTTTCCCCAGGTATTCTGATAGCTTGTTTTTAGACCATCAAGAGGTAAATCTGAGGTTACCTGTGATAATGAATGAATCTGAGGAAAAAAGCAAATATAATAAACCCAACAGACTGGAACAGTAAAGCTGTCTCACCAAGAAAGAGGGCAGCAGCTGTAAAGGAAAAAGTGTTCATTTCCCTTTGGTTTGAATTGATTTTTTTTCTGGTTAAGAAGTAGAATATACTCCATTTTCTTACCAAGAGTCAAGCAGAATTAGGACTGTGGAAAGAAGACCTATTAATCTTGAGATAATAATTTCTGTCTTCAAATAACTATGGTATGAAATTGCAGAACATAAAAAAACAATGACTATCAACCAGAACCAAGGTGGGAGCAGATCTGTTCAGCTTGGTGCTGTTCAATAATTCTCACGTTAAAATGACACCCAGGATGAGCCAGGCGGACGTATCCTCCTCGACTTCCCTTCACCATCAGGCTCAGGTCTAGAAATATCCACCTGCATTCCTGCTTTTATAACTGGCTATTGCCCCAATAAACACATGCTTTGTCACAGTCTATCGCTAACAGGCCTCACTCATGGATATTGTCATTGACATCAGTGCAAACATAGGCCAAATATCTGTAAGTGCAAAAACAGATTTAAAGTAGATTTTTGTTGTAGTTGTTACATTTACAGGAAAGGTATTCAGTTATCCTCGTGTATTTTACAAAGGTTAGCAGTACATCGTCGTGTCTGCAGCTGTATTTTTAACCATTGTGAAGATCAACGGGTTTATGAATGGAAAACACATGGGTTTTGACTTAATTCAGAACCTAGAATGGACCCTTACTCTCTCTGTGCTGGTGCTTGTGCAATTTCTCTGTGTTGGCTGATTTGTTGCATTCTCAGTTACACACTCAAGTACAAGTCCTTGGATGACTCCAAATGCAGCATCTCGTGTTTGACATATTTCAATATGTAAGTGTACCATAAATAAATGATACAGGTATATCTTCATGGACGAAAAACCACTACAGTGGTAATCATGCTGAAGGGGGGAAAAGAGATCAATGTACAGTCTTATTTTTGCACTGCGTGTGCTGCAGGATCCTCCATCAACCACCACACCCACACTGCAGAGGGGACACACCATACAGGCTTTGATGGGCTTCCACCAATCAAGCAGGTCAATCTCCATCCAACAGACGTTGGGAGTTGGCATCTCACATGAGCCTGGTGCTGCATCAGATTCTGACTTCTAGCATGCTACCATCTAACCCTGTTATTTATTATGTGAAACAAACAAAAGCCAGGAGTGTAAACTGAGAGAGTGGGGTGAGGAGGAGAGATGTGAGTGGAAGCAAATAATCTTCAAAAGGCTCTTAGATGTTGCTAGATATATTAACTTATTCCCTAAGTTTTCCTGCCAAAGTAATATTTGGCAAAAGAATGTTCTTTAAAATGTTACTGAATGAACACAACATGGCAATATCAGTTTTGAAAAGACTTCTGAAGAGCAGTCCACTACTTTTTTAGTTGTGTTGCCATGGCTTCCTTGTTTATTTTCTGCCGCCAGTCTGGATTTGATCTGTTTGCTTTGGGTCATTTTATGACATAATAATTAATATTGTTTGCTAGCAAAACACATTATCAAGAGGAAGCACGATCAAAAGGTTGGTACCAGATTAGGAGTCTGGAGAACAGCATCTTCTTCATTGCAGAGATAATAATAAAGCCTGATCACATCACCTCTTTTTACAGTGGTTCCCTCATCTGATTTGTCTACTAAACTTTTCACAGAAGACATCTCGGAGATGGTGAGCAACACCTACATTGAGTCCCAGTTTCAGCTGGAGTTTCTGGGTGTTACCATTGTTACTTCTCTTAATGTGATCCTGACAGCATTCCTGTCCCTATTTTAAAGGTGGACAGCAGAGTCAGAGCTCAGATGTCACACAAAGGCAGGAATAAAAATCCTGAAGTATATGGAATAATAAATTAAATTATATGACTGCTTGGCCCAGAAACTGATAATTAAGACAAAGCTGTGTAGACTATTTAGCAAATTCATGTATGTGGGAAATAGATTAAGTGGAACAAGATGATTAAGGTTGAAGCAGCTCACCAATCTGGAAGAATAGAGGAAATAGTAAGATGTGTACTGAAGGTACGTGCAATTGAAGGTAAAGTAACAAAAATGGTTTCCTGATGATCCTTAAAAGAATGTTTTCAAGATTTCAATTAAGCAAGTTTAAAGGAAAAAATGAGGAAAGCCATTGAAGCTTTTTGACAAAAAAAGAAGAAAAGCCAATAGAATTGCTGGAATTTTAGTTAAAGTGCATAAACAGGAGACTTAAAAACTCTACTAAAATGTTTCAATATGATCCAAGAAGGAGAAAATTTCCTTCACAAGTGGAACAAAGATTAATTTCCTGGAGGAAGAAGGCCCTACAACATGTAAGGAGAATTAGAGTAACTTCAAGGAAGAGAAATCATGCATTTCTGCTTGTGATAACAAAGTTGAGCAGAATATTGAGTAGCAGCTGATAATTTTCATAAAGTTAAAACATGTTTGGAATTTCATGGTGTCTCAGAAGTAATTTTCAAGTAACATTTGTACTATTATTTGATTTTTCAAAGTATTATTAAAATTATGATTTTGGGGGGGTAATATGTTAGATATTTTATAGGCAAAAAAGAGTGACAGAGAGGGAAAGGACAGATTTCATTGTGCTAAGTACTGCTAGCAAAAATAGAGGATTCTGTAGATTCTAATTATCCTTGTTCTTCTAATTTCCAAAATAAGTTTGATTTGGACAGAAAACGGTGACTGACTTCTAAAGCCACATTAAAAAAAAAAAAAAAAAAAAAGTCTAACACAAATAAAATAGCAGAGGCAGATAAACCCAAAGTTATCTGAAAAAGTAGTGGGGGGGTGTCACAAAATCTTAACCTACCGAGCCTGGAGGTTGAAGGTCTTCCCCCTCCAGGCTGCTCTCCCAGATCGTGTGTGGACTGTGGTCAATGGGAGCCCCGTGCATGGTAACGTACCATGGTCATCTAAGATTTTGTGACGTATTTTTTTGACTGGATGTTTCAGACTTATATGCCATAATCTTACTCTGGCTTTGTGGAAAATACTTAGAAGGGCACATTTAATACCTTTTTTTTTTTTTTTTCCCTATAAAATAAAACATAAATAGGTAGTTTCTTCAATTTTCTTTCCCATCTGCTTTTGGACATTTTTAATGTCCACTGCACAGTGTAATGTATCTAATAGGAGCTGGTCGATTTTTGACTGACATCTGCAATCCAGATCTGGTCTTTCACAGCAAGGAGACCATTTGGTACTTTTGGAACCAGCAAAGGCCAGCAGGTAAAATGTTACAGTCAGGGACTGACAGCTGTAGGGTTTCCTTCAGACAGAGGGGAAGAAGGAAGGGAATGAGGAGAGTAGTGTTTCTGAGCAATGATCCTTCGATTTCCTCGACCAAAGCATGGCTGGGGCTATCACTGCAGAGGGAGGGGATGTGCGATAGGGAGCCGTCTCGGGCACCCTGGGGGGCAGAGCTGGCCTGCTCCCTCCTACCCCACATTTCCAGGATGGGAACTGGCTTACTGCATTTACACTGGGACCATTCCCCCGTCACTGGCCCTGCTCAGCACTGCTTGGCTTCCTCTTCAGACCCTTGTACAGTCAGTGAGGGGGGCTGGCAGAGTGACCGAGGAACTATCTCCCTCACCCGCATCCCACCAGCCATCCACTTTCTGCAGCATCTGCAGTCATCCAGGTTTGCCCACCAGTTCTGCAGCAGCAGAGCACAAAGAATTTAACAGCTTGGATCTCTCTTTATTTGTTCTAGTGAATATACATGGATGGCATGAGCTAGTTTTATACTCTCTAGGTATAATACAATGACATATTATTCCCCTTGTAGATAACATCTGAAGCTATGGTAAAACCTGTAAATTGTCATAGAGTCATGTGCTAGCAAGGTGATTCGGTTGCTTCCCTCCTGGAGACTGATGCCTAATCTAAGGTCACTGCAGTTTTCTCAAAACGCCTCCTCTGCTTGCTTAATCATATCATTTTTTCCCCTCTTTTCTGAAAGGAGCTGCTTCATTGTGAGACTGGTTCACAGGGAAACATCGTTTCAGTAATGAATGAGCCCCAAGATAAAAAGCATGGAGAGATTTTATTTTTCTACTGTTAATTGTAGCAGATATGTAAACATAAACTCAGTAGAACATTTAGCTTTATTCAATGCAACAATGTTTTTTGTAGAGAAGTTCTTCAGACATGAAAAACTAGCAAATAAGAGTCTGGTAATAGTAACTTTCTGTCATGGATTTCAGTAATGGAAAGCTGTAGTAAAGGGCTTTTCTAACCTGTATGTATCTATCCCTATATCTATCTCTATATATCTCTATATTTATCTGCTTTAGAGCTTAACCTCGTTTGTGGAGTGCTGCCAGCAGGGTGCTGAGGTCTCAGGTGGAAGCTAAGGTTGGGGGCAACTAGTTTGATGTGAGAAGTTGCAAATCAGAAACAAACCCATGTGATACTAACCAATACATACACCACTCAACTGAATGAAGACAAATTTTTACTTTGAAAAGTGTTCCTTTTTAAAATTGATGGTTTAGCAGATAGAAATTCAAACACATTGCATTTTCTGTCCAGAATTCAAGTTAGGTAATGATCACCAGAGAATTTTCATTGACAGCCTTACTGGAAAGTTTTATGTAGTTTGACAGTTATTCCAAGTTTCTTCAGAGACCTAATGGCATATAAACAACAAGCCAGTATGTAAAGAAAGGCACTCGAGGTAGCTAGCCTGAAGTTTGTGTAGTGTTTTCCCCCGAAAGTAAGTATTTCTGCAAACAAAGGGAGTAAAATAAACATGCAGCTTCCCTGCAGTTGAGATTGCTTTGTAGAGCCTAGAAAAGCTTGCTTGAGGGAAGTACCTTCTGTTACAGACAAAAGAGTTAATTCACCAAATCTATGGAAAGAACTCTCTTCCCCAAAGAAAAGGTCTAATGACCCCTATAAAGAGAGCCATATTGTGATGCTGTAACCTGATTAGAGGGAAAGAGGGTCTTTGTGTCTTTCAGTCTTTGCACTAACAGGAAAACAAGGTGTTCTGCAATAAATAGGAAACCTTTTCTAAAGCTTTATGGTCTTCTGTGCTATTTTACAAAATACCATATATGTTACTCACCTCAGAAAGCCACAATTAAAGTGAAGTGATTCTTCTCTTTTCAAACGCCAGGCTGGCTGGGAGAGCAGTGTTAGAAAGGAGAAAGCCAAGAAGCTGCTGCTTTGAAGGGAGCAAATGCGATACTCTTATTTTAAAGCAGTTGCATGTTTGGGGCAGAAGGAGATGGGAACGTATCTTGCAGCAGGACAAGTGCCTTCAGGTCAGCCCACAAATGGCCCTTTCGTGGGCACAGCGGGTTAGGGACAGCTGCACTGAGTGACAGAAGAGGTTGTCCCCCCCTCACTTAAGGGAGGAGATGAATAAAAGAAAACATGCAACTCAGCAGAATAAAGAAGGAAATAAAGGAGACAAGCTGGACTAGCCCATTCTTACATGCACAAAAACAATGACATGGGGTATTCAGTGGATGGGGGGTTTAAGTTTGCCGTGTTTTAAAGGAGATACACGTTCACCCAGTGACTGGTAGAACTTGTCTCAAGACATTTTGAGGTCTAGAATGATTTTAAAAATACCATTTGTTTTTATTGAAAAAAAGGCCAGAACTTTTTTTAAAAAGGCATCCCCCTATCAAAAAAAAAAAACAGATATTGAAGGGAACTGTTGCATTTTAGAGTGTAAACCAAGGAAAAAGTTGTTCTTTGGGACAGCAGTTCAAACAAGTACCAAACAAAGATGCAGGTTTTTTAACTCCTCTAATGTAGTTCATACCAACCACTTTTAAGAAAATTAGAGTTGATGGACCATTATGTTTAGTCCCTATGACTCCTAGGAGTCAATTTATATTATACTGTGCAAGCTTTTTTACAATTATGGACAGTAGTAATGCCGTACCTGGTAGCTGCCTGTAATTTAAATGAAGGAGGATGAGACCTATTAAAAATCTGGTTTGATTTCATAAAGAGGTGATGTATTTGCCTGCAAGAAAAAAAACACCCTATATTCTGCCTTTTTCAATTGCTCTTAGGATGAAAAGGGAAAATAGGAGGCTATGAGGAAAGCTGAAAAACCAGAACACTAGGCTAAGTCACAGTTCACGAGGACTTGCACAGCAGCAGCTTCAAGTTTGTTGGTAGCTTTCTTATATGGCATTTGGGGACCATCTCTGGGCTCAGCAGGTGACTTGCAAGGGTGGGGACAGAAAGAACAAGAGGCAGGGCAAGGTAATGGAGGGACTCTCTGTTCCTCTCTGTAGGTGGCTTAAGAGTCTGTACACCTCAGGTTTCTTAAGAAACCCTGAAGTATGCCTTAAGCCTTGGAGATGGGTCTGTTAAAAATACAAAAATTCTCTCTATATACACTTTTTCTCCAAGCACTGCTTAGCAGTGGCACATGATCCTGAATACGTGGGGGAAGGTTTTATAACCACTGTGAATCCTTGGGGCGCGTGTCCTTCTCCTGGCTGCCAGCACCCATCTTTCCGCACAGAAGCAGGTTGGGGGAAAAGAATGTACTTTAGATCAGTCAGACCTTCCCTTAGTGCATTTCTGCCTTGTTCATCACTAAGTCCCTTTTCTGGTAAAATTCCTGCTTTCTAGAAATAAAGTGGTCATTCAGAGGACAGGCTTGTCTGGTGGGGGAGGGAATGTCTGTCTATTGCTATGACAATACATCCCTGTCTATATTTGCAGAGATGGATATTTTTCTACCACCTAGACATCAAAGCTAGCAATCTGCCTATTTCCAGCTGGTGAGAGTGGAGTGAAAAGAATAATGTTTGGGAGAGGCATAGGTTTTGTTGTCTTTTGAATTCCTGAATGCATGTAATACCTACATGATGCCTGAGGGTGAGAAAAGGCTTCACTGGAAGGAGACGTCTCCCATGAACATTTGCCTGTGATTATCCTATCTAACATACCATGCTTCCTCCTTTGTTTTTAGAGAACAGTCTGAAAAGCTGAATTTAGTGTGTTCTTTTCCCATGAGAGTCAAAGGGTATGGAAAAAAAAAAAAAATACATTCAGTGCATCAGCCTCAGCACTGACTTGCAACCAAAGCTACTTCCCCTGTAATTAAACAAGGTGAGTGGTCTGGATCAACACATGATGAACAGACCATCTTCTCAGTTCACATTCTGAAGGTGGCAACTGTTGAACATTTGCTAGGGTAGCATCAACGGGGCATGTTATATCAGGCTCCAAAGAATTATACATGACCACTAACAAACTTTGCATCTAGGTAGGGCTATACCAGATAGCTAGTTTAAAGCATTTCCCTTGCTTTGCAGTAAATAATACTACTGAATTATCGACAGATATATGCTAAGCCTCTAGGTATGACTATAAACACAAATATTAAACTTATGTATTTTTTACTTGTGCTGAATGAGATTTGCTAAGTATTCAGGCATGTTCATAGAGGTGATAAAAAAAGAAAGCCCTCAAACTTATACCATCCTCATTCAGTCCCTCCAAAGCATGTTAAGGTGGAGGAGATAGCAAGAAGTAGAGGAATTTGTGGTATTATCAGAAGGGAATAGCTTGAAGAAAACAAGGGCATTCAACACTACTTCTAGTAAAATGGATGTTGATTGTTTTGTGAGTGTTTTCCACAGATAATGAACAGAGAAATTTTGGCACGGAGTTAATTACAAAAAATAGGACTGCGCTCTAATGGCTAATTACTACCCATGTAAACTGACAAATGGTGAAGCCTCCCAGTTTCACTATTAATAAGCTGCATCCAAGAGCTTGAATTAAGATGCCAGTCTAGAGAATGAAACACATGTAAATATCTTAACGCTTTGAGAAGCCCTCTCAGCACCCAGGTTTAACTGGGTAATTTTGCCCTTGTGCTTAATCTGCCCACGCAACCCCACGTCAACAGGCAGCTCATTAATCGAATCTCCCACTTTGTTTTCTTCTCATTTGATATCACAGCAAGGCATTTCTCTCAGCAAAATAATCTGCGTAAACAAGAATCTACCCTGGGCTGGAAATCTCTCCCCTTGGAATGAGCTTCTGGCAAGCATGTCAGATGAAAAATAAACCCAAAAGGAGGGTTGGGAATGGATCAGTGTGAGACCTCCTTCTGCTCCTCGTGTGGAAGTGCCCTCACTTGGGAATGGGGAGGGAGTTGTAAAATGCTCATTTAAAAAAACCCCACAAATATTTATTCCAGAGCTAAGTTAAGGAGACATTAACTTCCTGAAATACATCATCAGGGGTATGAATGTAAAACCAGTCAAGGAAAGACAATGTTTGCCATTTTAGGTTCCAAATCTCTTCTCAGCAGTCAAGGGGATAAGAAGGTAAGCTGCCCTTGCCATTGTGTTGCCTTAAGGTTATAAATATATGAACTACAGCAAAAACCACAAATTGCTGCTGGTACCATCAGGATAATCTTCTTTTCTCTGTTTCTTGTGCTTGCCAGATATGAGCAACAAATATATGTTGTCATGCACATTGAAACTGAGAAAAGGGGATGAAGCACAAGACCTAAACCGACTTGTATTGATTCATTATACTTCAGTCACCCCAATGCCTCAGTCACATGTGTCCTCCAGTAAGTAAAAAACCTTCCTCAACTAGTTCAGTGAAGGTCATTGCCACATCCTTAACAAGCAGGAACTTCCCACTGGTGTATCAGCTACTTGATACCTCTGGAAACTGTCAAAAAGCAGCCAGCGAAAAGGGCAGCTCCTATCAGGCACCTCTGACATGCAGCAGCAGCAATCCTAATCTAACATTAATGGCTGCATTTTGGATTAAGTTGTGAGAAATAGCAGCTTTCCCACTGCTCAAGTAATTCAAGCATCATTACTGTCCCTTAAAGCTCTGCAAATGAGCATCACAGTTCTTCTTGATGGTAGGAACCAGCCATTTTCCCTCCAGTTTTGGGATGCCCTGTGTCCAGTATAGCTTTTAGACTGAGGGAGATTTTTGCTTTAAGCAGCATTAACTGCTTTAAATCCTACTTTTGCTCTGGCTTGCAAAATCTTGATTTAGTTTAATAGAGGGGAAATGCTGTGGAATGAAAGGAGGAAAAAGAAGAAGACTGCACTAATAATTTCTGGGTAATTAAGCTGGCATGGCTGAGAACTGGAGAAGAAGGCAGATGAGGGCTAATTCTAACTCTAAACCATTACCAAAACCTATTTTCCACAGCAGCAGGAAGTCAGTGATGTAAGTGGAAATTCCTACAGCCTAAGAAACAGGATAATGGAGGTTGACATATGAATATCTGGAATTGCCTTAACAGTGATCAAGAATTTTCTTGGGTTTAGCCATGAGTTTATAAGTAGGATTCTTTTCCTTTTGTTATGTTATTTTTTTTTCTTTCATTACAAATACAGCTATTATGTTATCCTGGAAGCAATAAAATGCTTTATATCACATTTTGGTTTATATTAACTCTTAATGTTGCTTTTTTAGCTGGTTGGAACTCAGCATGTTCATTGCATAAAGGCTTTTGTGAACTAGAAGATTGAAGTGGCAAGGCAAAAAGGTGTCATAACATTTTTAGTTATTAAGTATAACATGTTCTATGTCTATTTTAGTGTCTAACAGCGGCCTGTCCATCTGCTATCATAGTAGTCTCACAGACTGAATTTTTTACCCTGTATTTCCTTCTTGTATTGTGAGAGAAATAAGGATGGTGAGGAGATGGGTGAGTACAACAGGCTAAGGTAGGACCTTTACTCCCCTCCAGCAAGTGCACCAGAAAGTGGACCCGTAACAGCATACCATAGCACATCCTAGCTGCAGAGTCAACTGAGTTTACCAAGAAATTACATCAGGATATGTCATCTGCTCCTGGGGCAGTGTACTAAAGTGATGTTTGCACCTTGGATTTCTGGCAAAGCCACATCTGATGCCATACATACATCTCAAAATATCATCACAGTTTGGCATGGTGACTGAGGACGTTAAACCCTATGATATTAAAATGTGTATAGCAGCCTAAATGCTTCATGTACATGTTTTAATACTATCAGACATCTTTCCTGAGGAATGACTATGACATATGGAAGCAAATTCAATTTTTGGAAGAAGAAGTAAAAGTTTCAGAAAGAAAATGTGTTAAAAACAGAAGGAGGGTGGGTTTTTTTTGGAACACCATGATTTAAAACCTCTCCTTCAGCCACATAAAAAAAAAAAGAAGTTGCAAGCTTAATTGCCATGGCTCCATTTTACACAGACTGCATTTATATGTAACAGTTGTGATTGCTGCCTGCTGATTGATTAATCTTTGCTCAAGCACTACTTTTTTTTTCTTTTTTTAAAAAAAAAAAAATTAAAAAAAAAAAAATCTTGCAGCTGTCTCTGCAAGTGCTTGTCATCCTGACCTGACTTGCTCTGTCCTTGTATAGGACCTCCCCAAATGCCCATAACCCCGAGAAACCCTGAAGCTGGGTGAAGTCTCTGCAATATGAAGCAAACAAATCCCCCTTTCCACAGTGGTTTTATACCTTAAGGTTTTCTTCACTAGAGCTTTTTGGACTCGCAGCCCAGAGGAACTGATGATTTCCAAGGACTTCAAGAGAATTGGTCATTTATAATTGGAGGGAGAGAAAGCAATTTAAAAAACATCCCTGACCTTCAAGTGCCAAGAAGAAACATGAGTTTTGACCGAGATGTTGACTACTCTATAACCTTCTGGGATATGGTACAGCTGATCTTCATCACAGAGAGGTGCTGACATAGTAGAGGGAATATACAGGACAACGTGTAGTCCAACAGGAGATACTCTATCAAATTCAGCATTCATTTGGGGGAGAGAGGGAATACTGAAAACATGACCCTGTTAGATTTTACGTAACAGCAGGAAATAAATGTGAAATCAGTGTTTACCTGACTTTGCCATTTAGTATTTTCCAGTAGTACAGCCATTCTTTCAGATAAGGAAAAAATATTTGTCTTGTAACGACCTTTTTTTCTCTCATTGTCCATATTCCTCTACCACAACCAATTAGGACCTCTTGCTGTTTCCCATGTCTGTATCTTATGGATATCACCAACAGGGAGAAGTTATTAGACCCTTATGCAAGTGACTGTGTTTTTTTCAACTGTGTGCTAGGATACATTCCCAGAGCCATCAAATGCATCTTGAAACAGCTGAGCAAAAAAGACCATTTAAGTGCATCCTCCTTGCACAAGGAAGTACCTATCTGCATTCAGAAGCATGGTTTGTGTATAGGAATAACTTGAGAAAATGATAGAAGAATTAAGGTTTGAAACTTCAGCTTGTTATATAAAATGTAGGTTTAGCAAGAGCACTTGGCTGCATTCTGTAAGTTAGTCTTATGCATTTTTCTCCCTATTTCATTGAAGGACACCAAGAAGCAGTGGCCACAGTCCATGTTTATTACATATGACATATAAGAAAATAACATTGCACTAATGCACTTCAAGGACCTAACACAAGTGTGAAACAAATGACTGCAGAAATACAATTGTCTTGAAGCTGCCTTTTATTATGCAAAACTTCCACATAGGGTATCATGGAACTACAGAAAATAAAGACATGAGCAATGCATCACCATTTTGCATCTCTTCCAAAGCATAACACCTCTAGAAACATAATTCTTTTTAGCATCATGCTGGGACATTGGCCTAAGATTAATACAGAATTGAAAGTGCCACCTTTTAAATCACTAGTGTCACTTATTACAACACTTAAGTTTTCTTTGGAAGTTTCCCAATGACAAACCAGCTCTGAAAGCTACATTAAGATGTGTCAAGATCATAGCCTGAGACACTATGGCTGCAACATACATTACCATCTGTAGCCATGGCCACTACTTAGATTACTTACACAGTATAGTATGTGGGGGTGTAGGGGGCCATTTTCTGTATGTCTTTCCTGTTAGTTCAGCCAAACTTAAAACAAAAGGTGATCTTTGACTACAGACTCCTTTCACGATTTGAATACTATGAAGTAACTTCCGATAGTAACTTGCTTCCTATGATGCTTTTTTTGTAGAGCTAATATTGGAAACACTGCACTAGCTAATTTTAAAGCAAGGGAGGCTATGAGGAATGCAACTTTACAAGTTTTGGTCAAACCTAGATCTTAACAAGGTTAATGCTCAGTACTTGACTAGCCTTTAGGGGACTTTTAAATCAGAGTAAAGAAACCAATGTTCCAAGTGCGAGACAGGAAACAGAAAAGGTCAGTGCAAATGAGAAGTTCTTGCTCAGAACAAAACAGAACAGTCTGGGATAAATTTTTTTCTGCAGGATAAAGTACAGATGTGCCAGAAATGTCATTGTAATGCAAAACAAAACGCTAGAAGTTTATTGCACTGAAAACAAACAAACCAGCAAGCCCAGTGTGCTTTATTTCATAATCTCCAATATCTTTCTCCTTCAGGGATCATATCCACATCTGGTATAAAGTATCATTTTATTATCACAACTGAGAGACAGGAATTTACTGAAATGTTTACTGAAAACATTCAGAAATGTTTTTGGGATGCATGCTACCCCATATCTGGCACCATCACTGGCTTGCATCTCCAGAAGCTCTACATGTGCAGAGAAACATAGCATAAAACATAACTATTTTCTGCATCTTCCAGTGTTTGGCCTTTTTAAGAGGCTTTCATAGCACAATTACTGTATTTGGGTTTGGCAAGAAAATAGCTCTGGGCAGGTGTAAAGGAAGCTTGGACTGGGTTGGGAGAAATATGGCCAAGAAAGGAAATGAGTTCAGTCTGGAAAAGAAATTAGGACAAGGACATAGAGATCAGTAGGCCCAGAAGTGGGGCTAAAGCAGAAAACAAATGGAAGGGGAAAACCAGAAAGGATGCAGCAGAGATATTGGGGGGGGGGGGGGGGTGTGTGCGAAGAGGAAACACACATGGACAGGGAGTCATTAGGTGACCGTTGCAATGAAAAGGAAACAGAAAATTCAAACCAACATGGGAAAGATGTAAAACTTCACCACCACCAGCCCCCCCACCCCACCCCGCCCGCCATAAGCTGAAACCTGTTTTTGCAAAGAAAAAGAATAAACTGCATCTGAGCCAGACTGTCCAAAAGTTCCAGTGCACAAGAAATATAAAATAGTCTTAATTTGCTGCCTCTGGTCTGAGACATTTCATTTGCTGCCTCTGGTCTGAGACATTTCATCTTTAATGACACAGATGAGAGAATCATACAGGATTTAGGCTTATAATCTATTGTTAATAATTACTGCTAAAACACTAAATAGATGCTATTCTTCTGTGTGAGGAATTGAACCATTACTCCCCAAGCACCTAGGGAAAAGGTTGTTTTAATTTGAAAATGAGCTTGTTCACTGGAGTATGCTTTTTGCTTCTGAGTGGTACATTTGACACTAAAATATCTTCCTTCCCGAATCATTACGGTATACTAAAAGTGATCACCTTACAAGCTTTTGTTCATAAAAAAAAAAAAAAAAAAAAAAAAAAGAGGAGGTGGTGGAGAAAAACCACAATTTAAAAAAAAAAAAAAAAAAAAGAGACCAGAGTTTAAATTCAATTCAGAGTTTTATAAAGCGACTCTTCCTAGTTTCTCAGTAACACAAAGATTGCCTCAAGTTTCCCCTTTCAACTCAAAAGGAACTTCCAAATGAAGTTAACTTGGACATCCTCCTGGTTCTGATCAGTCATACCCTGTCTCTGATGGGAGACAGAGATGCAGGAAAGCTTAAAACAGCAACTACCTGCAAGGCAGTCTCTGGTTTAGAGAGAGTTCCTGGAGCAAAATACTCATGTCTTTTTTGAAATTCTTGCTTTTGGTGTGTTTTTTTTGTTTTGTTTTGGTTTGTTTGTTTGTTTTTAAATCCTTACTATTGTTGCACTGTAACAATTTGCATAGGGAAGAAGTGGGATGAAAACCTAGTCTAAGGTTGAAATGGAGGAAGTCACATTTGAAGCTATGCCTTACAGCAAGGACTCACTTCTAACTTAAAATTTTTACATGCCTTGTTGCCTTGTATCTCTTTGTCCCTAAGATTCTGAAACAAGAGAAGAGAAACAGTCTGAATGGAAATGAAGTGATACTATTTATTGCACTGTTATGTGAAAAATAGTATAATAATATTGATGCTGTCATGTCAAAAGAAAAGTTTACCATGTCAGGAAACTCTTATGATACAGAGATCACTCCTTTCTTAAATATAAATGCTCTGCCTGGGAGCTGAGAACAGTTAGTCCTTCCATTTGTTTATTTTTAAGAGGATGGCCGGCATTATCTAATAAGGTAAAATACTCTATTTTCTCCTGCTCAGAATTACCAAACTATTTCTACTGGAATAAATAGTAAAAAAAAACCACCAGAAAGCTGACCTCCAGCAGGGAAAATTTCAGCTCAGTATTTAAGTTTGAGATTCTTATAAGAAATGAAAACCATAAGCATAGAGGCACTTGGCAAATATAAGAAGAGGTGGTCCCAGCCATCCATCATCTTTTTTTTCCCCGCCTGAAACTGCTTCTCAAGACATAGTTTCTAATTACATCAGTTCACAACCTCATCTGGTGAAAGGAGACGTAGCTGCACTGTAGGCAAGGGGATCTACAGGTTTTACATACAACAGAGGGATGTTCATTTAATTTTGGTGGTTTTGGTATGCAAGTATTTGCTGGTGGGGAGTTCTTCTGCAGCAAGAGCTACAGCTCATTTCTAGTACATAGGTTGTCTTATCAGAATATCTTCCTGATGATTACCTGCCTCAAAAAGTGCTGTTTTATCCAGGTATTTTCTCCTAACAAGGCTGCCATTATTCTCAGAGAGCACTTGTAGGAAGCCTACAGATGATTATCTTGTACACAGAAGTATTTTGACATTTTATCAGATTAATTGGATATGTCTACTTGAGGTTTTTTTTAAATTACGGCTCTGAGACGTAATCATAAATAACATAACTTGAGAAGCCAGTGGCTCGTTCCAGGGTGAAGTGGCTGCCCCTGGGAGCCAGGACCTAGTCTCTCGAGCGGGGCCAGGGGTGCCAGTGGTCCTTTTGGCTGGAGCTCCTGAGTGCAGACTCTGGGTACGTTTGGGGCCAGATCTGGGCAACAGAGCAGTAACAGTCGATGCAGCCTGGGTCAGTGCTGCCTCTCCCTCACCTTCCCAGCCTCAGGGCACCACATGGCACTGACACAACTTGGAGGGCCATGTGCTCCCTGGGTCTGGCTTTCAGCATTTCCACACTTGTTTCTTGGCTGAATCAATGTCTTTCCCAAGTTTCCTTTCAAATCTGATAAGTTGTAACTTTAAAACAACCTCCCTCTACTGGGCTCAGTGATAAAGTCTGATAATTAAACCCGTTACACAGATTTGCAAATAATTTTGTAGTTATTAGAGTGCATTACCAGCTGTAAAGTACCGGAGCAATGGTTATGTTCAACCTCCTCAGTCTTGATGAGGCAGCTGACCTGAGCCAGGAGCACTGCATAGCACCTTTAGGAACACCAGAAACATATAGTCACCCATTTCCAGGGCTGGAGACAGTTTCACATACATATAGGTGGATGTGACTTCTCAAGCTAGAGTACATTTGGCAAATTTTGGCTAACCATCTCCTGGTCCTAAGAGAAATACCACAAACTCCTTTATTATAGGGTTCAAGTGAGAGCACAGAGGCCAGATTTCGGCTTGTGAGGCAAAACTAAACGACCTGCTAAATAGGCTGAGAGAAGAAGGGGCCTACAGGAGCAGTGAAACCACTGGAGATTGGTTGTTACCTGTGTATGGCAGAGTGAAGAAGGTGCAGCACTCCTCCCCTCTCCTGATCACAGCCTTGTTCAAGGGCAAAGCCAGAAGCCATCAGTGAGATGGAAAACCCATGTTCCCACCCTGCTGACCTGCATGCCTGTCATACACACAGACCACCACCACCCCAACAGGACACTGGTTCTAGCCCACCCATTTTAATCTTTCACCATTTGGACACCTTTTTCCAATTGCTGAACATCCTTGCTTTATGGCATAAATGGGAGGACCTTCATTTTTGCTGTGTGTGGCTAACAGATCTGGCTACAACATCTGTGCAGGAACCACAGGGAAGCAAATCCATAAAGCTCAGAATGATACAGGGTCTGATCAAGGAGACACAGAGTTTAGAATTCAGTGTATTGATTAGAAAGAGGTGGCAATACAGTCAATGCTGTACAGCTGGTAGAAAAATCTAAACTGCAGCTCTGTTGAAAACAACAGCATTTCAAGATATGCACTAACGGGGATTGGGCTTCTTTGCAATGAAGAGCTAAAAAAAAAAAAATAAAAATTGTAATCAATACATTTCCTTTTTGCATTTGTGATGACAGAGGCCCTGCCCAGAAGAGGGTCTGCAGGAGACCATCACAGAGCTGTCCCCCAAGGACCCCTAGCAAAGCTGGGGGAACTAGCAAACTGGGAGGAGAGCTGTGGAAAAATAGCATCTCTTGGAAAGAGCACCCAGTTAACATGATGGCACAGATGTTTGAGGCAGCAGCACAGGCCACAGTGTAACCCATGGTGTACCTCAGACAAGCCAGAGGCTTCTCCAGGGAAAATGCAGGTTCAAGAGAGCGTTGCAGTCACTTAAAAATAACTTGATGCCTGCTATCTCAAAAAGCAGGCATTGCACCAGGCAGATTAAATCCTAATTGAGTTTTCTGTTATATGTAAGAAGAAAGGAATTGGATACAGCTTTATTGTATATAAATATACACAAGGCATAAATAGAAGGCTTGGTTGATACTGTTAAGCACAAATATAAAACAGTCCCTAGAAGAACAGCATTTTGGACATAAGTATGTCCACAGATATTGCTGAAACTGTTTGTGTACCTAGAAGCTGCCACAGCGGAGCAGACTGCAGGGGTTCACCCAAAGGTGGGCAGACGCTTGAGAAGGGCTGTCAGACAGCTAAAAATCTGGATGATAGCTATCACATACAGACCTATCTAAAAACAAGCCATTTTGCTGAAGCCGGCAGAGTTGCGCACGTACACACACACACACACACACAAAGATGTCACATCTGAGCTACCCAACTGAATTTACCCCACACAGAGAACCGACACAAGGTGGTAGGGCTGTAAAAGCAAGTCTGCAGCAGAGCTGAAAGGGGTCCCACAAAAAGCCAAGCTCAGTGGAGAGGTAGGCTTCTTGCCAGCTTTTAAAAGGCTGCCTTTGAGGGGAGATTTGAGGGAAAAGACCCTTTGTGTTTATGCAAAACAATTAGCTGGGAAAGGCTTCTTCAGAGATGCAGAAGGTAACAGCTGCTGTGCCAGCCCAGGGGCTGAAGGAGCAGACACAAAGTGGCCATGCTCCATCCCTGCAGCTTGCCTTAGGGCTTTCAAGGACTTTGTCTCTTCAGTGCTACATACGGAACACTGACATAAAGCCAATTATTAGTTGGGTTCTTTTGTCAATTTTCCTGTATGCTTTTGGGGTACAAAGGAAAGAAAAAGGATCCAATTATTAAAAATGTACCATTTTCTCCAATTTAAGAGCTTTACCTAGTACAGGACAAATGGTTTTGCTGTCACTTCCCTTGTGTGACTTTTCTTGTTAGAGAAACCAATTGGAAACCATTAGTGGAAATATTAGTAGGCAAAGCTAATGGTTTTAGTCATTCATATGCATCAGTCACCAGATATTTCAAAAGCTGCTACCTGGAGTACTGTTAATGCAATTTGCAATACTTCTATTTGATGTTGTCAGCCCCCTCGGATTTGCACAATATGGGGAACAGCAGCAGCTCCAACCATGCCGGCTCATGAGGGCTGAGCATCCAACTTCCCCCCTCCTGCCCTTCCATGGAAGCTGCCTTTCTCCTCTCCAACAAAACGCTGTCAAAAGGAAGAGGAGGATAATCACATCCGTAAGGGAATGAAAGACTCACTTTGAGCGCATGTATAATACTATTTCCAAAGCAATTCATCCATCAAAACCAATCAGTGCAAACAGGGTGCTGTAGAACAGCAGCAGACCAGCAATCTCAAAGCCAGTGCTTTCTCCAGGAGTGCTTGGAGCCCCATCCACTGGAGCAGCATCCCCCCTCCCCCTCCAAGGTTTGGGGACCTTGTTGCAATTAGCACTGCTAAATTAAACCATGCTGAGATCCCTGTACAGAAGTGCAAAGTCTATGCTAAAATAAATGCCACAGCTGTGATCAGAGAGGTTAGCTCCCCTTCCCTTCTACATGACTGCCACTGAAAAATGATGCTCTCACTATACATACAGATGTTCAGAGAAAGACTTCATCACTTTCATATAATATTATGATAGGGTTTCTTAACGTGTTCTCTTAATCCCATGATTAATCTAATCAGATGTTTTTTGATGAAACAAGAAGGATTTCAAACGTGTATGCTCAACACCCTGTTGCTGTTTCCCATGGTCGGGGAGGAGTGTGAGTGAGAGGCAGTTTACTTGCTGCTGGATTCCAATTTCAGTCCTCTGGGAATTATACCTGGATCTTACCTTTAATGAGATGTTCACATCAGAATAAATGGCTTTGCCAGAAATGAAAACCAAACATGCCGTATCATATTTTACCTAGATGTAATTTTCAGGGAATTTAAAAGTCAATCCTGAACAACTGACTCATGAGAACTTTAATCCCCCTCCCCAACACACCGCCTGCCCATAGGTGTTAAGGAGCCTGTTTCCTTCTGAAATCATCAAGGGATGTTTTCTTTGAAATGATAGTGACGGTTCTGCTTTCATGCATATTATTTAATCCATTGCTCCACCACCTGAGACTTAAAGTGCAATTTGCTGCTAGGAAATACGAAATCTGTGATGTAGATATAATTGCTTGCTTTCTTATTATTGTGCTTTAGAATGTCACATGCATATAAAGAAAATATAATGTATTTCTCTACCTCACTAGTCACTTCCATTGCCTTCCAGTTTGTTTTGATCAACACAATTAAAATTGATATAGAAGAGCAGAAAATATTTTTTTTTCAGTGAAACAAATGTATATGAAGCATGTTTTCCAAAGAACATTTTTCCTGTTTTATCCTATGCACTCTGTGCATAATCTGTATTCAAAATGTAGGATAATTTTCTGTGCTTCAGGATGCATTTGAAGTATTTTTAAGGTGATAATGTATTACTATGGGATAGGAAATGGCAGTTTCCTCTCTGAGCTGTCTGGAATTCTGGACTGAAACACTAGAGTATCTTTAAGTTGCTACTAGTCTGATCTGAAAGATACCTGTTTCCCTCAATAGTATAGACTTAAGAACTACCCCAACAATGTGAGGGATTTTTTTTAAATGAAGTAATCACCAGTGGTATCTTTTTCTTCAAGTCATCTTCATTAAGTGGGTAGATGCTGCCTGCAGCAGCTTATCACTGATATGTTAAAGGGGAAATTCAGTCTCTGATGCACAAGCTATTGAAGGACATCACTGTTGCTTGATGGCAAAAAATTTTGGAGAGGGGTACTATACAAGAAACTCTGCAGGGTGAGTGAACAACCATCCTCTGTCATAGCAAGACTCATACTCACTGTAAGTCCTAGAGCTAGGCAGAACTGGAGATGTTATAGCCTCAGATAGGCAAGAGCTAGCCCCCACCCCCCCATTGGCCCTCTGATTCAGAAGACAGATGCAGAAACAGGAGGGATATATTTTTCAGCATTGTTTTGGGACTGCACTCTGCACGATCTCTATGACAGAGCAGACAGGAAGGTTGTTCTGCTGTATAAGCATTTGAAATCCAGATGGACTGTTATCCCAATTACATGCATTTTTAAAAATCCATAGGCTTCTTGTAGGAAATTTCATGGGGAAAAGTAAAAGGAAAAAAAAAATCAAGCTAATAAAATACATTGATTGTGACTATTTCACCAAGCATTACTAATTAATCCACTCAACAGCCCCATGGGAAAGATCACTGATATCCTGTGGGTTAATTTTCCAGTACATCTATGCATTTTTCCAATTGTCTGCCCAATTCACAGAAACTTTGACTTGAGCTTGCACATACTGCCTCCCCGAAGTGATTATTGGTACTTCACCAATACCTATAGAATAATGACACCAAAGCGGCTAAAATGTTCCATTTTAAGAACATCTTTATTCCTTCAGGTTCACAGTGCTAAAATCCTTTCCTCATTATACCAAGGAGAGAAATGGCTTTGAAATTCTGTATTTGAAAGACTCTTTTTAGTTAAAAGCACAGGAAAACTGTTGTCTTGTGGTATAAGAAATTACTCTGATGCAAGAACAGGATCAGACCTTAAAAATACTAATGTTAAAAGTCTGTGTTTCACTAAAGCAATCCTCCTAACTTTACTGAGATTTCTTTCATGAGTGGGATTTTGCAGGAGTGAGTCCAAAGTATGCTCAAGTTGTAATTTAAATCACTGCTTGCTAGGGTTCCCATAGTAAACCTGCCTTGTGGATTGCATGCCATGCATGACATCAGAGAGAAGTATTGCAACTAGTGTAAACATAGTTGTACCAAACTTACTAAGTCAGGCAATGCTATTTTGGCATGGACCAATGATGTGAGATTTTACTCAGTTCCTTTAATGGAGACCTTTGTCTGTATAAAACTCCATGCTATTTGACAGATACTGATAACAGTCTCCCAGATGATTAATTTAAGCAAATGAGCTAGTTATCTTGATCAAGTATGATTAAAACAGCAAATGCTTTTTCTATAAGATTCTGAACATTAGTAAGCTTTTAAATTCGCCCTTTACTGATGCAAAACCAGTATTCCCACTGTGATACGGGCAAGATTGGGGATCAGAGGAACCCCAATGACATTCAGAATTCAGCTACTTCTCAGCAGAGAAGAGCCCAGTTTGCATCTCCCAGGTTACAAACACCTTCCTGACTTGATGTCTCCAGCAGGAGCCTGGTTTTGCAAGAACCATCACTTTATTGTGGTGCTGCTAACGCACTTTCCAGGAGATTTCAGCAGGCTGATTTCAGCTTCATTGAGGCTAGTTTGAAGAACTCAGTACACCAGAAGGGAGACTGGGCTATACATCAACATCTTTTGGTACTGCTCTCTCCAGCAGTTGCATATGTAATGAATGAGCAATCACTCTCTATTGAAACCATGAAGGGGTGAGAATGAAAGGGCAAAACTATATTTGCACCAAAATCTTGCTCTGGAGAAGGACCAATGCAGAAGCTAGAAAGCAGTTTAGGGTTAAGTATGACCTTCCAACCTTTGGCTGTGCTGGCTACATCAAAGAAAGATGCTGTATCTGTAATGATTTACAGAAATAATCAAATCCTTAAATTTACTGGGGTTTTCTTTCTCCCTTTCATGTGCTTCCTTTGATGTCACAACCTCCCTATGCAGGTGCAAAAACAGCCTTGGTCAAAAAAAATTATATAGGAGCACTGCATTGTAGCAGAATGGTCCAGCTCTGATTGGGCTCTGCAGGAAGACATGACATGAATGTGCATATGAAAACCTAGCCAGGATATGGAGAATACTTTTAGACCTACCCAGGAGGCCAGGTATTTACAATTGCCTACTTTTGTGGTTTTTGGAGGTTCATATCCCAGAGCTGAAAAACAAGAGGTTGTAGGTGGAATACAGTTCATAGGACTGTCCCATGCCAGCTCTCTTCCCCTCCATTTTTATTTTTACCAGACTAGTAATTACTTTATTACATGATTTAATATAATGCTGAATATTAGATGTAGCAAAACCAGATTCCTCATTTTGAAAGATGGCTTGTATCAAGTGGAGCCCTTTCAGTATGCCACATTATACTGCATTGCTACTTCAGCGCAGAGAACTATTTAAAGTCAAGACCTGAACAATAGGTAGTACAACATGTAGGGACCTTGTTCACATAACTCCTTTAGGCTTTAATTGGGTAAGATATTTATATATATTTTATGTTAAATTTCTATCTGCCAGCAGTCCTTTGGGAGTTCATACCTTTGTTCTGTGGGTTTCAACAGACACTAGCTGGAATATGCATTATTTATTAGACATGCAAATCATGCATGATAATCTCAGTGAGCTATGGAAAGTGTAATTGTTCCAGACAAACAATACATTTGACTAAAAATTAGTCTAACATCTCCATATTTCACATTGAATACATTAAGTTTTCTTATTCTTCATGTAAAATAGGAAGTAGTATTTAGAGCAACCAGTTCAATGTTTGGGGGTGTTTTGGTTTTTTTTTTTAAATGTTCTCAAGTTAAGAACAATAAATAGCCTGTGACTTAAATTTAAGAATTGATAAAACAGATTTAGGTTTGTTTTAGCAAAAGAAATTACATTAAATGGTATTTACATCCCTAATCCTAGGAAATAGTATTTATTTATCCAAAATAGGATCACTTAAGTGTAAGGAAATTGTCACTTAAATATTTCTACATACATACGAAAGGATGAAACATCAGGTGGAATTAACTGAATAAAAATAATCTACCAAAACCACACTCTCATGCCAGTATACAACTCTACAGGAAGTAGGAAGCAATAGCTATTATATTCCTTTTAACAACTTTTAATCAAAATAGATTACATAAGTAGACATAAAAAGGAAGTTATCTACCTGGAATTTTCAAGACAACTATATTTTAGACTTCCTTTGTAAAGCATGTGAGTGTTTTACAGATCCAGTCCAAAGTACTCTTCATGAACATCCTTAGCTTAAGAAGCACCACAGCTATCTGGCCACAGAGGATCACAGTCCCCAGCTAATATAGATAACAGGAATCCCCTCAGAGTGAGCAATACTGGAGCTGCCAATTATAAGTAATGTGCTGCAGGAACTAGACTAGAAATGTATCACTGTTAAATCGATTTTATAGACCTGCAGCATTTTAACGCAATTTTCTTGCTTTAGCAAGATTCTACTGATGACTAATTTTACTCACTATACTCAAAACTTACTGGAAGAATGTTGGCTAGTCTATCATTTAACTTTGGCACAGATTTTGAATTGAAATAGATTTTTGAACCAGATGCAGTCTCCACAGCTGTGAGAATCAGTCATCTAGGACTGCTGTCACAGCTTTGGTGATAAATTTCTTAATTCACCAAAACTTCTCTAACATTATTGCATAACATATACAGATATCTGATGCAGCATCAATTATGCACCATTTTCATTACCTCACTTATACAGTTTTATGAGTGGAGCTTGTCTGTAAAAACTCTTTCCTTTCTCCCTTTTGAGAAGAATCAGGAAGGGGAGTCCTGTTGGACATGGCAGTAGGGATGTCTCCAGGATAATTTTGGTGTCTTTTGGATGGGAGTGACTGGGAAAGTTTGTATGTTCATACAGCATGGTTCAAATTTCCCTTGCATCTATAAGGTAACTTAGGCCTGAAAAAAAACAAGTTTACTAACACATCTACACAATATGGGACAAAAAATTCTCACTCCTGTGTAAACCTAGTTGACTTTCCTATTGTGCTTTGCTGTGAAATGTTCTCTGGAGTCCTGACCCTTTATTATCTTTATTTTTAAAATTATGTTGCATCTAATATCCAAATAAAGTCAACTCTTCACCCTTGCTTTTTGTTTCCTTACAAAAACTTTTTTCTCTGTGAAAACCATCTGTCCTTGCCCCCTCTTCTCAGCTTTTAATCCTTGCCCTCGTTTAAGTCTGCAAGAGCATGGGATGGCAAATCCAGTCCTAAAAATACTCAGATTTTGAGGAATCTGAAAGACAAAACAGACAAGTAGGTCATGTCACAGTCCAGGAAGTAACTCTACCTCACCAAAATATATAGGATATGAAGCAGTTAATAGTTTTACTCCCTTTACCTTGGTCAGTAAATAAGCAAAATCTTCCTATGGCCATTCTTAAAGGGAAAATGTATGATACAGAAATTGCATTGAACTGCCCTACAAAGTACCACTTTAGTTCACACATCTGATTTAACAGGATGCCCAACTTTATAGCCCAGTCTGCTTAACCAATTACTTCTACTGCCTTCTAACTCTCTCAGAATACTTGTCTCCCACCACTTCTTGATCATTCCCTTCAGAGTGTGCTCCCATTTAATTTCTTCTCCATTTCTAACAGAGCCCCTAACAATCCTTTTGCTTGCCTTCCCTCCACCCCAGCCTTTTCAAATTATGGTGGTTTAGGCCCTGCCGGGACCGGAGACCACGCTGCCGTTGTCCCTCCCCCACCCTCGGACTGGACGGGGCAGGGGGTGAGATACAAACCCCCAGGTTGAGATGAGGAAAAATTGAATACAACAGTGTAACAAATAACAAACCAAACAACAACAATAGCAGTAACAACAAACAGTAATAAAAATGAGCAGGACAAGAGGCATACAGAGATATACCACAAGGATAGAGCAGTGAAGGGGAGCAGTGACAAACAAAAGCTGTTGCTGTTCTTCCTGTGCTTGGGTGCCCGGACCTGACATCAGCATGGTATTGAATCACCCAGCTAGAGCTCCCTCCCCACTGCTGGGGAAACAACCCTATCCTAATTGAACCAGGATTTAATCCACCCCTTTATTCTCTACCATCTGTGTCATGTCCAGCTGCCATTTAGCAGTTAACAATAACAAAAAAACAATTAACCAAGGTACAGTATAATTCACGGTGTGTTCTCACCCAGAATCAAGTCCCCCTGTGGTACGCATCGGACCTCTCCATCCTCCTGCATCACCCACCAGGTGCACCTAGGTCCTTGAGCAAAAGCAATCCTGTGGATGGGTTTCCCTTTACCTTTGTCTGGTGCAGGACTAAACCAGACCATTTTTCACAACACACAAATCAACCTGAAATCCCACTCAAGCCAGCAGCTGTGGAAAATGCAGCAGGATCAGGTGGTAGCAGGAGTATCTGACAATATAGCATTGCCTGGCAACATGCTGCTGGACTCCCGTTACATCACATTTCAGTCCTCTATTCTAGCACTCAAAACCAGGAAGGGAAGCATGCTATTAGCTAACAAAGCAGCAAATCAGAGAAAGGTCTTTCATCTGATACTGAAGTTTTGCAGCCCATTAGAGAAGCTGAAGACAAGCAGTTCCTCAGTACCACCTGCTCCCTTGCAGAAGTGCTTGATGCAGGTGTGGGAAGGCTGGGGACAAAGGGCTCAGGCTCCTACACAGTGGGAGGAGGTGGTCTTTCCTAGTCACCCCTGGGAAGCAGCCTTTAGGAAGAGGGCTGTCTGCAGCACACACCATAACCTCCAGACATTCCCTCACAATCTCATTATTTGTCACAGGGATTTCAGTCTCGAAGCCAGAGGCAACAGAATTATTCCTGTATATTGCTTTTGATAAAGAATTACATTAAACCAAACCAGTGTTCTTCAGGAGCTGAACAATACCTGTTGGCTTAGTAGGTCAGCTACTGCTGTGTTTCCTAGGGCCTTCTCTCAAAGTCAAAACCACATCAGAAGTCAAAGTAGAGACAAACTCATGTCTCCAACAGATTTCTAAATTAAGTTCAGCTACTACTCTTTCATATATTTGCTACTAGCTTAAAAACAGCAATCCATCAAAACCTTTTATTTTTATTTTAAATGCTCTCAAGCCTGCTTTAGTTTCTTCACTTGAAGTTTTCTCCCGTAAGTTCACCTAGCTGTCTTTCTGTCGTTCCTGTTCCTTCTGACTATGAACATACAGAAGGCATACACAAGATAAAACACATTAGATTCAGCTTTTGCAAGGTCTTTGAGTAAATTATGGAGCCATAAAAATGTAACACTCAGTAACAGGTTAGACAAGGCCAAGGGGAATGCTCTACTAACAGCAAATATTGAAGGGACTGGAAAATAGGCAGAGCTTTGGTAGATGCTATTTTACTACATAATACGAATCTCATCATCAATATTCCCAGTGTAACACTATGATTCACATTGCAGTGCAGATGGTTCACATATTTTAAATGGTAATTTAATTACACTGATCATACTGTATTTGAACTCCACTGAATTTCTAGCATGTTTATGCAAATATTTTATTGCAGAAATATAGCTTTAATAGCCTAGTACCTTCTCAGAACTGTCTTTTATGTGTCTTTTGGATCATAAGAAAAATACCATTTATGCACAGAACTTAAGCCTCAGAGATTTACATTTACAGTAAGAGCTTTGTTGCATTTCTTGAAGCCTATATCATAGCTTACATAAACTGTTTCATTACTTAATATAATAAGGTCAAGAGATACTGGAATCAGCAGCAAGATAATGAAGAAGCAATACATATTTTGCTGTATCAGTGAAATTCTGGTTTGTTTGGTTTTTTTTATATTTTTGTGGCAATCTTAAAAGTTATTGCATAAGCCTAAGAATCATTATGGTGGATAAAGTAAATGTTGAATGGATCTGCAGAACATAGACTTCAGACCCTATACCAGACCATCCTTGATTCTTAACACAAATCTATAAAAAAAAAAGCTTGGAGAGTTACATAAGTTATTCACCTCCCCTTCTACCACGACATTCCTTACCTCATCTTCCTTTTTCCTCAAAAACATCTCAGTATATAAAACAGCCTTCAGTCTCATGAAATACTTGTTGCTATATTCCATCAAGAAATATAAATTCCTCCTAGTACTAGAATTTGTTCTCACAAGAAAAAATAGTTTAGAATAATCAATTTTATATATTCTCTATTTTCTCCTTCTTTCTTACTAAAGCAAAATAAACTCACCTACTCCCTTTCATCCAGTGTCAAACACAAGAGTTCATCTTCTCTACCAACAACTCACCTTCAGACAGAAGTACTAGCTTTCTCCTATTTGCCCCATATGCACTCTCTATATCTCACAACACCTACCTTGTGACTCCAGAACTTATGCCCTTCACCTAGGGTGGTGGGTGGAGCCTAAGGGAGTTAAAATCCCTAAAAGGAGAGAGTTCAGAGCAGAAAGAATTTTTAGGATTTTGTGTGGGGATTTTTTTGGGGTGGGTGATTATTGTTAGTGGCTGGTGAGGAATCTACTAAGTACTGGGGCTATATTAGTTCCCTGCGTTTAATAGTCTTGTATCTGACAAAGATTCTCTCTTGTTTATATTTGATAGCATTTGGGATACTTTAATAAAAAAAAAAAAAACAAAACAAAACAAACCAACAAGTCTGGTGTAGAGGGCTTTGCTTGACTTTCTCATTACAGATAAGCATTTTCTGTTTTAGCTACAGCTGGCCTCTGGGGCAAGATGTGTCTGCAGGAAAAGGTATCAAGGACCTAGAAGCAGTCCCTGGTACCTGCAGGCAGGCAATCAGATGCTGTGATTAGAATATTCTTTGTTAGAAACTTGGGTTCAGGTCCCTCCTATGTTTAGAGCAGGTTCTAAATTTTCTCAAAGATTTTAGGCTGATGTGAAGAACCAGGACTATGGGAGAAAGTACTGAAGACTTCAAAAACTTCAGAAGAGTGCTACTCTTCTTGTCAAAGCCGTTATAATAAAGGTAAGAACGCCCTAGTAGCAGCAACGGCCCCTTCCCTTGCTGTATCCTCAGGACTTCTTTGTCTAGAAAGGAAGCCAATAGGAAGATGACTTTTTATGTTGGTGTCTAGGTTCCAGCCCTTAGAGAGGAAAATCTGTTCTTCAAAAGATTATTCACCCACATTGTAAGAAATCATCACTAAATAGAACATCTGAAACCTTGTGGAGGAGGGGCCGGAAGCCTCCTTTTCATTCTCCTAGAATATCCCATCATAAGCTATGGTCATGTTTATTCTGTTGCAATACATATCTGAAAGCAGTATTTATTTTCTAGGTGCCAGTAAGCTCATTGACCTAACCTACAACCTTTCCAGAACGTTAATTAAGGCCTCTACACTATTTAGCTTTAAACTGTTCAGGTTTACTTTAAAAGAACGTTGCTTATCAAAGCACATCAGGTTTTAAAGTTTTCCTGAGTAAAGCAGTCTTTTAAAAACAATGTTGCCCATAATTGGCATGTTACCGGATTAAAGGAAGGTCAAAATATAAAAAATCCCTGAGTTTAATTGGTTTGTTTTGATTTTCCTTTCCATTTATGCTGTTGTTTTAACACCACCTCCAGACATGTGATTCTTCCTAGACTCTGTCATCTCTGGAGTGGGTTTGTTGCTTTTCCTCTGTCTCCACAAATGTGTTTTTCATTTTCACTCTTCCTTTATGCTTACCACTGTTTACATTTTCATAAGCTGGTGATGATTCAGTTCTCAAGGAGTTAAAAACCCGTTTCCTTTTTCCTATAGTATTGCACACCAAAGGGTTACAGGATGACTGCATTCAAGTGGCCATGCAGTTGGTATTTACTTTGTGACAGTTACAGAGGAAATAAGAAACTGAAGGTTAAAAGCTAATGAAGGAGTCATCAAGAAGCTGGTTATGCTTCTGACTGCAGTCACGGTATGAGATGTACACTGAAACTCTGAACAGAGTAGTCGTGTATGCCATTGACATGAAAACAAATACTTATTACACAAAAGGGCTGCATACATTAATATCATGTAAATATTTCTACCTTAATACTATATTCTTAATATAATATGTCATTGTGACAGTCTCAACGATAAATGTGCTTGTCTTGGATGTTGAGTCACTTTGAATTTGTTTCTGTGCTCACAGTGCTCCTGAGGCATATCATACATACCTCTACAAATGCACACTCTTCTGTTTACCCTAATTTATGTTTTATTTGCCCATTACTGAATGTTTTAAAGCAGTGACTATGAAATGTCAATACTGTTTTCTGCTACAAACTTCCATCTTCCCTACCTGGAAGCCATGGAGAACTCTTGCAATTAAAGAATCCTGTTGATTTAAATAGTCAGGACTGTGAGTTTCTAGGCAGCTTTAGGACACAGTGGTTATGAATTACATTAATTAAAACTATCTGAAATCCCTTATTTCTATAAGTAATCCCTTGAAGATTAAAATAATTTGTTATGTCAGTAAGTGGATTGACCCCCTTGTCCCAGTAGCAGAGTCCTGTCCAAACTGCAGTCAGTGGCCCCATGACCATTGATTTCAGCGGGAACAGGGTTTTATCCTATTCCTAGGGTGCATTTATGTGAGTGCTTTGCCTGCTTTATTGTGGGTTTTTTTATCAGCAGGCACACTTCACCTCTGAGGCTAGCAAAAAGCATGTGCTCAGTATCATCCAGTCTGGCATCCTGAGGCATTTTCCTGACAACGAAGATTTCTCATTTCCCGAGCAGCTGAGCCTGTTGTTTCCTTACTGATGAAACATCTATAGAAACTGCTGGGAGTTTTGATAACAGGGAGGGTTTGGGGAACAGGCGTCCATGTGGGGAGCCTTAGCTGACACTGTACAAATCCCCCCCAAAAGCCTCTGGCTGTTTCCAAAACCTGCATCTGCAGTTGTCAGTCCAGCACGCAGCCCTGACTCAGTACATGCAACAACTTAGTTTTTCTATTTCTGTGTGCCTCTTGCTTGTTTTACACACTTCAGTCTTACTTTTTCATTTGTTATTTGAGGCAAACTCTTAACTTTTCTCATATAATTCACTTTTGCATTGCATGACTGCTCAGTGGTACATTTTAAGGTTGGATTATCTGAAGTGTGGCAGCTTTCAGAATGAAAATCTGATGCAGTAGGTCAAAGCTAATTACTAGGCAAGTAGCGCTCTTGCTGAACTGAAATTCGGCTCATGATACCTTTTTTGTCATATCAAATACATCTGTGGCCTCTCCCAGTTTTATATTTTCCCTCTCATGTTACATATTTACTTTGCTGCGCTATTTGTTCTTTGGGGATGGCAGATGAGAGATTTTTATGGATGGCAAAAGCACTAGTGCAAACAGAGTAAATACCATCTACAATAAAGAAGAGCTACTGTTTGAAAGTCTAAAGCAATGATTATTTAAATTGCAACATTAATTTTTTTTTAGTATGCTTTCTTATATGGTAAATATCCTAGAAACCCCAATTTGCTGCTATTTTTCTATATTTTCCAAAGGTGCACTGTCTTTTTGCAAGGAGCCATGGAGTACTAATTGCTTTTTTTCCACAGCTTGAGCTAATTAACTTTTCATTATTTTTTCTTTTCTTTGAAACCATTTGTCAAATTCAAACAGAATGAAAAAACAAACACAGAGTAGTCAAAACTGCAAATAAATTTATTCTCAGGGAGACATAATCATGGCCACAGTTTGACAGAGGAGTATCGTCATTGATTTTGACAGAATTAATATTCAGACTTTTGCTTTGCAAGACAATATGGCTGCTCTAGATTTTACTTGGCTTTTCTGGAGCTGGGAGAAGGGCAGAATGCCATTTTTTTTTTCAGTTTACAGCGTTTAGGATTCTATTTTGACAATGGTTAATATATTCTATAACCTCAGTCAAGATCATCCAAGCCAAGACGAAAGAAACCTAGATGAGTTTAAAAATGTTTCTGTCTATATAAAATGCTTGTGTACCTATTTTACTAAACTTTATTCCCTTCAGCCTTTTCAAATTGTGATTTAGGGAACAAAAATAAATAAATGAGAAACAAAACACAGGAACAAAAATTAAAATTATCATATAGTTTTCTTATTTGAATGTCCAACAAAAAAGCTAGATAAATAATTTTCCCAGCTTGTATTCTAATGCACAGTTCTGATTTCTTGTTGCTCATGAGCACTATTTAGCTATTTCACTATTATCTCTAATTTCTTCCATTAAAAACCAAAAACTTCTGGGAACTAAAGAGCAATCACTTGGCATTCAATCATGTAAGCAATAAAGAAAATTTCTTTAAGTAGCATGCTGTAAGCTAAAATTTGTGACAGATTTTGTGAATAAGTTAGTCATTGATAAATCTACATTTTAATTAAGTTGAAAAGATCAGAAAGCATGTTAGTGCACAAGCTAAATTAATCTTCATCAAATACACAGGTTGTGTCCTATACCTCTGGGATATAACAGGTGTTTTTAAATTTGCAATGAAAATATAGCATTAAGGTTACTTTTACTGATTGCAGATTTGAGTATGGCAGCGTAGACATGTGCAAAAATAGCTCTTCTCTTCCAAGAGGCCCTCTGAAGTGTCATTTGCTATCCTCAGCTCATCGGTATTTCTTTATTATTATCTCTAGATCTCAAATCAAGACCTCAGAGTCTACATAGCACAGCTCAGCATGATGAATTCTTCTTCACTGAATGCTTTTCAAGTATTACTGCATTCTCTGCTGTATGCATAAGGCCAATCCCGACTGCCAAACTGGCCAGCAGTTTGGAAGAAGGAAATATTTAGTTACTTTGGCTTCAGCCTCCTGTAGGAGGATAAACTTAGACTAAAACAGTGGTTCATTTTTGCCCCAGAGAAGGAAAGCATACATGAGGCTACCTCATAGCAGCTTTTTTCTCAGACATTATGTTCCACATGATGGGAATAACTAAATATTTTCATTCTCATCTGTGGAACAATCAATAACATTGTGTGTTACCACTGATAAATTCCACTTGCCCTCATAGATTCATACCTGCTATTGACAATTAATTACATCTTTAATTTACAAGACAACCTGTCTGCAAAGGTACACGTATGTCTTATGCACACTAACCTTACCAGGGAATTTTGTGGATTATTACTACACAGAAAAGTGGCTGCCCTCTTCCCTCAGTGCTGAGGTCTGTGATGGATTTGAACCTGATTGTACTGCTGGTAGTCTGTTTCTCTTGTTGTGCATTATACAATTCTCTTCATTTCATGCATGGATGGCTGTGTAAAGCAGAGATAAAGTTTCAAATCTCTTTGTTTAACCCATACAAAACAATTAAAAGACATTTTTCATCTTAGCATCCCCTTAGGGCTTAACATATTGTAAGAAAGATGTCCTAATGTAAAATGAGCTTCAAGACAAATGGTCCTGGCTTTAGTTTGAAAGTCACCTCTGGAAAGAATGCATTTGTTTTCTTATTCATGCCACTTTTTATTTCTTTTTGAATTCTGACACATTAAGATAAAATTGGCACATCAAAACCTACTCTTTAAATACAAAACTCTACACTGTTATACATGTATAAAAACTCCTTTAGGTCTGGTTTGCAGCCATCAAAAGCTCCCTTCCTTCAGCGAGGAGTGCCTTAGCCCTCCCGCCTTGCATCTTACCAGCAGAGCTGCAGTCCTCTGCAACAATGAGACATTTTTCTCCCCAGCTTTGTGCTCCTCTCTTGGCATGCTCCTGAAAGTGAACACAAAGCTCTTACAGTCTCATCTGTGTCTCCCAAAAATCACAGCCGGCGGTAGACATGTCAGGCTTGCCTTCCCCGAGCAAGCTTGCCCAAAGAGTGGCTTGAATAATTTGTCATTTCCATGTTGTCTGGCATCACTGCATTTATCCAGTGCTTATAAAGAAAGAGGGTATCGGGAAATAAAACACAACTGAAAATCAGAAATCTCTTTAACACCCTAAAACATGACTCAAAGAGGCAGACTGACTTTCTAACACATGTCTGTACTTTATATCACAAGCATTTTCCCTGGCTTATTATTTATTCTGTCAAGTGTTATTCAGTGTAAACAAAAGCATTGCCACTGAGCCCTGAGAAACAAATGTATGTTCTCCCAAGTCAGGAAAGGCAAGGTGTTTCCATGCAAAACATTACAGCCACTTAATGAAGCAGCACATTAATTTTGATGTACAACCATAATGTTCCACAAGAAGGCTGTTTTTATTTGTATTATATTCTCCTGTCTCCAAGAACTACAGGTTCAAAACAAGGTGTCATTTGCTCTTATAGTATGGAATAGGGCCATCCTTCCCAATAAACTCATGAAAGGCCTGTGGTATGTCTTTCCATAAGTTGAACAAGATTCTATTAAAGAAAATAGATCTCTCCAACCAAGAGCTCCCATACGTGTGTTTATAAATTCCTCCAGCCAAATTCTTTCATCAGATATATACACATGAGCCTTACTCATGGCATGCTTACATTCATAGAAATACATCAAGCTTCCCAGTTCACAAAAAGCCTTATAAGACTTTTGTACAGTTATGAGTACAGAAAATTATTCTAACGAAAATCTACTTAAACTTAATGTTTCATTTAATTGGACTGTTTAAATTGCTAATAATTTTGTAAGTATTACATTCTAAGTTGTTTTTAGTGGGTAGTTTACCCTTTTTGTTGTTGCTGGAGGAATTCAGTAATAATTAACTGACTTAATGTGTAATTATACTGCTGAAAATAAGCTATGAGATATTTAATAAAAGGAGACTCTTAACAGGATTTGAATTTATGACCTCCAAAATATGAAGCAAACACTTTATCCATGAGGTCACACAAACTTTCACTATGGTCTGAGAATTTATGGTCACTAGATTAACCACAGAAAGACTTTGTTTTTGTTCTTTGGTTGTACTGGGAACACACTAAGAAACAGATCAAAATAATATTAAAAGAAATAGAGCAGTGGAAAAATTCTTGAGAATGTGAGTTCTTTTTAAACATCCAGATCTACACGTGTGCCACAGGATGTGGAAGGCAAACCTGATGTGTATTTTGAGCTTAATAAAAAGAAAGCTAGGTCCATACCTTTGTGTCTCTGTAGGAACATACAAGTATTTGTTTTTCAGTATTTTTATTACTGGTGGGTCAAGTAGTAAAACAGCACAGTCATGGGCATCCTGCCATGGCTTGGAGGAGGCCAGACCTTAGGGATAATATGTCAGTGGTTGGGGTATGCATGACTTAGTGTAAGGTTGCAGTTGTGTCTTTGCAGGTACTCTTCCACTTTGCGTACTCTGCTCCCATGACTAGTTCAAGAGAGATGGGGATTTGTGAATATTGACACCCGTAGCAAAGCCAAAGACTTTGGGAATTGCTGCATGTGGTGAGGTAGCAGATGTGACAGCAAACACAAAGTTTTGGGACCTGAGAATTTCCCCCTCAGGTTCCCTATGAAACACCAGCCTGTAACGCCCTTTTCTCAGCTACAATAAAAGGTGGTGGCATTTTAAGCTGCAAACTCTGCTGATGTCTGAGTCCTTTTTATGCCCAACTTACAGGACACAGTTTGAGATAAGAAAATTACTAAACACCTTGGCTCTCAGACAGCTAGGCAATTTGAGGCATGTTTTCTTTAGCCTTTAGGACATAACGTATTTTACTGAATCTATCACATGGAGTTACAGCATCTTTGCCACATTTTCTGTAAAATATTTGGCTATGTGAAGCACTGCATTACAGATAGGAGCACTACCTTTTTTAGAAGTCAGTGCTCCAGCAGCATCAGTGTAGGGAAAATGAGGCTGTTGTAGTTTCTGGTTACCAGGCAGTTTCCTTGAAAGCTGTCAGCTGCTTTGTGTTTTAGAGACCAAAGAGAAACATGTTCTACGCAATTACGATGTCAGCTTGCAGTATGTGAGAAAGAATTGCCATGCTTGGTTTTGTAATGAAACGGATCTTCCTCCAAACTCAAGGTGATGGCTGCTGTCTCTCTGGGACTTCAAATATTTTGATAACTTGTATATTTGTACGGTGAGACCGTGTAATTAGAGATATGTGGTACAAGAAAATAATCTTTCAGCAAATGCCAAAGAAGCTTATATCTGTGAAAATAGTCTAAAGCCAAGTGCAGGTTGGAAAGATCCCAGTGCTTTCTGTTGGCCAGAGAGCTTTTGCAGTTAATTAGAATCCCATAGGATGGGGTCTAATATTTAGGTAGAAAACTCAGAAAGCAAGGATGAATGGGAATACATTGCATCTGGTAATAAGCATTTTCAGGGCTTCACAGGTTTGTCCCCATTCTTCATCCTCCGTACCTAAGCATGATAAAGCTGGATGTCCCTAAACACAAAATGAGAAATTTGGACCAGAGGAATACTTGAATTCTTTCTTCTCTATAGACCAAATGGTGTCTTTGAGACAAATAAAGGAGAAGGATATGTCACCTAAAGTCTTTTGAATCATTATTGACAAGTATGTCTTAGTGGCATGGCTGTAAACTGCCAAGTTTTGTTTGTCTATCTCATGGGCTCTGCGTGTTGTGATTAGCATCAGTTTTCAGAAATAATTCTGAGTGGTGGGCTGGGACAAACAGTCAAAGAATAAGTATTCACTAACTAGCTTTAATTAAAAAGAATAGATACCGTGTCATTAGATTTTTATCATATACTTGAGTAATAACTGTTCTTGATTGCTTGCTGATTTACAGGGCAGAAAAGCCTGTGGTGCAAACAGATTTGCAAGCTCTGACTTCCAAAACAAGCAAACCCACTTTTCAGCTATAAAACAGAGGAATGGTCTGCATTATCAATTACAGGTTCAGTTCGGGCAAGGCTGATGACCTCAGTCAAATATTTATTAAAGGGGAAAGAAGTATTTGTAGTGACTTGTTTATTCAAGCTCTTGCTCACACTGATAGGATTTCCTCCTCGGGGTTATCATGCTGAAACCTTCCTTGTGACTAACTTTGTCTTTTGGAAATGTTTCCCGTCCACATCCGACTTTTCCTGCTTTTCAGCGGTATCAAAATAAGCAGCCCGTTTCACCAGTGGGCTATGTGGCTTTCACAGCCCCCAGAGTGGAGCAGGCTGGTGATAGTAGGGGGGTTGGCAGCTCAGAGCATAACAGGAATGACTTCTTCGGGGAAGGTGCACCACACCAGCAGCTTGTGGACAGTCTGCAATCCTAGAGGATGGTTGCAAATTCTGTTTAATAATGTCTGAACCATCATGCATGCTGAAGACTAAACAGCTAAATACTTTTATCAGTCTCATTTGTCTCCTGAGCTATACTGTGGAACTAATTGCAAAATTACATCTAAAAAAAAAAAATGTAATGTGTTTCAGCTTTATTATGGATACATTATTGCCCATTTAATATGAAAAGGATGCAATAAAAATTACATTCAGGTTTGGCAACATTTTCTCTATGCAAGATTTGAAGTAATTTTTAATATACTTGCCACTGGTAAGATAACATTTAATGCTTTTATAGTACTTTCACCTCTGGATCTAAAAGTACTGTGCAAAAGAGGGCAAGTACAATTATTTCTGCAATTATAAGAAGAGATTAAGAGGCAGACAACCTGCAAAACATGCCCAGTATGATGATATAAATTAGTGACAAGCTTGGTAGAGATGTTCACCTTTAACTAGCTTTTCAGTACTACAGAAGATCAGCTACTTGGGGTAATAATAATGATAAATGGAAATGAAAGTATTTTAAATTATTCTATCTATATAAATTAAGCATCCCTTTCATTAAAAGAAATGGCTTTTGGCTTTAACAGAACAGAATTCCTCGCACATCAGTGTAGTCTGAGGAGAATTAGTCCCTTTTTAACATACTTTATAAATAACTTAAAAAGCTTTTCATGAGTAGCACGCTCTTCTCAGGTACTGAAACATCTTCAAGGATCTCATTAACCTCCTGTTCTTTTAAGTGAAGCACTCTCAGCATGGCACCGTCCTGATGCGAGTTTTGTGTTTCTTCTGACCAGAGTTCATTACTGAGCAATGGCAGACATAGTTCCCTGTTCAACGGGAGGAAAAAAAGTTATTCAGCTCTATATACAGTTTAGGTATAACATGTTTCCACCATAATTCATATTATTTTACTTGGAATGGGTTTTTTTAACAATTGAAAAGTTATCCAACATAAGTTAATGCAGGCAATCTTGTGTTTACCAGAACCAGTTCAAAAAATATTAAAATACATTTTTAGCCAAGCTTAATTTCAAATAAAATTATAATTTACTTCTTCACAGGGATCTTCCTCCTAACCAGCGTTCAGAGAATAATACATCATAATTTTCTTGATCAAAATTGTTTTACTTTCTGTTTACTGCTAGTAATCCAATGTATTTATTATTCATTTATTTTAATTGTGTAAAAATCAGTTTAATGGAAATATGCCAGCAGGTCATTGTGCACGACCTGTGTTCTGTCAGGGAATTATTTAAACTAGATCATTTTCTTGCTGTTACTGTAAAAGGAGAAAATTCTAAGCCTCACCTCATGCGAAGGCAGCAGTTGCTCACACGCTGGTTCAGCACCACTGCAGGAATGCTGAAGTGGGTTTAATTTTAAGAATTAATGTTGCTCAAATACTCAAAATTGCTATTTTTACCCATCTGAGTGCTCCCACGACCAGTTCCGTTGACCTGTCAATTAAAGGGCCAGGAGAGACCACTGTGATCATGGTGTTTGACCTCCTGAGTAATGCTGAGCTCAGGACTTCTGAGAAGGTTTACAAGGTTGGGATGGGATCATGGAAAGCATCTTTGATGATGTGCAGAGCCTTAAAGGAGATCACATAGCATGGAGTAGTCCCCAGTTCTTAGAGTCAGACTTAAATCAAGATCCAAGTCAACAACATATTTTTGACACCTTCTGTGGTGCCTGGTTATTTGCTGGCATAACCCTTGTCAGCAGAAATGCTGTTGGCAGCAGGCCATGCAGTGTGACAGCAGGCTGTGGTGACATCCCTTCCCATGCAGCCTTCACCCGTGCCTACACCTGGGAACTGTAACCGTGCTTTTAAGGCTTGATGGCAGCAATGCCACAGGCACTCATGCCAGCAAACTCACCTGCACCTTGGGTGGGAAATGGTGGCAGCTGGCTTCCTTGTGTTCTCGGGGGGGGGGGGGGGAGGGGAGCAGGACAGGGATGTCCAAGGTCAAAAACTTCCCTCATAGATAGCTGCATGGTGGGGGAAAGTGGGCTGCCATTGCATCTCCTTGTCCAAAGCAGCACAGTCATGAGGAGGACAAGGACACAAGACCCCAAAATGGCACCTTTTCCCCCAGCTGGCCCCAGGTCTGGGCAGTCAGTAGGTCTTCATTTGCCCCCCAACACAACATTTCTTTCATGTGTAGGGTAGGTTTTCCCGATGAGCCAAGATATGGTGCACACATGCCATGTCAGTCTGAATACTATGCACAGTCCTGACAATGGACACAGGCATAAATTCCTCTTTTCATTAGTTCACTCCAAGATAGCTATTTTCTCTCAGTTCTGCTCACACCCCTACAGTGATTGCTTTCTATAAGTATTCAACAATTCAGCTTTACTGGGGAATTGTTCAATGAAAAAGCCAGGGAGCAAGCTGGAAAACTCTTGGATGAGGCAAGGGAGATCTCACGGTTGGTGTTTTATACCTGAGACGAGGCAGCAGCTTGATCCATACAATTGCTCCTCACGGGAATAAACAGCAATGGCAGCATGCTAGGAATAAGCAGTGGTAATGGGAGGTTATTGCAATATTGTATTATATTGAAATATTGTATTATGCTGTAATTTCCTTTCTAATATTTATCTGTGTTGGCTTCACAGGATTCCAGGGAGATTTCACTACCAGCATTTTCAAACCTGAGAGGGATTTTAATCCACTGCTCATCCATCAATCTCAGCTAGTCTCTCAAGTGACAGTACAGAAACAACCAGAACATAGAGGGCTTTTAAACAGCATTATTTTGAGTAATGTTTTCTATCCAATCATGAAAATTGAGTTTACAAGCAGTCTAGCCAGATGGTCTGCTTTAGGTGAACAGTTGAACTTTTAGTGGTGGTAGAAATGATCACTCTGGTGCTACCCAGAAGCTGTAGGACAGAAGGCCAAGGCTGTTAAGTTCCAGGGACCCTCTGTCTGAACTGAAGTACATTCTGTACAGACTATACATTGCAATGTAAACTGAACTTCTCACATACCATGCTATTTGAAAATGTGCATCAAAAATGATTAAACAATTCCAGTAGACAACAGGAAGAAACATGCTATGAAATAAATTTTCCCATACTCCTTCAATTCTAGCTGTCATAAAATTGCCTGTCTTCACGTGACCTATAAGAGGAAAAATTTCTGCATGCAAAATATCCTGAACACATCTTTGCTATGCTCATAAAAGAAATACATGGCAGGTGACCTCTGAGACTGTAGTCCCCCTCCTGCGCTGCCTCCAGTGTCCTTACACCAGCATGCTCCAGCACAGCTCCACTAGCTATCCAGCATTCATCACTCCTGGGCTGGCTTCATTTCTCATATATAGCTTCCTGATCAACATAACAAAACAGAGCTTTTAGGGAAAAGAAGTGACAATATTGTCTATCGCCATGGGCAGTTTACAGGTTTCGACTAATTATTTTTTTTTAATACTGTGAAGAAAAAATTAGGAATATTTGAGGCTAGTCAAAAATTTAGACTTGATGCCACGATTTGTGTGTTAGTAATCTGCAGAGGATGTAAACCCTTTACACATGAGAATGTGGTGGACAACAATAGTTTAAATTTTGTTATTTGGAGGCATATCTTTCAGTTTTAAGACAAAAAAATAGAAAATGAAGAAGGTTATTGAATGCATCATACAGATTCACCAACATTCATGTTTGTTAAAGTGTTTCTTCTAATACACTGGTTAGTGTGTTTTGAAGAGATCCCCTTTCCAGTAAATAAACAGGGAACTCTGGCATTGTTCCCAGCTGTTTGCCCAGTGCTGGAGACCTGCAGGGGCTTCAGACCATGGGAGTCTAGGCCAGGGCTACTCTTGCTTCTTGGCAACCTCTTTCCACTTAATCCCACTGACTTCAGTTTTAATCCTGAGGTATCATTCCCATTTCAGCATTGTTTACAGCTAAGAGGGACAGGAGGATTCTGGAGCTGATTTAATCTAAACAGATAGCTCAAGGCTGTCCAGACCTATAAAAGGAAATAAATAAACTCCTTTGAAGATTGGAATTGTAACAAGAATGGTTTTGTTTGGTCTTTATTTAGCTTCAAGGAAATGAAATTTATGTTGTAGGAGCTAGCTGTGCTGTGTGTGTGTTTGGTCTTAATTAACTAGAAAAACGTTTTGTGTGCAATGCAGAAAAGAAAATCTTGGCACTCTGTTCCTTATATAATTTGTTTTGGTTTATTTCTCAGTAGCATTTATAAGATTGTGTTCATGAAATGAAGTACTGGAGCAACTTAAAAAAATTAATGAAAACAAAATGCATACAAAAAATCCCTTGTTTTATGGTTATGTAGATCTCCATGCAGCTATATAAAGGATATGAAAAGAATAAAGTACATGAAAAGTCTACCACAAGATAAGGAACAAGCTTGGGGATAAGACTTTGGATTGCCACTGATATATTCACTAGAAGGTGTTAGTTCAGGAATAAAGATTTTTAATTTAAGTGTTTAAGGAAAAAGAAATAATTGCCACCTTTCCCATGATTAACTAAACTGTAGTAGTAACACAGGTCAGGAAATCCCCAGCAAGAAGGGATGAGGCAGATCCTCATTTTGCTCACAGTCATCATGACTCTAAAGCAATTCTACAAGCTGAGCATCTTCCTCACCATGCATACACAGACAAAATAATGCCTAAAATTCTTGTATTTTTATTTTAGGGACTATTGGTTTAGGAGGAATCTGAGGAAAACACTAAGTTTAGCTTTTGTAGCTGTGCTGGCACAGTGTACATAATTTTCCTCTATAGCACGTGTGCCCTGCAAGGCAGGTGATCAAACAGCTGGCCATTGTTACCAGCAATAACTGGGAGTTTCTGTAGCAGCAAAGGAATGATGGCACAGGAGATGTGAGGTATGCCGCAGAGTCACAGGTCAAGCTTTAATGGCCAGCAGAGCCCAGGGTGGGATTCCTGAAATGTCTCCTTCTCGATGATTTTGTGTGATAAAAAGGCATGAAGTGGGCATGCTCACAGAGACGCTAGGAAACCTTTTTAAAGTTAAAGCTTAAATATGGTAGCCAAAGTTGCAAATCAATGTGCATTAATCAGGGAAAGCAAGATGTATTCAAATCAAAGCATAAAAAAGCCACACAGAAGATTTGTGGAAAGTCTTGAGTTATATACATACACAGTCACAAAAACAAATAGCCCCCAACTGTGGTTTTGTCATAATTACATTACTGTTACAATAATTTAATTATATAAACCCCATTGGTGTTAAAATATACATTATGTTGGAGTGTCCCTTGAATAATAATAAATGAATATTTATTTAAATAATCTTTCGAGGCCATTTTCTTTTGAAGTAGCAAGCCTGAATTTCAAACCAGAGCATTAAACTTTAAAATATAGTCAGGTAGACAGATCAAAATACAAAGCCTGGAAACAAGTGCATCTCAAAATCCTAGTCCAAGGTGTTTCTCAAAAAGTTTTGTTACAAGCAAAAAAGGTAACTACCAATTTATATGGAATTAAGAAGTGCTTGTTAGCCTGGTTAATGTTTTAGCAATAAAACCAATTTAATATTAATCTAGTCAAAACGCTAGGCCAGTACAACACAGGTGGCCTCTGAATAGTAATGGCAAAATGTTATGATCTGGACTAAAATATCAAGAGATGATATACTTAGGATATAGGATTTACAGCTTTTAAACCTTTTAAACATTTTAAAACTTTTTTTTTTCCCCAAAAAAAATTGTATTTCATTTGTGATTTAAAAAAAAAAAAAAAGTTATTTGGGGATTTGATTTATGAATTATAGCTAAGAAAAAATTTTGAAAACTTTGGAACGACTGTATCCCCAGATCTCTGCACCACTGATAGATAAATAAATAAAGAAAATAAAAGGTAACACTGGATCTATAGTTCCCAGTTTATCAGATAGCTAGGTACAGACCGATCTTATCAAAGAACTGGTCTTCTAAGAAAATAACTCTGCTTTCTAGAGTGGATCAGGCAGAGAGATTAAATTAAAAAGGATCTTCTCCATTTCACCACTTAATATTATGCCCTAATTTGTAGTGGTTTGAAGGTTAAAAACAAAACAAAAAGTAACTATCACAGTAATGACATTCCCAATGAGTACATTTTCTTATTTATGGCTCTCGGAAAAACAGTCTAAAACATATGATAAAATAATGATACTGTGGGGTTTAGGATGGTTATTTTATAAGAAGTGTTCTTCACAGTAAGGGGTAAAGAAATTTCTGATATTCAAACTTGATTTTTGCCAAGAGATCTAGTATTTTGCTTGATTATTCTCTTCTATGGAAAAGATATCTCAGAAAAAGTCTTCAGCACAACTCTAAATATCATCCTGAGAAGCCTTTTGGATACTGAAGTAATCCCTGAATGAGACATTATACCTCCTGTCATGTGGACCCATGGATGGGGCAGTGATGGATTGTCTGATGTGCAACAGTCAATGTGCATGGTCCTTCTTCAGTATTGATGAAAACATGCTGAGAAACAAAGAGGGCACGTGTACAATGAAGAGTGTCCTTCAGAAATCTGGAAGACAAGTAAGCCATTTTTTTCTGCTATGTAGTTATTATATCATGATGAAGCTGCAGAAAATTTATTCACGGAATCACAGAATCATCTAGGTTGGAAAAGACCTTGAAGATCATCCAGTCCAACCACTGACCTAACACTGACAGTTCCCAACTACACCAGATCCCTAAGCACTAAGTCAACCTTACTCACATATTTATTTATGTAAAAGCACAGCCAGCCCTAAGAAGGAAGTTGTATTTTAGCATCAAACTAAAATTTGCTATAATAGATAGGCTGAATAGAGTATACTGACTACTTTTATTCAGCAACTGAAATGTAGTTCCCAGAAATAAAAACTCTAATGGAAGGATGCAGCCACTTGGTCTTGTTTTTCACAACTGCCAGTGGGAAGAATAGTACTACATGACAGATGGAAATACTTCAATAAATTCTGCTTTATTTCAATAAAATCATTTAAAATTCATAGCATGTAGTTCGTTGAGGTAGGTTCTGTCAGCAACTCAGAAGTGACAAACTTCACACATGACTCTAACCCATTTGCCAGTATTCAATGAGATCGAAAGCAGCTGGGGTGGAGAGAAAAGTAGGTTTTGTTGTTCTTTGTTTAAATACCTGCTTGGTAAAGTCTTACACATTACAAATTGATGGTAGTTTTCAGTGATTCTTAAGTCAGTGCTTCAATGACAGCCAAAAACCCCATAGACAAGCGCAGTCAAGCAGCAACAGAATTGCGCTTTGAAGACATTTTCTTACAGACTCTATCGGGCTATGAACACTGCCAATGCCAGTGGAAACAAAAGCCAGAAAAAAAAACCCATGATTCAGAGCCTGGTGGCTACATGTCTCCCTTCTTATGTGGCCCTTAGATGTCCCTTTTATCTTTTACTAATGGGAACATTGAGATGCAAAATACTAGACCAACACACACACACAAAAAAAAAAAACCCAACACACACACACCACCCGTACAGCAAATAAATGAGCATAATGGGTAAATTTTACAGCTCTCTGAAAGGCTTTAGAAATGAAGGTTTAATTTTATGGTTGGTTGTGTGGAAAGCTGATGAAACAGAAACATAGCACACCAGTCAAGTACTAGTTCTATTGGAGCTCAGCTTCCCCCAGCATCAATGGGGTGATGGAAACCCCCCCATCCCAAACAAGGCGAAAGCTAAGGGCAACAATAAATAGAAGGAAACTGGCATTCAATCCCAGAAAGAAAACGTCTAAATTTGAGAAGGAGAAACAATAATTGTATAGAAGGTTCTGACACAACCAACTTAGGATGTAAATTTGGCAGCAAGCATACGCGGAGCATGTCATGCGAAGAATAAGAATGACTCAGATGAAATCAAGCTAACTGCAGGGACCAGAAAAAAGGAACAAGAGCTTTGTCCAAACAATCCAGTCATGTGTAGCCTTCAGGAGGAGAATAGCTTTTGCTAGTACTACCACGCACAGGCAAATTTTAATGTCCCAATGACTTGGAAGACTTATTCCCTATGCTGCCTAGAATTCCAGTACTCAAATAAAAATGTTATATAGTAGAGTGCTTTTTGCAAATTGAAGCGGGCTCAGCAGCTGTGTGCTTTCCAAGAGCTCAGGCTGGGAAAGGGTGGAAAAATCTGACCCCAGAAGTGGCATGTGAAGTGATAACCTTAAATGCTAAAACCCTTGCTTCTTCCTCCCACCTCCCCTGTTGCTGCATTCACATCCCACCGAACTGTTAAGAGAAAGCAAACCAAGCCTCTTGCAGGTCAAATGAATGTGTATTTGAGCATTGTGGGATTTATCCTTTTTAGCACAGATACACGTCTCAAGAGATATGGAAGCAAAGCCAGGGATTTAAGTGTCATGTAGCAATGGAACAGAAAACAAAAATTGCAGCTCCTATCAACAGCTTTCATCTTCTGCAACTGTTTGAGGAAATTGCCAGCTTCAAAACAAATTAGTGGAGGTTTAGAGTGCTGCATTTCAATTAATCTCAGGAGGAAATGGGAGGATGGGAGGAGGAGTCTCTCGTTATACTTTAGACAAAAAAAAAAAAATGCTGTGAACTTGCTATATTCTGAGGTTAACAAAGGTGCAAAAGAAATTTAAAGGTGAAGCCCATTAAGATTTGAAATGTCATCTAATATGAAGTGGGATTCACCTAGGGTTTTATGCTAAGAGACTGCTGGGAAGTGAGGAAAGAAGTTGGTCCCTGACACAAAAATTTATGATGGAAAGAGGGGATGGGAGTGTTTGAGAGACTCAAAAATAAAAATAATATAAAAAATAAAATAAAATTAAGCCAATGTGTAGAAAAATATGAAAAGTAAGTCACTAGATGAAAAAGACTAGAATGAAATCACGAACATGATATTTATTTGTGCAGACCAAAGGTCATATACCTCAGAAATGTAAATGATATTGCTTTAGTTAGACAACCAAAATTACGTACTGGAGGAGAAGCAAAGCTGTGTCTTTAAGATATATTTGGATCAATTGATCAAGCGATTCAAGCATTGTGCTTTTATTTTCAGAAAAGATTGGGCATCAGACTACAAAACAAATGAGAGGCTAACTATACAACTCATTACTGTTGCTGGAGAATTTACAGCCATCGTAATAGCTTTTTACAGCAGTGGGAAAATGTTATTATCCACAGAATTTATCACAGTTTGAAACCTTTTTAAGTGGTCTGTCTTTCCCCTTGTTTTTTAATTATAAGGTAGCATATGAACTTTGCCATCGTATTAACTGAGTGACGTCTTTTACTACAAAGACGTAACATTATTTACAACTCAAAGTCCTGTTTGAAGGAGAGTAGTCTCCTTGTCTTGAAAAGAATGCATCTAGTGCTTTTCCAAAGTGCAGTTTTATATGAAATAATTCCCCACAGCTGTGCCAGGACAGCTGGCACCAAGCGGCTGGCTGCCATAGGAAGACAGAGGTACTGGACTCTGCCCTATAAAAATGGGCCTCAGCTCTTGACCAGATGGACCTTGGCTCTCAACCAGAGCACCGGTTTAGGCCTGCTTCTGTTTGAAGACAGCTCTAGCTGTGCTGGGTCATCTTGTCGTCTAGCTTTGCTGTCTTTGAAGGTATCCCCTTCTTGCTGAAGGCCAAGAGCACTGGTGGAGCCATGTGAGAGACTTTCTAGGCTGCCACATCTTGCAGTTGGCAAGCAGAAGGCTTTAACCTCCAGGATGTTGAATTTTAACAATTGCTATGTTCTTTTGTATGGCATGAAAAAATATTCAAAGGATAACATTCTCATCTGTTTAGGAAGTTTTTTGTCTTTTACTATGTTTAGTGCTTTAAGACTTTAAGGGATTTTATTCTTTAGTGTAAATCCATTCAAATCAGAGAAGGAGGAGTAATAATAATTGCATTTCGTAGCAGAAGAGATGATATTTCTAAGAAGACATATGTCTCATAAGAGAACTTCCAAAATGAAGAAGACAGTTTAAACTTTTTAAGCTAGTGAGCACTCTCTCACCAGCTGGCCCACCATGGCTCTGCTCAGTATCCTGCAGGTATCGGACGGCACAGTAGCCTATCATACCTCCCAGCCTCTGGCTTTGAAAACCTGTTTGTGACTCCTATCTGCTTTTCAGCAGAGGTTTTATTTATAACTCTAAAGCTGGGAGGGTGCCGGTGAGATGAGAGCAGAGCCCTCTGCTTGGACAGGAAGTGGGAACCTGGTCAGGTCTTGTCCAACCCTCAGGACACTTGTGCAGCTCCATAATAAGGGACATACCCTTGCATACCATGGAGCCTTGCTCAGCATGGGACTTAGTATTGGGCTGTTTAATTCCAAATCAGGAGAAATGGGGAAAAAAAATACCAATTTACAGGCACTTGTGGCTGTTATTTGACACCTCATCACCCTTCTGCTTATACTTGTACTGTCAGAAGTAGCAGTAAAAGTAGCTGCTCCCTGTTATATTTCAGCCATCAAATAGGAAAACCTGAGAGATTAGCATGTACTGGGGAAGGACAAGGAGACTGAGGATATAAGACTGATGAACCAGGGGAGAAAAGAAGCAAAAAGAGCAGAGAAAGCCAAACCAAGAAGAAAAAAATTAGGCGTAAAAATCTGACTGTCCTGAAAATCAAGTGGAATTCATTTCTTGTCGGTGTGTACTTGTTAGATCCTTTCTGGAGGTAAATGAATCTACTCAAAGCTTTCATACATGCAGACCTCACAAAGACGAAGTACAGCTTTCTCATGCATAAATCTATATCAAATCACAGATTATAATGTGGCAGAAACACTGACTAATCAGCTACATGAAACTAGACTATTTCTTGAAAGCTTAAAACTAGAAAAATGATGGAGTTAGACTTAGACTGTGAATAAAGCTTTTGCAGTTTCATCTTTTTCTCTGAGCCTTTAAAATCAGATCTTTGCAACAACAACCAGCTCTAGTTCTGCATGTATTTGCTAAGGAACTACATAGCATTTTTGGTCCTTGAATCAATCCTTAAGTAATAATACAAATAAATAATCTTATAGATAGAGGTGGTACTTTATGTTTAGATGAAGAGCCAGAAAATTGGAGACTTTCCTGAGGTTGAAAGCTCCATCTTGCTCTGCAAAGAGTATGTTGATTATGTAGGTCTATTGCTTTTCTTTTTTTTTTCTTTTTTCTCGCTGGACTAGACTTCTCACAAACATTTACAAAAGTGCAGTGTGAGATCAAGAGTTATGACCCTGTAAGACCACATATTCAAATGCACCAGTATTGCTCAACACATCTATCCAAGAAAGCTTTTCATTTTCTTTTTCTTTTTTTTTTTTTTCTCCCAAGCAACCAAGGTCTGGATGCCTTGAAGGGACTTGAAGTGACTGTGCCCTGTTTGATGAAAGGCACTGCAAATTTAGAAGGAAGGAATCTATCTCAATTTAAGAGGTAGACAAAAGGCAAAGACTGAGTAAGGCGATCTACGAAATGGATCCCCTGAAATGACTGCTCTAAACTCAATGGATGTTTAGGGTTAGTAAAATGCTTTTCCAGGCAAGCTTTGTTACTTTTTGCTAATCTGCATACACTTTGTGATTTTGATAGAAGTGTCTGTATGGAGCAAAGCCTCTTACAGAGTCTGTCCTATTTGCTTGTGTTGTCAGATAGCCCCCAAATGGGAAGCAATGGGTTCCATAATTTAGCGAGACGTAGGACGAGATTATTTCCACAGGCAGAACCAATTTTAGGGCATGGGAAACTGGAGTGTGGGGTCTTTTCTACTGCAGAGAAGAGCAATGTGGGAGCAGTCTCTGCTGTGTGTGGTGGCATCCCATACCCCCAGCTGCAGCTCCCTGGCTTGACTCTGCCTTACAGCGGTGGGCACAGACACTGGGGCCAGTGCAACACTCAAAGTCCAAGATGGGAACAGCTGAAGATGGTGGCTCTTCTAAGTGAATTTTGACATGCTTCCCACCTTGCAGGAATACAAACATATGAACATATAATTTCCAAATGAATGCAAAAGTGCAATTTCTGTCTTTCTTGACACTTCATCCTTGATCCCAATAACTACTTTGCTGCCTGACAGAGAAGCTGTGCTGACTAAAGAGATTTTGTATGACCACAAAACCACTTCAAAGTTCGAGCAAGAAGAAAGACCATGTATCTAGATGACAAAGTTCCTGTAATAAAGGGTTTGCATCCTGTATATCAGCCTGGGGTCAGTGATTCAGATGGGGCTAGCTGTACTAACACACTGCAACAGCGGAGACAGGAACTAGTAGCCAACCCACAAAGGGCTGCCACAGACATCAGCCCACTTCCCTGCTAGGTGAATAATCCCCTGGATAAAGACATGTAGGCTTTTCTTTGAGATAAAAAGGTCAGATTCATTCAGTAGAGAGCAAAGCTGAACTGAGGAGTGGGTAGCAGTGACAGCAAGCCTGTACCCAGGTGGCACCATGAACAGGCACCATGCAGTCCACAAGGATCTCAGATTCCTTTAGGATAGCAGGGCGTGAAGAGAAGGGTCTGCCCAAGGAGCCCAGTTCCCAGAGAGAAGTAGCAGAGCTCTAAGAATTTGTGTCTTTGCTCAGATCTCTTTCCTTCCTCCTCTTTCCCCAGTATTGTCTGTTATGCTGCAACAGGGCAAATGGTGTAGAAATTCACCTGTAAGAGAAACAGAGCTCCAAACAGAAGCTTCTTGCTGTATTTGCAGCTAATTTACAATGCATGCCAAAGGAAAATAAATATATGGAGGTTTCCAAAGATCTTGTGAGATTTGTATTAACAATGGGCTGATTTGGACAGCCACATGTAAACATCTCAGAACTATGTAGAAGCTATATATCCTGGTTATTCTCTAGGAAACAAAACACAGTCTTTCCCAGGCAGTTATAAATGTGTATAGCAGCCTTTGGTGATAGACCTCAAATTACCTTTATGAGGGTTAAGCATTATTACATCTATTTACATGGAGAAAGCAGGATACATAGGGACAATATTACATCACAGGGTGAGCTCTTGCAAGAAATGAGACTATAAGCTAGTTCTTGTTATCCCAGAGTCCTGCTTTCTGATTCTTGTCTCTCCAAAGTAATATCTGAGGTCAGGCATATCTTTATTATGCAAACATTCTTTTCCTCTTGGAAGAAACTCAGATCAGGATTAGGGATTTGGGTTAGGAGCTTTAGCACAGATGTAATTTCTACCAATGTATGAAAGACATCGTTGTAAGACACTTAACAATCAATATACATGTTCTGTACCTAATATCAGTGTACAGAAGCAAGGGACTGAACAGTCACAAAATCACAGAATGGTTTGGGTTGGAAGGGATCTTAAAGATCATCTAGTTCCAACCCCGCTGACAGCAGGGACACCTTCCACTAGACCAGGTTGCCCAAAGCCCCGTCCAACCTGCCCTGGAACACTGCCAGGGAGGGGGCAGCCACAGCCTGTGGTGTGTCTCTTGTGTCTCTCCACCCTCACAGTAAAGAATTTCTTCCTTATATCTCATATAAATCTACCCTCTTTCATTTTAAAACGGTTACCCCTCATCCTATTCCTACACCCCCAGATAAAGAGTCCCTCCCCATCTTTCCTGTAGCCCCTTTCAGCACTGGGAGGCCACTATAAGGTCTCCCCAGAGCCTTCTCTTCTCCAGGCTGAACAACCCCAAAGCTCTCAGCCTGTCCTCATAAGGGAGGTGCTCCAGCACCGATCATCCTCATGGCCTCCTCTGGACCCGCTCGAGCAGGTCCATGTCCTTCTTCTGTTGGGCCCCAGAGCTGGCACAGCACTGCAGGTGGGGTCTCACAAGAGCGGAGCAGAGAGGGAGAATCACCTCCCTCGACCTGCTGGCCACACTGCTCTGGATGCAGCCCAGGATGTGGTTGGCTTTCTGGGCTATGAGTGCACACTGCTGGCTCATAGTCAGTTTTCTATCCACTAATACCCCCAAGTCCTTCTCTGCAGGGCTGCTCTCAGTGCACTCATGGCCCAGTCTGTACTTGTGCTTGGGATTGCCCAGACCCCTGTGCAGGACCTTGCATTTGGCCTTGTTGATCTTCATGAGGTTTGCACGGCCCCATCTCTCCAGCCTGTCCAGGTCCCTCTGGATGACATCCCTTCCCTCTAGTGTGTCAACTCACCTGACAGCTTGGCGTTATCAGCAAACTTGCTGAGGGTGCACTCAATCCTACTGTCCGTGTCACTAACAAAGATGCTTAACAGTGCCGGTCCCAATACCAACCCCTGAGAAACAGCACTCATCACTGCTCTCCACTTGGATATCAAGCCATTGACCACAATTCTGTGAGTGTGACCATCTAGCCAGTTCCTTATCCACCATGTGGTCCAACCATTAAATCCATATCTCTTCAATTTAGAGACAAAGATAACATGCAGGACACTGTCAAATGCTTTGCACAAGCCCAGGTGGATGATGTCAGTTGTTCTTCCCTTATCGACCAACACTGTAATCCCATCATAGAAGGCCATCAAATTGGTCAGGCATAATTTTCCCTTAGTGAAGCCATCTCTGTCACCAAATCACCTTCTTATTTTCCATGTGCCCCAGCACATTTTCCAAGAGGATCTGCTCTATGATCTTGCCCAGCACAGAGATGGGACTGACTGGCCTGTAGTTCCCTGAGTCTTCTTTTTTTCCTTTTTAAAAATGGGGGTTGTGTTTCCCCTTTTCCAGTCAGCGGGAACTTCACTGGACTGCCACAACTTCTTAAATATGATGGATTAGACACTTCATCTGCCAGTTTTCTCAGGACCCATGGATGCATCTCATCAAATCTCATGGACTTGTGCACCTTCAGGTTCCTTAGATGGTCTTGAACCTGATCTTTTCCTACAGTGGGAGGTTCTCCATTCTTCTAGTCCCTTCCTTTGCCTTCTGTTCCTTGGGCAATGTGGCTGAAGCCCTTGCTGGTGAAGACTGCAGGAAAAAAGTCATCAAGTAGCTCAGCCTTCTCCATATCCCATGTCACTAGGTCTCCTGCTTCCTTCCAGAGAGGGCCAACATTTTTCCTAGTCTTTCTTTTATCACTGACATACCTATAGATGGTTTTCTCATTGCCATTGATACCCCAGCCAGATTTAACTCTATCAGGAGTTTGGCCTTCCTAACCTGATCCCTGGCTATCCAGACATTCTCTGTATTCCTTCCAGGCTACCTCCCCTTGCTTCCACCCTCTGCAGGCTTCCTTTTTGTGTTTGAGCTTACCCAGGAGCCTCTTGTTCATACATGCAGGCCTCCTGGCATTCTCACTTCACTTCCTCTTTCTCAGGATGCATTGCTTCTGAGCTTGGAGGGGTGATCTTTGAATATTAACCAGCTTTCTTGGGCCCCAATCAAGCAGCAGAACAGAAAGCAGCACCTTGGCATCACACCATGGCCACATAGGACAGTACCTTCATTCTGTCCCTACAGGCTGTACCTGAAATGAGAATGGGGTTTCAAAAACAAAAGAAATAAGGAATTACTTCAGAGAGACCAGATGATGACAACGAGGTTATGAAAATCGTATCTTACCTTTCTCAGAAGAAATGGCGTATGGGCTTTTCCTGATTTTGGCTTGCTCTGGTCTGGCATGTAGGAGTTCCCAATACATTAAAACCATCATCATTTTTGTGGGGAAAGCGTAATTACTCAAAATAAATAAGTGATTTTGTGACATTTCTGTACCTTACTTCAAGCACTACTTACCAGCTGCCCACTTCAAACAGACCCCTTGGCAGAACTAGGTCTTCCAGGAGAATCTCAGCCTTAACTTTCCCCCAGATGTTCTTTTTGACACATGACCCTTTTCATGCCCTAACTGTTTTCAGTATTGTGGATAGCAGTTTGTGCCTTACTACCATCTTGCAGTTGAGTTTTTGCATGTTTATATCTTCAATTTTTTGCCATTTACTTGGAAAGTCTTTGCTCTTCCACTTTCCAACTGCCTCAGCCTCCATGTAATACTTGACAGCAATTGCAAGCAAATGAACTAATTTGTCATGATCAGCATAACTCTGTTGCTTGCACTTGTCCACCTGTATGGAACAAATTGCAGATTGAATATCTTAAGTTCAGGAGTGAGTGAGTGAACTGAGGACACCTGGAATATAAAACACACTATATTCTTGTAAACCCAGAATAAATACTTCAGTAGCTCTAGGAAAAAATATTTGCTTTGTTCTTTTCAGGGTGATGTGTAATTCTGGCTGGCATTTTCCTCTAGGTTTTTGCTAAGATCAGTGTTTGCAGTTCCATTTCTGTGATAATCTAGGTCAGTTTTTACTTCTGTCTCTCTGCACCAATTTTTAGATCTGTTTACATGAGCCTAAAAACCCTAGCTTGTACAGTATTCTGAAAAAGTCACCTAAGCCAAAGTACTACTAAAAGAATCTGAGTTTTGTGGCTGCCTTACTTAAGGTTACGCAGTTATAGTCAGTAAATGTGCTGAGGTGAGAGAAAATAACTTCTTTTCTATGTGTGAGATGCTTTTTCCAAAGGCAGGAGTGATCCTTCAGGTACTTAGTGTTGGAGCTCTACTAATACGGGCTCTGATTTAAAAGTTTCTTGTATTCAGATACATTATCACTCAGTAACTTATATCACAGAGAAATATGATTTATTTTCATTATATTAAGATTTATGTTTTGACTCTAAGAAGAGAAAAGAAGAATTTGTTTACAGACTATAGCTTTCCCTGGGTAGCTGATTAGAAGATAAAAGATCCTGCAGTAGGTGTACAGCAAAGTCTTGGAAAGATTAGAAGGACAAAAATGCTGAACACAATGAAATGTGATGACAAGTACTATGCAGAAAGTCAATCTATTCCAGAGCAATGCAAAATGGAAACAGAGATATTGTCAATGCAGAGCAGAAAAAGCGCCATAGGTTCTGCTAGATTTTATTTTTTTTTTTTTCCCCAGGAAATCTCAATTCCATTAAAATTAATTTACAGTTTAGTTTATCTACTGGAAATGAGCATGCTCCCTTTCTCTGCCAATAAAATCAGTATGTCATGGGACTTTGACTTCTCCTATATGTTGTTTTCTCAGTTGTAAAAATCAAGGTTGTTCCAAATTGGAGAGTTATGATAAAACAGACAGGAATTACAAAGCACTGGAGAACAATCAGCGAGCGGGCTTTCTTCTGTAGGGCATTTTGTTATTGTTTGATAGAAATCCTGTTTCACTGTTCCACAGTATTTAGTCAGACCTGACTTCCTTTAATCTCACCAACTACTTATAAAGTGCAGCACTAGTAGCTCAAGCTATATCTTAAAATGGAATGTTTCATTTTATTAAAACTTAACTCTCTTTTTAAACCACAGACCATTCTGGGTGAAGTTTTTTTTCACATCAGGAGAAAAGGGGCTTTGGAAAGGAACAGAAATTGCTGTCAGTTTTTTTCTGTGCTGGAGTCCCTGATGACCCAGCAGTTTTGTATTTACCCTGTTATGGAACAGTTAGCAGATTGTAAATCTCACTGGTGAGCCAGCAACCTTTCTGTGGGCAACTTGGGTAGCTTCGGAGTTCCATAAATTCTTTAAAGAAAAGGCAGCCTTCAAGGATAGTCGCAGAAATACCATTCATAACTGAGATATCTAGTTATAATAAGCTGGATATACAAATAGAGGGGAGGCTTGTTAGATTTGCAGACTACACTGAGCCAGGCTGGAGGTGTTTTAGGCGATGGTATTAAAATTCAAACTGTTATTTCTGAACTGTAGGTATGGTTTGCAGCAAATAAGGGGATGTTTGACAGGGACAAGTGGTAGTCAATGCACTTAAGCAAGGTAGTGGCCAACTGTGCACATGCAAGAGAGGAACACGCTGGCAGGCATCAGCTAGGCATAAATGGTTTGTGTCTGATGGCAAACCAGAAGGTGAATGGCATGTTGTTTCACGAGGTGCAAACACTATACTGGGTTGCATAAATAGGAGTACAGGTAATCTTTCCTCTCCTCTGGTGAGGTCTCAGCTAGAAACCACTTTGCCTGTAGTGGTTGCTTTGAGATAGATGGGAACCAAGAGGGAATTCAGAGGGGAACAGGAGCCAGGAGAGACCCCAAAATGTGCCTGAGATAAGTGTTCCTAGTTAAAGGGACAGAAAAATGAGGATGGGATAAGACAACAGTTTTTAAATATACAGAGGGCAAAGATGAAAGGATTTATGGTGGATAAGACATGAAGTAATCGTCTCAGAAAGGTTACAGCAGAAAAGATTTCTTTTAGCCTCTTGAAAAGCACCTAATAGTAGAAGATAATAATGCATTAAATCAGACTTTTGGGAGAGGATGACAAGCCTTTATGAAGAAGCCAGAATAGCACCAGTCATGACTGACCCAGATATGGCTGATTTCTGCCCTGGGTCAGGGAAAAAGATGGCCCTTTGACACCTTCCACCACTGTGAGCTCTTGCACTGACACAGGCTAGCTCAGCTCCAGGTCACACCTCTGATTAGTCTGTACCTTTCAGACTCCATCACAACTGATTGCAATTCTTCTTTTTCTCCTTTTCAAACAATTAGGTTCTTTGCTCCTGTTGAAAAAAAAAACCCAAAAAACTGGCCAATATTTCTGCTATATCAAAAGTGCTTGGATGAAATGAACAATATTTTTATTTCCAAGATACTCATGCTATTCATGTCTCACAACTGTAATTCCAAAATAATAGAAAATAAAATAATGTCAAGATTATTTTTTTTCAATTAAATTGGAGCATTTCTCCCTTACAAACATCTTAGATTGTTTTCAGGACTTTTCTGACAGTGTGTTCAATTTGGGCTTCTTTTCCTATCACAGTGATGTATTAAAGTCTAAATGAAAACTATTTCCTTCATGTTGTTCTAACAGCTTGTCACGAAGCATCATTGTGCAAAAGTGTCATCCACAATTTTAATGATGACATCTCATTTCAGGAGGGCGTGAGCTGAATCCCAATGAATAAATTCATGAAGTTTAACCTCTCCGTGACCCCATTTCCACTGTGGTTTTTTTTCATCCCACCCCAGCTCATTAGCGTCCTGACAAAAGCAGCTGAGATGAGATGTGAGTCCTTATAGCTGTGCTTTAAACAAAAAGAAACAGTGGGAGGAAGAAGAAAGGTGGAGAGAAGCATCATGTTTGGTCTGGAAATGATCTGCTGTGCATTTGTAAGTAAGCTAATTTTTCCTCAGGACGACTTGGTTCCTAACTGGAACGATGGATCTCAGACTAGAAACGACCCTGACATTATAATTATGTTCAACCCTAACTAATTTCTTTCTAATGTACTGCAAGTGGCATCCAACTCATTGAGATGCAGACTCTGTTCCAAGGACATCCTGTGGCTATCGAGAAAACCTCTGTCTCACACTGAATTTTCAGCAGTATTTTCACTGTCAACTGTCAGCATTAACACATTTAGGTTCCCTTTAAAATAAATCAACCTATTTTGTCACCCTCTTATTGCTCTGCCAACTGTTGATTCCAGTCTTAAACCATTCTAATTTTGTGCCAGCTTGGAGCCCAAGTTACCATTGACATTTGTCTCTGAGCATCTACTTTGTTCTTTTATCCCTTGGTAAGAACACTTAGAAACTAAAAAACCTGTTTCTGAAAGTATTACTCTCAAAACAGCATCTTATGAATCAGGTCAGTATATATTTTAATCTGCATTGTGTAAATGCCTAGTGAGATTCATTGCCATAACCCAGTCTTACACAGCTTAAATCTGTCGGGTGAAGATTTATTTTTTTTTTACTGCTTTTATAGCTTCTTTATCATGTTATTATCCCTATCTTCAGCACTGACAACTAGCAAGTAGGAATTTCTGCACTCTTAAAATTGGAAGTTCCCCTGTAATTTGTTCTTCCTTTCTAACATGGTGGCTGGGTCAATCTTTGGGACAACTGTTTAAATAACATGCTAAAAATCTGTATTATCTATACTCTGTTAGTACACTTCAGGAAACATAGCTTCTGTAAAATTTCTTTTTATCTCATGTAGTAAACTTCTAATAACCTATCCCAATTTCAGTTTTCTGCAATACTTGTGAACTACTCTTAATGAATCCAATTGATTCCAATTGTAATTCCATTTACTTCTTTACATTTACTGTGAAAAAGAATATAGTTGACTCCCAGAGTGCTGTCATTATTGGCAGACAGTGTCTTTAGCTTTACTTAAATACCTCAATCTGGGGACAAATAACAGCAATCTTCTGGTGTTGTTCTATACGAGGAAAAAGATGTTAGAGGAACATGAGTGAAAATAACAGTTTGTTGATGCTAGCTGCATTTATAGTGAATTGTTACTGGATGAAATCTGTTTAGAGCAAAGATATCTTGTTTACTGCAGGATTTTATGGGAAGCTCTCACATTTGTATGTTGATTACATGAAATGTAGGAAGTCCCTCCCAGCCATACAATAGGAAAAGAGGATTGTTAAAATACGAAATCTGGAGCGTTGTGTGATTTATTCGCAGAGATGCAGCAACGGATGCAGATGTTTACAGTACAAGAGCCTTCCACACGAGTAGGAATAATACTGTCCAACCTGTGTAAAGTTTTCATTATATTGATGAAGTTTCCAAAACTATATTTCATATATACAGAGATGTATAAAGATTGTTCTTGTCTTAGATTTCTGGGCTGTTTGTTTTCCAGCTAGCACAACCTGAGTGTGATCAATAAACACAATGGAGTGATAGAGCACATTTATCTTCTGTTCATCCAATGGCAAGCATTTCACCTGACTCTCTACCTCAGTCTTTGTCAGGCAGCGTAGCAGGGGAGTCAACTTCTCTATCAGCCCACTAAACTCCACCGGGGAGCAAGTCCCCTTGAGGATTCACATGTCCAGAGGTTTTCCAACAAGACCACAGCAGACTCATAGGCAGGAAAAGAAAACAAGGCATCTTCAGACAATTTTTCTTTACTGGTAGGTTTATGAATTCCAGGTCTAGACCTAATGATCTACACACACCAGCCACTGACCTTTGCTTTTTGTGACTGAATCCCAGGAGTGACCCTACAGACTGGTGGAGCACCAAAAGCATCTGTGGTAGTGTGGGTCCTTTCTAGTGTTTATTTCTCTTTGCTGGATGTTAGCTAGTTTTACATCTATTGGTGCAAAACAAAGTTCAGAGCTCATTCAGTTCACGGAATAACATTGTCTAGAGAAAGGAAGGGAAGGGAGTGAACAGGATGAGTGTCCCAGGTGAAGGAGGTAAAGTCTGGCAGAAATTCTTGAAGGGATATGCAAGCTTCTTTTTGTGGTATGAGTTCACAGAAGAGGATTACAATAAGCAACAGCTGATGTACCCGGTAATGGATGAGAACAGGAAAATAAATCCTTCCTTGAAAAGGCAGATAAACACATTGCATGGATAGTGGCAGTAGGATGTTGGTGGTTGCCATAACCTTTGCAATGAATAAAGCTGCTTCACTTTTCTTCTGAGTAAGCCACACTTGTGATTCCTGCCACCAGTGCTATCAGTAGTCACACCCCACATGTCATATAAAGGACAACTTTTAAAAAGAAACATAAGAAATTTTTCAATGTTTACTAACTAAAATGTGAAAGGCATACAGGTGTGGTGATACTATATTTAAAGTGAAACTTCATTTATTCCAAGTTTTGGGAGTTTTTGTCTTTCTTTTTGAAGGAACACATATATCAATTACAAGGTCACGTAGTATTTTTCTGTGGCTACAGCTGTCTGGTTTTTTTTGCTAAAAATGCTTGACCTTAACAATTCATCCCTTGTTCTAAGCTCCATGACTTAAATCCTCAGAATTGTTGGTGTATAAATTAGAGCTGTCTATTCTCCATGACACAGTGAAGAAATAACTGCTATAGTAGTTAGGGCACATGGAGATAATTCCCAGTGACTGTAGCCAGCCCCAAGGAGCATAATGAGGTTGTATGAATATGTTCTGTGAGGCTCTCCCTGCTAACCGAAGTCTTCTCACCCTCCCAGAACTCCCAGCCCAGCAAAACATCAAATCCTCTAAAGTAAAGTACTTCATTAAAATATAAGCCTGAATCTGTCTCGATACAGATGGCCATGTGGGCTGAGTACTGGTTTGGTTACGATGGCTTGGCAGCTTCTTACACCAGAAGTCTCTTTTTCCACTGGTGAAGGACTCTGAAGATGATAGTGTGAGGAGCAAATGGGGTTTTGCTGTTCATTGACACAAAACAAATCTGAGAGTGAGCTAGAACTGGAAAATGGGACTATTACGAGAATCAAACAGGAAAACTGGGGAGAAAGGAAGAGGTGGGGGGAAAGGTACAGGCAGGGGGATTGTGTATGGGTGTGGAGGTAGCCAACACACAGGAAGGATATGTGAATAACAGTTAGGTCAGATTTTTAACTCTTAAATAGAGTGTCCCTGATAAGTAGGACATCAATGGAAGCAATGTGCAGACTAAATGGCAGACTATCACCCCCATCTAGATAAAGCAGTTAGAGGAAAAAAAAGAAAAAAACAGAAAAAATGAACATGAGATGAAAACCAAAACAGTGATGTGGCAGAGCTTTGTAAGCCTCCGTGCCACACCTGTGACAAGTTAAGAAATGGTTAACCTTTTGCTTTCTGCCACCTGAACATAACTTTCGCCTCTGATCTTTATCCCATACTGGATATGTATGTTCTTGTGAAGAGTTTTATATTCACAAATAGCTGACGAGCATGACTGTTCATGAATTAATTCAAGCTGTAGTTTCTAAGATACAGCTGTATTTTTAAAGACATTGAAGACTCTTCAAAATTTCTTTACAAAGCAAAAATGTAAATCTTCATACCTCCCTCCCCGATAACCATGTACACTTCTGCCATTTACCAGGATCTTGAGGATGAAATTTTCTTTTGTACTGATCCTGAAGCTTCTGTCCACACATTGTTGTCATTTAACTGGTGAAATGCCTTTAATTCAGCTGCTAAGAATGAACACCTATACATTCAGCTCCTGTGCAGGTGGTATAGATGATATCCCTCAGGCACCAAGGAGCTTGACAGGTCATCTTCTAGAGGTGTTGCTGCATGATTTGTAAGCCAATGTCAGGCACAGGTCTCCCTCTGTGACTGATAAAACTGTATAAAGGCCAGAAGCCCAAAGGTGTCTGGTTCCGAGCAACCACCGAGACACAATATTGATAGAAAACCAGCAGATATCCTAAGTGTGGTTTTAGAGATTTAAGGGTGTTGTTTTAGAGATTTAAGGGTGTTAAATACTTTAAAGAGTAGGACCAGAGAAAGCAATAACTTCAGAAAGAGGTCCTGAAGATGTTCATCAGTCAAAAGATTAAGTGGTGACTTAACAAAGTGGTGCTTTGACAAAGAACTGAACTCAAATAACAAATCTATATTTAGGTACCATGGAACGTTTTGCTGATCCCTTTTTTTCCTGTTAAATTGACCTTATTGCTCACAGACGCTGAGAAGTCAGCTCCTTAACAGTTACTGTTATGGTCTGTTCTCCTTCACGGTTAGCAGCCTCACAGCCATCACATAGGCAACTGTATTTATGGCAGACAACATCGAGACAAATTAAGAGATGCAATCCCCAAACCTCTCCTTCATGCCATCAGCAATGTTCAGTAGATATAGATTCAAAGGAATGCAAGAATAAAATTAATTCCCCAAGGATGTAGGTCAGTTTGAGGGCCGATATATAACTACGGGCACATTTTTCCTGGATAAATTACAGCTCACAGTGTCAAACATAGACTCTAATTGAGTAAAATGTACTGATCCTCTTACTCAATGGGGCTTTGCTTTCAATTAGGACACGGTTCCCCTTGGTCTTGAGTTTTTCAGGAACGAGAAGGAGAAATGCTGGGGAACTGAGAAGGCAAAGGGTGAAGGAAGCCTGAGGACCCTCATTAATGCTGATTTGTGGGCTACGCACTCTCACCTCTCAGTGTAGATGTGGCCATATCACTGTCTGTCCCTGTTAAGATAATATCTGATAATCTTTTGCTACATTAGGCTGTCAAAGTGCTTAATAAACTGTTAGCTAAATCTAAGAATATTTAGTTGCTTTATTTTAGTAGCAGAAAGAACCATGATGATCACAGAATTTGTCCTGCTACATAACATGGACTATCTGCTTGCACCCTGTAATTTCTGCAACAAGTCCTTGTCCTTAAAAGGAAGTTTTTCTATGAAAGTAAATCTTAAGAAAAGAACGGAGAGGCCTTCATAGGTATTTAGGCAATCTTCAAAAGTCAGAATTTATCTCATTCCTTTTGCAAAAAAGAAGAGATCATACATCTTTTAGCTCTTTCCTTGAGAAAAATGGCCACTCATTTTTCCTTTAAATCTGAGTAGGATTTCTGGTGTCTTATTAGGTTTAGCTCTCTGCTCACACCAAGAGATTTTAGTTACTTTTTATTATTAATAGTCAACTGTTTAGCATAATAAGTGTAATTCTAAATATTATGGAAACTGAGAAATTAATTCGCAGATGCTTCCAGCATATAGCATATCACCTGCTGTGAAGAAAGCTTATTGTTAAGGAAAAAGTAATTCTCAAATTCGTAAGTTTAAAAAAACCCCCACCCTTCAACCATGTTATTTTCTATGAATGGGCAGAGATTGCCACCAACTCTTCCTGCTGCACTGAGAACAATAAAGGCTGCAGTTTGTCTGGAGTCTGCTATATAGAAATGCTACTAGTCAGTTTATATCCTGCTCTCAAATAAATGTCAAGGTATAAATGTCAAGGTAAATAAATGCTGACCAAATGAAGTTGGCAGAGGACTTCACCTTCCTTCTTGTTCTTTCCAAAATGGTTGAAAGTGTCTTCCAGAGTAATTTTGCTTTCTTGTTTTTGGAGGGCTTTAGGAGGGTTTAATTTTGTTTGTTTGTTTGCTTTTTTTATTTTGTTTCATTTCCTTAAACAAGATATTTCTGGTGTAGCTGTCCTTCTCCAGATTCACCCTCAGGAACACTTGGTGTTCAGGAATGACTGGCTGGCTGGTTGTTCATTCAGTGAGCAGAAGGGGACGTACAGCATCAACCTGATTTAATTGCTGTCATCTTGCTTTTCATGGTAGTATGAGCTGATGAGACTTTGTGAATAATGTCTCTTGTCTGACTTTTCTTAACAATAAGCGTAAAAGGAAAAGATATAAAATTTTACATTGCCACTGAATGACACATACATCCTATACCAATACAAAATAAAATTGTATTTCTGCTAGCTGCAAGCAATTTTCAGTATCTTTCTCATTCTATGCATTTTCAAATGTTCCACAACCAATAAATGGCAGGAGAACTTTGCAACTGTATCAAATTAAATCACAAATGTAATTGTGTGGCCTGATTGAACAAGCCATTTATTGTTTGAATTAAGGGTTTCATTTTGTTCTTTCCACCTGGATAATGCTATATTTTTGCTCAGCTTAATGCAGGTGTTGATGCTCTGGGATGTTTCTCACTGTGGCAAATGTCACTCTCCCGTGTCCCAGATGTGGCTTGATAGTAAGGGCAGAAACAAAACCTACAGGATGGATCTGACACACCTTTTGGCTCTCACAAGTTGTTGCCACTGTTTCTGCAGGTGGGATTTCTACCAAAACGCCCACAAAAAAAAATGCAACGGGAAGTACAGTTTCTGAAACCTGACTTGGAAGCATATTTTCAATGTTTTACTGTCAAGGCTTTGCTCCTGACTGAAATAACTTTATACTAGATAAATAACAGTAGAATCAGAAATACTTTTTGGATATAGATTTATTCACCAGTACACAGATCATATAAAAATTAATAGTATGGAACTTTTAACTTTGTAAAACATTAAAAACTTTAGAACATAAAAAATGTCAAGCAAAATTTACATTTCTTCACTCTGAAGACACACGTTATGTATCTTGCTACTTTTCTGGCAAGGCTTCCTAATGCCAAGTGAAATGGACTTCTAGCACTCAGCTTGAGTCTGGAAAGGTAAAGAAATAAAGTCTGTAATGTAGCATGAAAACAATTTTCTCCTTATGTAAATAATGCATTATTTATGCCCTGTCAAGGGCAAGTGGTGAACAGCCCGAGAGCCCCAACCCCATGGTGGTGGCAGAGGGAGAGCACAGCACGGGATGGATGGAGCCCTGGGTACCAGCCAGAAGAAAATGTTGCCAGCAGACCTTGGAGCAGTGGCTTTTTGGACCCGGTCAAGCGCAGCCATCAGATAAAGATTATGCCTCTATGCCCCAGTGTAGAGCAGGGTGCCAGTGGGACCCCACATCCTGCTGCCAAGCACGCCTTGGCCTCCACCAGCCATTTTCCTCCCATGAGCAAGCCTATTGTAAATGCCAGTAGAAAGAAGATGCTCATGGTTTAGGTGATAACACCAAACTCTGTTCAAAGCTGAGCTAGAAGTGACAATATGAATCTGGGGACTCTCCTTGTGATGGACATGAGCAGCGCTGGCCCCTTCTGCCAGGCACAGGGTGCTCACCTCAGAAAAGCTTTTCTAGCATGCTCTGCTCCAGGTTATTGGGATCCCATCCCAATTCCCATCCACTCCCCCACTGCTATCACCCTGCTCCTTGGAGTACTGGCAGCTTGTAGGCTGCCTGGTACTTCGGGGAGTTCTTTAGGTTTCTTAGAGGATGGCTGTGACTCAGTCAGTGTCTGGAAGAAGCATATTGCCAGGTGGAAATGTCTGGTTGTTGAGACCATTTTTCTGTTTTGAATGGGCAAACTGGATCTTGGAGAGAAGGGGATAAATTATTCAATGATAGAGTTTTGCTGCAGGAAGAAGTGAATTTCAAAGCTTCTTCAGAAAGCATTATGCACTAGATGTAATGCTGGCAATGCCACTCAATTAATCATTTAAGAGAAATAACAGCCAGATTTCCCTCAGCTTCTACAACAGCTGAAAACTGAGCACCAAGGTGTCTCAGTTGCTACAAAAGTGATTAATTCTCTTCTGCCACTTCAACATATACCATTTAATTGACTTTTAAAATATCCATGCATGTATATTTTCTGTGATGTTTTCTTTTTAGTGCGGCAATTAGAAAAAGTGTTTTAACCTCAAATTTTTATTTTAGGACATAAACATTTAATGACAGAGAAATATTGTCTCTTTAATTTATGCTTTTGGGAAAAGATACACAATTCTGTGAATATTAAACAAGAGTTTATATATAGCATTTAGGGAAAGATATACACAGCATGTTGAGCCAAAATCATGTCAGAAATGTTCCAGTGAACATATGTCACACATTTATGCATTTGTAGGATGTTTTATACTGACAGGCCAGCAGCTGCTTTACTTTGTTTCAGGGACCTCTGCCCAAATGCTCTGTTTCACGCCTACATTTAGTGGTACTTGAAAATTTGTCCTGATGATAACAAATTCTCTAATGCTGGATTGATTTTGTTAGAAAAGGAAAAGATAAAGTCAAGGAAATTCTTTACAGTTACAGTATATTAATATCTTTCTTTGTGAAAGAGGAATCAATGAAATGATGAAATAGAAGTGTCTGTAAAAATTTGTAAATAAATAGTTGTTATTATAACTCAGTGTTCTAGCAACTAAACAAGTTTGGATTTAAAATAATTTATCATAAACAAACCTTGTAATGTTAAAATAGTTTCAACAGAAAAAAACACTGCATGGGCCTATTCAGATGAGGACTTTTTAATCTGGTAACAAATATTAATACTGAAATCCTTTAGTTTCATGTTTTGGGGGATGGCTAAGGACTGTTTTCACCTGCTGTAACACCCTTTCTATATGTATACCACAAAAAAAATTGTTCTAGCATAGCTAGAATTACCTAGCCATGCTATTAAAAAACTCTAATTGTATTTGTAGTTAGATTATTCCAGCTATGCTCAGATTATTCCAACTATGCTCTTCCCATGGCAGTTTGTAATATCTTGTAGGTGGAAACCAGGTCGAACTTAAACCAATATATACAGAGAGTATGACCCTATCTACACTGGGTTCTTCATCTACTGCAACTATAAATCACAGACCACAGTTTTGCATACTCCTAATGGATATAGATTTGATGGCAGAAATTTATACAGTGGCCTTGGCTTAAGTGGGGTCGGTATTGATAGCTATGATATAGCTCTTTAATTACAAGTGAGGGCTCATTGCTGGCAGCAGCATTTCTTGTGGGTCTTCACAGTGGGTGGCCAGAGCATGGCCAGAATTTTGGCTGTATGTGTCTTAACAGTGACTTGGAGAGCAAATATTAAAGGCGTGGCAAATCTAGTTTCCAGGTGGCCAAAAGACTGATGAAGCAATAGGTAATGAAGAGGATGGGTCAGTCCCGAGTGTGACCTGGATGGCTTCGCAGAGCAGGTGCAGGCAGTAGTTTTTCAGTGCAGCCAGAGCGACAGCTGGGTGGGATGCAGTGCTGGGATTTGCAATGGGGACACAACAAAGCATCACCTCCAGGAGGACCTCTTCTGCTGTGGAAGCTGTCCCATTGCTCTTCCCCTGGATAGATCATTCATCCCAATATACTCTGTGACATTGTCAACTACCCTTTCCAAAACCCGGGTAGACACGTGGCTCACATTTGCTGTTTGAAAAAGCTAGGCTGGCTCCTTAGAAATATATCATATTTATCCCTTAGTGTATTACTTCTGCTTGTAGCACTATTTTCACTAGTATTCACTTAGTTCTTATGAACAGTATTGGTGTTTTAAAAGGGAAAGAATATTGTTTCTCATAGTATGATAATACGGTCTTTTTATCACTTGCATATACACTCTTGTATAAAATGCAGAGCTCTAGAAGATAAAGTCTCTTCTGTCATGAAGTTTTTTGATATCTCTACTTAGTCACCTTGTCAGAGTACCTTCCCTAGTTGCCCATAGGAGATCTCAGATTCTGTGCTATGACCTTCACAGTGACACTAAAAGTAATTTTGATGAGTTGTGGAGGTCCTGTTGCTGAGCCCTCCTACCTGAAGGACCTTCTCATTATGGAAAGCCTGAACAAATCAGTGGCATAGAGGGAAGAAAGAGGACAGAGATTTCCCCAGAGTGGAGGTCTTCTCCGGTGATCACTAAACATGGGAAAATGAGGCAAACTGGCAATAGGAAGGATAACCCAGAACTCTTTAGAAATGCCCATCAACAGAGGTAAGATGCTTTACTTTCTGTACCCCTTCTGTTTTGGTGTGATTTCAAGAAGATTTAGTCAAACAGAAACACTCTATGCCTCTGTGCTGTTCCTTGATTCCCAATTCATACATCCTTTCTGAAATGGAGACCATATGCCGTTGTCCTAAAGAATAGGAAGAAATAAATCAAGATGATGATGCCAATGTTTGCACTTACCAGGACAAGTTGATTTAACGCTATCTCATTTCCTTCTGACTTGTATTTTATTCCAAGCTTGTTTAGTGTGAAGAGACTATGAAACTGTTCCAGAATCATCCAAAATGGAAATTGTGACAGATGGCAATAAAAAAAAAAAAAAAAATCCATAATGGGTCCTATTTTGTTTTATGCTATTAGGGCAAGGTTATTGCTACAGTTACGATCTTAAACTCTGTTTTATTTTTATAGCTATGATAGTAGTTAATGTTGCCTTTGCCTAGCGAGCTGCCTTTACTGAATAAAATATCTGTAACAGCTTCATGCAGCCAATCGGTGTAGCAAATAATGCAGTTACTGCTCCAAACTGCTGGTTTAAAATACAAAAGGGAAATAAACAGAAGTTCTTATAATACCAGGGAAAAACACCTGCAGAAATGAGGTGCCAGAAACCTGGCAATGAGAAGGAAACACAGCTTTAAAAAGCAGACTGAACCAATGGATTTACACCTCAGCATTGGGAGCTGGGGGTCAGCAGTGGGGTCTGGTGGGAAGCAGTCCCAGAACAGCTCTGTCAAACAGTCTGTGAACAAAAAGGGGTTTGAGGGTTTATCAGAATATGTTCTTCTTCTCAATGGAAAGCATATCTTTTCAGAAATTTACTCTTTGAATAAAACTATTAATTTCAATTGAAAAGCAGCTTTGGTACATTTATCAGTAACATCAAAGATGTTTATCCATTCAGACTGACCGATTTCTCATAGGTTTAATTATGTGACTTGCTTTTCAGTTAGATGGTGAGGTTTTTTCGTTAATGTATAAAATACTTTAAAAATATAAATGCAATATATGGGTTGGAATTCATTGTTCACTGTTAAATATTTTTTTGTTTAACTGAAGCCATCAAGTGCCATATTTACAAGTATCTTCTGTGCAGTCATAAACTTTTCAGAAGCCAGATCCAGACATTTGACCTGTTCCATTCTGCTACTGTAGGACAAAATGCCCAAGTACTTCATGCAACAAAAGGATGCTGTTGCTTAGAGAAGTTTGTAATTTCATATGTGAAATACGTCTATTTAGGATGGGTAAAATAACAAGAATCACTTATTACATGAAGCATACTTATAGCTATGCTCAATAGAAATCCTCATTCGATAGGGTCATGTTTTATAAGAGGGCAGTTCGTGTTGGTTATTACAGATACCACACATAACGAAACAACTGTAAACAACACACACAAAACGTGAAGTGCCCACTAACTTCAACTAAAGTATATAACTGTGAAGGAATGTAACACGAGAAATTCACTCCTGATTTTAAAGAAATGAATACGAAAAAGAGCTGCTGAATGAAGAGTTATGTTACAGTGTAGGATCAATTAATCCCTTCAGATGATTTTCTTTCAATGTTGCTCAGCCCAGATTTTAATTCTTTTTCAACTACTCCTAATAGCCAAACCGCTGGCAGAATTGCCTTTCTGAGATAAGTAGCAACCCCATAAACAAACAATATGTTTTTAAGAACACCCTAATGTTCAAACATTCAACAGTTACAGTGGTAATTGTTTTGCTTTCCTTTAGCTAAGGGAAAAATAAATCAAATTTCAGTGCGTCACTCTTAACCACTTTTAGCTGTTTCCATAAGCAGTTTAAAAAAATGCTTAACACCTGTCTGATATAAGCCATGTGTGATTATATTGGAAACAAAACACTAAAAGTAATAAAATAGGTAAGTTTAAGTGCAGATCTCCACACACACAAGATGGGAAAGCAGAGCTATCATTCTAGCCAGATCTCCTTTTATACTACCTGAGAGTAGGTGAACATATGGTGAATTAGGATGTGACCTCTAACACCAAAAACCATTAAAAAAATAAACATTTAGTCCAAGTCAGCTGCCTAGGCTCTCTGTCACTCATGTCTCAGGTTTGTCTGTATTCACAGGGAGAGGTAAGCACTGTCAGTATATCATTTATGGGTATATTTTATAAACATTGCTAGCCTTTAGAGGTGCCTAATTCTTTCACTTGGTTATGGAGAGCACTCATAGAGGCGGTTCCAGCTGCACACCTGCCTTTTGGTTGGCTGACGCTGTGTGAGATGTATCCCAGCCCTCGCAGAAGCTTCCTCCACGTCATGCTATGGTCCTGCTGAATCCTGCTGGTGTAGTGCATCAAGCTACTCTGTGGGTGTTCCACAAACAAGGAAAATATGGAAGAAAATTGGGGAAAATATAGTGGCAAAGAGTTTCAGAATGTCTTGGTGTGTGATGGTTTCTGTGCAGGTCTAAAAACTGACCTGCTCTCAGTTAGGCATTTGCAAGACCAGGATTGTTTTCAGACAAACGTGGGCACAGAACCCTGAATCACACACAATTTCAGTAACTGCTCTGAGAAATCGGGTCACCAATACTTATGATTCTCTTATGATACTTACATTCTACAATTCTCATGGGCTTAAAAGAAGGTAAAATACTATTAATATTTTAAAAACCTCAACTGCAGGAGAGAGAAAAGATAGCTTGCAGCTGCATTTTAACAAATTGCACTGGATCCTAATATTACCATGAGAAATATTACTGGAAACCACCAATATATTTAATACCAGAGAAAACCTGTAAATATTGCTGATATTACATGCTTTATTCAGTAAATAGTTCCAAGGTTCCTTTGTCTTTGTTGAACTTCTCTCATGTGCAGTAATACAAAGGACAATGAAATACCCTCTGAAAAAGAGAGAAGCTCTCAAAACTTTGCCTTATTCCCTTCAGGTCAGACAGAGCAGGGTTGGAGATGAGTGCTGTAGTGCAAGATGAGGATGTTTACATACTGTCTGCAGTGCTGTGGCATTCGGACAAATCACAATCAAACACTGGTTGAAGGAGACTTTGGAGGTGATTCCTCTTGAAAAGATCTCTTAACCCATAAAGAAGAAATGCAGTGAAACTTGTCAAGCCCTGTTCTGTCAACGTAAATGAACACATGTATCAGTGACCACACAATGCTCAGCTATGATACCACACTGACCCAGACAAGCTACTAATATATCTATCCACAAATACTCATCTAAACCAGAAGAGCCTCAGTAAATGGATATACACTTCAGTGTGCTACATTCAATAGCAAAAGACATGACTAAAGTTTACAAACTTTTCATTTTTCTTTCAATATATTTACCTGCCTTTCACCATCTTTGTGTCTTTTTTTGTGTTTGATTTAATCCTTCCCTCCCTGTCCTCTCCTCTCCTCTTTAGCCCATTCCTCTCCTTCTGTGAAGCATGAGAGTCTGAAACATAGTTATTTTCATTGAACTGCACATTTCTGTCTCTTAATAGCACTTTAGCTCTCATTCTTTATTACAAAAATCTGTAGTCATACTACTACATGTAGCATATGTTACATAAATTTTATTAACTATATTTCAATAATGTTTACTATGAAAAATAAAGCAAATTAACATTCAGATCTGTTATTAATCATAAGATCCCCTGCTTGAAGTTACACATGCATGATGTAACTGGGGTATATTTTTTGTGAATCTAAGCTTAATTTATAGGTCTCACATATAATCTTTTAGTTGATTAGCTATTCAAAACACACCAAAATTATTCCAAATGTGTCTGAATATCATAATGTCTGGATTTTAAAATGTGACTAAGGAATGCCTTACATTGGAGATATTTTTGTTAACTGCAAGTTAAATAAGTTTGTTATATAGATTTTTTCAGATAAATGCAGGTAGCTGAAATGATTGAAAGTACTGTATGATTCCCTGTCTCTATTTCTTGAATTAATCCACCTTGCCTTCCATATCCCTCTATTCAGACAACTAGGTGCTATGGGCAGATGTGTCCCTCAGTCAGACAGAACGAAGCCCTGTCCCCCATGACAGCAGCAGGAAGACAGTGAGATTCACAGTCTCCATGACTGAGAAGTGGTGATATTGCCTGATATTAAATGAAGGAATTCAGACCTGAAGAGGATCATCATGTATTCTGAGATTTACACACACACATGGCATATTTGATCCTAAAGGAACAGTATTCCTTTGTGTGGACCGACATGAATATTATATTTTAAATTAGTATACTAGAATGTTAAAAATGTGACTGATCTTTGTCGTTTTGTCTAACATTGATTATAACCGATTCACTCTTTTTAAAAAAACAGTGATTTTGGTTTCCCAACAGTTGTGAATTACAGATAAGACTTGACTTGAAAGAAAGCTCTAACTTTGGCAATGTGATAGCGTATAACCTTTCTATGACTTCTTTACTGCTCTTGCTAATCACTGAGATTTGAAGGTGAAAGATGCACGTCATATCTAATCCCACAGGGTCATAAGAGTTTTGTATCTTGAGGCTCAGTGTGATCTTTTTTGCATGCTATGACTCTTTCTAGTTTTTGATAAAGCTGTGCTTTGCATTCCGTTTGACTTCCAGTATGCCATTTGTGTGTTATTTATAATACGATCTGCTGCATTATGGAATACACTTTGCATACTACAGACATTCTTAAAAAAATCAATAAATCTTTAGTCTTTTAAAAGGTTGCATTGTCTTAGTCTGCATTTGTCCCTTGAAAAAGACCTTGGGACATGACCAGGGCTTCTAGATCCTACTATATTGCAAGTAGTAAATAATAATTATCTCAAAGTGAACACAGGTCTGACTAAGCCCAGGCTATTCAATTATCCTTGTGCTGCCACTTCTCTTCCTCTTACTGAACAAACCATGACGAGCAGGCTAAACTGAAGGGGAAACATTAAAAACCACAGATTTAATACACAGGTCTTGGCAATGCTACTGTGGTCTTTGTCTTTCTTTGAACCCTTCCCCCTTCGCTCTTCTGTACAAAGCAAATAGCAGTGACATTCTGCAGCCGCTTCAATAGCAGAACAGACTGCAGCTGCAGATATTTAGTAGACAATTTGTATTCCTAGGCATCAGCTAAAAAGAAGGGTTGCTCAGCATCATTCAAACAAAAAGCCCCAAATCATGTAGCAGATTGTATGTCTCCTCTATTCTCTGAAAATGATACGGCTTTATGCTTCCTCTAGAGTTATTTCCCTCATCTGTGTGCTTCCTGCAATAAAATATTGTTATTTTTTCCATCTTTTGGTTTTTGTACAGGCATTTGTTGGGGTTTTGTTCTTTTTTTTTTTTTTTTTTTTTTTTTTAATGCCACGGTTACCACATTAATAAACCACTTCTTCCCATTGCCTTGATTGTTTTGATCCACCACAATGGAAATAACATTTGGGGATCAAGGCAGGGCAGGGGCAGAAAGCACAGAGGGTAACATCGAAGAACCTTTTGTATTTAGTCAGAGGCTAGTGATTAGTGGTGAAGGAGACAGTTAGGACCAAACTAGACCTCGAGTGATTTTCAAAAGATGTGCTAGATTTAGACTTTCTGCAAATGTTTGTAGTTGTTTGGTTTTTTTTTTAGAGGGTAGTTGGATGAAAGATGCTGCTGCTGCAGAAAAATGTGACCAGCTCCCAGGAGCTAGAAATGATCATTCTAGAAAGACTGGGAGTGCAATTTTTTGTTGGCTCAGGAACTGAGATAAGCTTTATATGCTTATCCAAACATACCCTTTAAACTCTCTGGGTTCAGTCATCCCATTAGGTAAGCTAACTGGCTTAATTACCCCTGAAGAGACAGGTGAGGTGTTGGCTGCCTAGTGCACAACACTATGTTCTCGCTCTGAATCGATTTTATAAATGACAGTTCTTTAAAAGGAATGGTGCAAGTGGGATTTTGCCTGTGCAGGTTGAAAAAAAGTAGAGATACAAGAGCCTGTGCTTACAGATCCTTTTGGGACTGCTACTGAGCTCCAGCTCTAGCATAACCACATTACAACATCCATGCAGGGCAGTAATGTTGCACTGTGATTCAGTACCTTGTACTCTGAAGGACTTAGTGGCCTTCATGTGGAGGGAAAGGAGTGAAAGCATTCTGATTTTGTCATTCAGAGTGGTATTTTTACCGACATTAAAAAGTTTTATGAAAGTCTGGGAATGGTTAGAATGGGAAAATGTCATGGAGGGAATAGATTTTTTTCTTTTACTTTGTGCACCAAATATATTTTGCATGCATGCTTAACTTTTGTGACAACACGAGCCTTGGTGGGTATGCAAAGAAAAATATCTGCCTACTCAGAAACCTTTCTTTGAATCGTTGATGTCTGTCTAATAAAAGAGAAGCAAAACAAAAGATGTGAAACTGTCCTTCGTATTCATTGCTATGCAGTTGTCCTTTTGGTTCCTAGTCTCCTAGAGCAGTCCCACGCATTGTGTTTCCCCTGTCCTTGTGCAGGGGGGAGCTACCTGCATCTTGCACTTTGGACCCTGTAATAGTTTCTCTTCTCAGAGTTTGCGTATTGATCTGTCAATCTAGTTATGAACTCCACACAACAAGGATGCCTGGGATGTGCATGTTGGATTCTAATGTAGATAATAAATAATGGGAATATGACTAAATAAGCCCTTCTGTGCCTTCAGTACTGGTTTCTCAAAGAGGTTTTTTTCCCCTTTGCCTTTAGTGGCAAGACCCTTTGGGTTTCAGCACCATGTATATTAGACTCCCCAGATGCTGGAGAGAGAAGCCAGCAGGTTCTTGGTATCTGCTCGCTGTTGTGAATCTCAGCTTTCTCCACTCTGTGGAAATACCCTCAAATATTTCAGCCTCTAAACCACCCCCAGAAGCCCCAACCATGGGTCTTGCTTCCCTGCTTGCATTTCCAGCCAGCAGAGCCTATGCCTGGTGCTTCCCTCCCGAGCCGCAGGGCTGTGTCACCAGAGGTGGACCTGGGAGGTGGGAAGGGCAGCAGAGGGCTGGAGACCACGGCAGGGCTTGCTCCTACCAGTCAGTCATGCTTTTGAGGGCTAAGCAGAGTAGATAATTCACCACAGGAGTGCAGGATCCAGAAATAATTTATAAACAAGTCATCCCTGGGGGAACAAAATGTATAACCTGAATTATTTCCACAGCATCCAACCCATTTCTAGGGTTACCCAGCACTCATCTCTAACTTGAAAGCAAGGGGCTTGCTTCTTCTTCTTTTTTTTTCTTTTTTTTTTTTTTTTTTCCCATAGTATAAGCACATACAAAGGAATTATTATAGTTCTTCAAAGCATGAAATTCCTGGGTTTTGCAATCAGCAGGATTGAGTTAGTAGCTGTTCCCATGAAGGAATATAAAATGTGAGCCGAACCTGCACACTGCCAGAGTTTCCATGCTGCTTGTACGACCAGTTATTCCTTCCCATCATGGCAGCTCTACTTTGGCTAATAAACCATGTCTGCTCATCTGGCTGCAGCCAAGACATGTGTTTCTTCTTTCTTTCCTCTGCTACATGTTTTGCTTTTCATAAGCCCAAGCCAAATCTGAAGGCACTGTTCCTCAGTACTGACAACCCTGCTGGTCTCCTACCATTTCCCCCTATGCCTGCCCAAGAATAAGACAACTCACCTCAGGAATGAGAAGCATCATGGCTTGTATGGGGAGCACGTACAACATAAACTCTTCCATAGAGAGGCAAGGCAAAGAAACGTCTCTTCATGGAGACGAGTTGCAAGCTTTCAATGACAGTTGTTTAATGGGCAACATTTTCTATGCTTTATAACTCACAGAGGATATGTAAACATACTCCCTAATGTAAACTAGACTACCACTTTTAATCTTTCTCAAAAAACAGAGTAGAAATTTAGCATGTGGTGTAACTTTACTTGGAGTTTAGCTCTAAAATCTTCAACATTTAGTTTGCAAAAATGTTTCCTTTCCTGAAATTTCACACTATGCAGAAGCTTTCACTTTTTTTGGTTTGACATGTTGTTCTTTTGAAATTTTTCAGAAATACTATGGGCCAGAAGAGCTGAAAGTCAGATCCAGGGTCTATCCTCAGCTCTGTCATTAATTAGGGACCTTGTCTAATGTAGATGTGAAGTAGTACTGAGTTCTGAGTTCTATACAGTGCTCACAGAAATAGAGGAGTGACAATGCTGCACAACGACAGCGGTTCAGTAAGAAACATTGCTGGATGGCAAGAAGGCTGCCTCAGCCAACCACCTGTCTTCAAGGTGTTGCACATACAGTCAAGGCATTAGAGAACAGTTCATATCCCATGTGTGTTCACCTCATCAGTAAGAGTCATCCTGCCTTTGGATGTTCATCCATGTTTCATTCCCTTTATTCTTTTCCTGACAGATTATAAACCTCAGTGGTTTGCTCAGATCCTCCTGCTGAATATGAGTTTGGTGTCCAGCAAGAAAATTTCGTGAATAACCAGACAAAGCAGTCCTGGAAGAATGCACCTATAATGAGCATTTCTCTGCCTGTTGGCAAACCAGTGTACAAAACACTCCAAAGACTGAACACAGTCAAGGGACTCATGATCTGCTAGAAGAATGAGCATGGGCAAGGGAAGAAACTTTATTCATTGAATACATTATTTGCCATGAGTTATTTTCTCAGCTCTGTTTCTGACACTGAAATTGACTATCCTGTGATATAAACTTCCACAAGAGCCTCACTACTCGACAGGTTTAAAGTTAGACTAGAGGGAGAACACACTCACTTGTCAGTAGGGAACAAGTCTTCATTAGCATCACAGGAGCTTAAATGAGCTGTTGCAGACTGTCCATTTCTATACCCACAATGACATTTAGTTTGTTTAAAAGAACAGAGGGTGTCAAGGCAACACCAGACAGCAGGCAGGACAAACAGCAGGCTGCAAAACCACTTTGTTCATTAGCTGTCTTGAGTTTCTGAGTTCTGTACAGATCAAGTACTGTTTTCAACTTTCATCTGGCAAGGATGGATAAAAAGGCTGATTATGCATAGAAAAGTATGTATACACAGGAGGACAAGTGAAAATGAGTTTGATGCACTATCTGTATCTTTTGGTTCTTGAAATTATTAAAATACATGTCCCATTTTTGTGCGCTTCTCCATCTGGTTGGGAACAAATGATTTCTCATTTACAGTCTTAAGAGATTAAATGATCATTTTCTCCATCCGCTGAGGGAAAAAAATACTTTTTGAACCTTAAAAAATAAGCTGCTACTTGAGCAACTGTTGCTCCGGAATGGATGATGCCCATTGCAGCATCACACACGGCAGTAATGTAATTTGACCTTCCTGACTTTCTGCTCAATCTTCTCTGTAATCATTTTGTTGTGACAATTTAGTCCTAGAGAGCAATATGTACTTTTTTCCAGCTTAAACTCTGAAAAATGTTGATTACTTCCTTCAGGCTGCTTTATTCCAGAAATACGTTAATGTGGGTAGGCATCCTGCTGCCTCCTGCTGCTGTGAAGAGTGAAGTCTCCTGCACAATTATTGTGCTTTTTGGTACAAATAGCAGAGAACACGGCACTGTCTATGATTTCAGAGAACGCTCTCAGAGGAAAGGGCTTTAACCAGGATATTTTCATCCCCTCTCAACTTCTGGGATTCCCCCAGAAAAATGCACTGACTTTGGTGCCATGATTAAAGAGGATTATAATGTCCTTTAAACTGCAAAAGTCCTCACCTTGCAAAGGCAAGGGTCCCAAGGTGAGAACACAAGGCACTCTAACAGCTATGGCAGATGTGGTGACATTTGCAAAGAAGGGTGAGAGCCAGGCTCTTCCTGTCAACGGCAATGATGCCGAGCAGGGCCAATTCCCATCAGCATTTAATCAAAGTAGCTTATTTCCCTAAGCAGGTACTTTATTCAGAGAAGAGCTGTTGTTTTGATTTATATGGCAACTGGAAGCTGGTGTTAATTTCTAACAGCTTTCTCATGTGCCTCAAAGTTTCAAAGTAGTGAAATATTTGCATATATATTAGGGAGGATACTGCAATGGCTCTTTTATGAGTACATCCTAGCATTTTATTACATATTGCAGGTGATCATTTTGAAAGGAAAAAATGAGTTTGCTGCCACATTTCTTATGATATCTCCCAGAATACATTACAGATCCTAATTGACACCATTATTTCAAAATGCCCACAGACTCAGGTTGTTTTATAGGCCTATAAAACCAATTCATTATTCTCCTCTGCTGAATTAAAAAAAAAAAAAAAAAGTATCTGATAAACTGGTTTTCAACTACTTCTTGGAAAGGAAAACAAAAGAGTATCAATATTCAAAGGAAAGAAAATTTATTAGAAAATGAAGATATTACTTGTATTCTGCCTACCAGTTAATTTTCTTTTTTTTTTTTTTTCCAAGTTCAGATGCATACCTGTTGTGCTTAGGAAATTTTAGAAATATTAGCATAAAGAAAAGAACAGAACTACTTACTATTTGGTTTTTATTTGTTTCTTTGCATTGGACAGCAAGAATACAGGAATTAATTTATTAGGTAAGACCTTTGTATCTAAGTCTATTTGCATAGTTAAACTCATCATATGCATCTTGCCGAAAATGATAAATACCTTATCATTGTTTTCCAGTCCTGCATTTGTCAGTTTTTCTCCCCAGGCTCCTATCAAAGTGCCAGGACATAGTCATTATTCCTAATTCTCATGTGCATTAAACTAAAGAAAAATATCTTTGATTTAGTATCTGCTTTCATCTCCTGCAACTGCCTGCCCATTATGATCATGACTATTTACTAGAGGAAAGCATATGCACTTTTGCTTTTTAAAGGAAGGTGTAGATCTACTGATAATGAATTCAGCTGTGTCATTTAAGTCTCCCTTAAATTCAAGTACAATGACCACTGTGTGAAGCTTAAATATGTGGCTATGGCAGCTGACAAAGTAGCAATGACTATTTTATTTTAAACCCAAGGTAAGTTACGCTGCACTGCAGTCCTGCCCGTACACGAAGGGAAGTGAAGTGGTTTGCAATGCTGGTCCCGTGCACAGCTCTGCTCACAGGCATCTCTGCCCTGTAAGGAAGGCGATGACTGTTCTCACTTTCTGTTAAGAGAAAACCTAGAAAGCTGTAATGTTCAAGAGCTCATTAAAAGTCTGTGCCAGTGTACCCCTCTTCTCCCCAGTCCCTTAGGCAGAAATAGTTTCATCCTGTTGCTTTTTACTGACACAGCTCCTTCGTCAGGACTCACTGCCCTCCTCATACAGCCTGGGAAATGCCAGAGATCCATCTCAGTGTGCAGTTGTGGTCTTTGAGTCCTTTTATCAATGGTCACATGATGATTCATCTGGCTTCAGGACTATTGTTAATCATTCCACTGCATCCTACCTACAGCAGAGTTTTGGCATAGAGCAGGCGCGTGCCATTCTCTGCCTAAGTGTTGGAGCTTGATGGTGAAGTGGGATGTGTGCATGGGGGTTCACTCCCTGTAGTGCCCAGGTTCTCTCCTCAGACACCAAAACTGAGGAGGTACTTGCAAAACTGTGATTATTCATTTGAACCCAAAAGTTTTTTTGAGTGACACACCTTAATGAACTCTTCTCGTGGAAGCAGCACAAACTTCTTTCTTCATAGAAGGTGAATTATAAAAGTAAAGCTGAAGGAGTTAGACGTTCTGGAGAGAGAACCTCAGAGTACATATTGCACCATAAAATTAGCAAGCCTTAGTCTAATTAATTCTGCAAGCTGGCTGGATTTCTCATCAAGCCAGACACGGGAGATACCACAGAGACTTGAGGTAGGATCAGTAATCGCCAAGTACTTCACAGCTCTTTCTGTTTTATTCCATGTCTTCTCCATTCAGGGAGCTTTAAGACCCCCCTCAGCCCCGCTTCCCCCCCACCCCGGTCCCCAGCTGGGTGCCCTGGGTTCATGGCACCTCCAGGGACACGAGGAACTGCGGGATGGGCTCCGCAGTGCCCCCAGGCTGGAGTTGCGACTCAGCACCCATGGGGGATCCGCGCCCCATGGAGCAGCAGGATTTTTGTTGAAAAAGTTAAGAGGCTATTTTTAAACTGCTAAGATTGATAATGATCTATATAAATAGTTTAAAAAATATGAGACTTCGTGTGTTGCAGTCCTAAATTTCACTTTGAAAGTCATATGCTTTTGTGAATTCCTAGGCATTTTGCTAATTTCTTGTCCATTTCTCTGTAAAAAAAGCTCTAAAAAGCCAAAACAGAAAATGCTGGAGATGACAAGCACAACTTCTTTTTCTAACTTAAGCTGGTTCCTAAAACTTTTTTCTTTGCCTGTCGCAATATGAGCATAGTTTTATTTTTTTTCAGAACACCACGGTAATCAAATCATGCTTGTGCCCTCCTAACAACAAACACATTTAAACATGACGGATTTCTGAGTTTAGCAAAGGTCTGTCTATGCTCCAAATGCCAATTTTACATAGCAAAGAGTCTGCACTTTCTCCAGCTGTTGAGAGCGCTTAAAACCATTGGTCTGAGGAAATGCTTTAGTTGTTATTTGATTTATACTTGCAATTTTGCAAGTACATTGAATTTTCAAATTTAGCATAGATGCCCAGAAATACTCTCAAAACTACATGTTAATATATTTAATGCAATGGCCCAAACCTTTCTCAGACTTTTAAATTAGTATCTGATGAAGGAATATAAATCATTAAAAAATATTTAATGAAAATCAGCCTCAACAAGTCAGATTCTGTTTTCAAACTAGAACGTCAATAGGAAAGCCAATAGTAGAGCTGGCCTGATTTCCACCAGATCAACAAACACATACGTTTTTGCTCTGCACTTGCAAACAGAATTTTCTATTCATACACTGATAGATTGAAGCAAAATATGCAAAAGCCCTCTTCAGCTGAAGATAATTGCAGAGCAGCCGACATTGTTACAAGCAGGAAAATGTTACAGCTGACCTAGAAATAAGCTGCTGCCTATGGAACATGTGAATTCTTGTTTGCGTCTTGGCTACTGCAGTGAGGAGTGGTCAGGGCTGACTGCTGATCTCTGCTGTTTAATTAAAAGCTGCAAGATTTGTGCAGTCCTCCTCAGAAATCTTACTTTTAGGATGCTGCAGATAACAACTACTGCAAAACAAGTAAACTTTTAATGCCTCTCCGCAGTCCTGCAGGAGGTTCACAGGGAGCAGAATCCACTGTACATCTCACAGGCTTTGTTCCTTAGGTAGTCATGAGGAGTGTTACAGTGCACCATGCTTTAGAAGTAGAAGAGGTTGTCTTCTCCTGGCCAACTGTGTGGTTGTGCTTCATCTGAGTCATCCCATCCTCTTTCTTGGGAATTTCATATTACATAAGATACAAAAGTTACATGCATATCATGTTGTGTAAGGTTGTATGTGCTGAAACATGAGCGGTGGAGCTGGAAAACAATGCCTGCTAGCGCCAAAAGCAATAAAACACCACATTTCTGATCGTTTTACAAAACAAAATGCTTAACACTTTTGTCTCATGTTTCAACTCTTTCCCACAGAAATAAAACTCCTTTTTTTCCTCCCCTGGAGAGGGAAAATTATTTCTGAGAAAATATTTTTTTTCTTAATAATTATTATCAAATGTTTGCCTGGACTAAAAAATTGTAAAAATCTGTATTTCTCTCCAAAAAGAAGCTCCTGTGTAACAGTAAATAAACCAAAGTCACTTGACCTGGATTAAACTATTGGCCCCTTTGAAATCTCAGAAATCTAGCAGCAAATTATAAAATTAAGTTTTCAGGCTTTGGATAACTCTGCCAGGAGCTAATTTTTTGTGCATTTTTCTGTCTTGGATAAATGGGGACGACTCCTACTGAGAGCACAAAATGCATGGCTCATGAAATGGCATTGGTGCATGAGCAGCTGGAAAGCATGGCTAACCCTGGCTTACCCCCCTTCAGCAGTGCCCTGTGTCTGCCGGGTTTGTAGCCAAGCTGGGAGGTGTTCACGAAGTCCCAGTCCTGAATTTCTGGGGTTTCCTGGCTACCCAGGGTCTTACCTGAGCCTCAGATGGAGTAAGCTCAGTTTTTCCAATGACTCTTCAAATGACATCATTAACAACTATCGGATGAGGCTTTTTTGTTACCCTTTTGTCTTCTGAGGCAAGAACTGTGCATACAGAACAGTACTCTGCTTTGGCAGAACTATGTTTTTAAATGCACATGCACCTATTTGTTGATACAAGAAGGCAAATCAAGATGCATCACGTGCACTTGCTGGAGATGAGGCTTGGGATGGTCCTTTCTTTGGGTGGTAGAGTTCCACACAGTCTCACAGAAAAGCTTTTTCTTCTGACCTTTTCTCCTTTGGTGAATGAGTCATTATTCCCCAGAAGCAGAGCTGCCCAGGAGCTTCACCTTCTAGCTATAAGATAAAGCATGAGAAATGCAGCAGTAGCCTGCAAACACGCTTGGCTTTTAACAGTCTGTAGAAATAAACTGGTGATTTTGAGCATACAATTTTTTCCCATTATCCAAAAGAGAAAAGATATATATTAATAAAAAAGATATATTGGTTTAGACACAATTCACACAGATTCAGTACCTGTTCCCTGTAAATGTTTCTCTGATTTATTTGATCACCAAGTGACTGAAATGTTGAGTCACCCCAGTCTGCATACTTAGATATATACTTTGCAAAGTATTTCCTATTTTTAAAACAGACTGAAGTAAAATTCAAAGGGTGAAAAAAAATACCTCACAGATATTCAAACTCTACATGTACAATTATGGCTTAGATCCATCATTAAAACCTTTTTTTTTTTTTTTTTTTTTTTTTTAAGGGATTGCAAACAAATACTTTTATTGTGTTTCTAGTACTGGTGATGAATGTTTAATTCACAGTAAATTATTTATTGGATGAATCTCCCCACTTTTCATAACCATGAACTTGTCCACAAGCAGATTTCAAAATTCTCATTTATTTGTTATGCAAAACATTATTATAAATAAATGAACTGTGAAGCATAAATAATTGTGCTTTGCTGGTTATTCTGACAGCTTTATGGGATCTAGATACGACTGTGCCGTTTGGTTCCTCTTGTGTAAGTAGATGGACCATGCATGAAGCAGGACCAGATCCACCTCTAATGGAAATTAACTCAGTTCCTCCCTGCGTAGCATAAAGTGGGATTAAGTCCTGATCCCTCTCAGTGGAAAGCAAATTTATCTATTAAATATACAAAATCTGCCTGTTTAAGTATATAACTTGAAGTTATCACTGTTGCTGCTTAGACTGAATAAGGGACATATGAATTAATGACAGGATTAAATTTTTTTTTTTTTTTTTTTTCACTCATAGCCAGCATAACCTGCTGCTGTTGCTACAGTCTTGATGAGGTGGAGGAGTGACAATTCTGCTCCTCTGCCATAAGAATGAATAATCCTTCCCCACTGAAGAGGTGCAAAGGTACTCCATAAAGTGTACCTATAAAGGTGCTCTGTATAAGCTAATAAAGTCAGAGTAGCAGCGCAACTTGTTTAATCAAATATTTGAGAAAAAGACAAGAGGACTCCACATGTGAGAGGGGAAAGTATGAGCAGAGGCTTAGCTTCACCTCTTCTTATTGCTAGCTAAGTTGCAGAGTGACACTGAAGATGTCACCTACCTTGTGCCTCAATTTCACTCTCTTTGTATAAAACGGAGGTGACAGTGCTTCTCTTTGTGCCTGTTCAGTGAATTTGTGCCTGCTTCTTTAAAGGTGTACATACACATATAGTAGCATATATAACAGTTATACCTGTTTTAAATAGGTATGTTACTCTAGATCTAACTTTTCTGTTTTCCTTCATTAATAACAAGTCAATTCATTTGATGCTAATTTCATTTCATGAGCCTCAAGATAGCATAAAATAAACACTTCTGTATTTATGTGTGGGTCATTTAAAAAGAGTTGGTTGTTTTTATCTTACAAGTATAAATATTTAGTCTTCAGCAGTTACTATCTTCAATGTGGGACAGTATGCTGTCTAATTTTCTGGATCTGTACAGTCACGTATGTCTCACTTCACAATTACTTCCCTCCCACACCAGAATTAAGATTTCTTATTGAAAATAGTCAAGCTGTAAAGTGTTAATAGAGGATTAATAAAATATATCAAAAATAAGAGTAAATAAGACTGCATGTTATATTCTACTCATTTAACTTTACAAACAACAAGAGGCCAAAAGAGGGAATATCACTTATGTTCTCAGAAATCTGAAGGAGACCCATAACTTTTAAACTTACTTTCCAACTATACTGTGCCGTTTTATGGCTCCAGTTCTTCTTTCATTCCCTTCATCTGTCTAATCATAATGACATATTAGCCCATGACAGGAAAGTTTTGGATGATGATCCTGGGCAGAAGGATGGGTATCGATAAATTCAGATTGGCCGGTAGGGGATCAAATTTCCAAGTTCTGCACAGGCAGCACTGCTATTGGCCAGGTCTTCTCCAGACATCCAGGATGGATGTGTGGCAGTTGTAGGCAAGGCTTTCATCAAATGGCTGTGCTGCCTTCTAACTATGTCTTTCTCTAAAATGTTTGAGCCATATGGTATCTGAATAACAAAAATGCTGCAGAAATAAGAAATTGCATTTTCTTCTGCACATTTCAAATTCCTGGAGCCAATGAGACCATGTATGGGCTAGCCCCAGTCTCCGTGCTTGAGTCTGCTCACCCTGCTGATTCTGGGATTAGAAAAATCAGGGCAAGAGCTCAATGGTAGCTCAGTGTCTCACCTACATAGATTAAAAAAAAGCACTTACCACAAGCATGATTTGGGAATCCCAGCTATGGTAGGCTTGAAAGACCAGAAGAATAAAATGCTTTGATAACTGAGTTAGAAAACCAATTCCGCTGAGATCCTGATTTGAAGCCATTCCTCATATGATCCATTCTCTCATCCTACGTGGCATAAATCACATGAGACCAATGACTGCATCCTACTTGAAAAAAACAGGCAGCTTAATTCTGCCTAGTCTTGATGGTGAAACGTACCTTTTCTCCTCCCCATCCAATTTCCTGTCCTGGTAACTTAAAAACCTGTCTGTGATCTGAGTAATGCCTGGGGACACTTATTGTTTCTCTGTTTGCCAGAATGTGGGAGTTGTCCCTTAACCACTCCCAGGGCAGCTAAACAGCTAAGTGTGATGAGAAGTGGGTGCATGGATTAGGGTAGGCATGACTCTTGTGTAGTAAGCCTTTACCTGCCGAATAAGGGTATCACCTAAAGTTTAGCCATTAAATGGCTTCATTTCATTTTCCTGACTCCTGCCTGGAGGTGGAGAACAGCCAGAGATGGTGACCCCCCAGATGGGGAGGAGTGGGTATCTCCTTGGGTCCTCCCCCACCTCTCTAAGGGTGCCACCTGGCACTGGTGCCTGCAGCACGTGTTCATCACCCCCACATGCTGCAGGGAGAGGTGGCCTGGGAAGTTGAGGCTGCAAAAGGTCTGTTTCGCTCAAAAAGAGGATGAACCTAGATAAACCTGCTGGCCACTTTCCACCCTTCAATTTCGCTTTGGATTCTTGCTATTGATAGGGAATAACGAACTGTTTCCTATAAAGCTGGTTTCATTATTCAAAAAAACCTCACAAGCAAAGGACAAAGCCCTTCAATCATAAGGAACTCTTTGGTTTTTTTCTCCTGCAATTTAGGTTCCCTTAGCTAAAGCTAGGTGACCCGTAATCTTGTCCAGTGGTTATATGAAAACTCTCTTATCTGACTGATAGGAATAAAACACTCCAGTTACATGCATTCAAGGGATTAGCAGGACTGGCTTTCTGAGCATCTAGAACAGAAAAAGAACACTACCATTGCATCCAAATAATTGCTGGTAGCATATCTACATGTGATACAGGTATAACATCTGCTTAACATCTGCATAACATACAGCATAACATCTGCTCAGATAAGATTTACATCCACCAAGAGAAAGCCACAGACCCATCCCAAAAAAATGGGATAAAAGCGCAGGGAATGCGATCAGGGAAAATTATATCCACTGTGTCTGTAAGAAGATTATCCCTGTGCTTCAGGCTGTGGAGAGGGAATGAGGTTTGCTAGACCCTTTTTGGCCAGGGCAGGAGGTGTTTTACCGTGAGTTTCGGTTAGCAGTGATCTGTCATAAATAAAGACGTGAGATCTATTGTCTCAGGTCAGAGGCTCCTTTTCTATTTGAATTCTTTCAGGTTTTATTAGTGCTAGTGGCTCATAAATTATTGGTGTTGCCTCTTGCCCTTCATGTTATTTGGATCATTCTCTCCTCAAAAGTATGCCCAAGGCCCTTGGTCTGTACTTACCTTTGGCACAGCTGAGGTCTGGTGAGCTCCCTTCATGTCCTCTTAAAAAGCCTCCAGACATAGCTTCCCATACAGGACCTTATTTCTCATTATTTGGGACCCTAATAATTTGTTCAAATATGGTACTTCCCACAGAGCAAAACTTCCCGGAGCTGGAGCTTTTCCTTGGTGTTTGCTTTAAAGGCTTTCCCAAGCAGCTCACAATGACCAGGGCTTTTATCATCAATTTATCTCATTCATGGTATGTGATATAGTGTGTTTATTTTGACAGTTAGTGTTACTTATAGCACATATTTCCATATGTGTAAGAGAAGTAAACTTCTCTCTTTTCTGCAACAACATTCTACCATCATTCTTCATTCAGCTCAGCCTCTGAAAACATTTTCCTTTTGCATATCAACGCTCATTGTGACTAGTGGGGCACAAAGGGATGGATTTGTCTCATAGCTAACTTACTGTACATATGCTTGATATGTTCCCCAAGATGAAATATGTTACTGGGCTCTGTGGTTCTGCTCTGCTGCCAAAGAAAGCCATAATGTATGGCAGTAATTTGAATTTACAATCCCAACAAGCAATTTTTGAAACAGAAAACACTTCCCAGAATTTCAGAGCAGTAGGAAGAAATGCCATTTTCTTTCAGAACAGCCTCACATTGCCTGGGAAGAGAAGAGCAGAAAGAAGGTGCACATAGAAACATTTGAGAAAAATAAGATTTAAGAGGACTGTACCATTAAATAATTACTTCCTTGGAAGGGTGCATGCCTTACTTTTCTGAAAGCTGAAGTTTTCTTGCACCTCAGAGGTGCAATATAGCAGGCAAAACCACTGCCTGCCTTCTCCAGTTGTGCTGATGCCAAGGTGGTGTCAATCCTACTGCAGCAGTATATGTCTCATCTATTTTTTACAATGGTTTGGCAAAACGTTGGGCCCCTATCAACAGTCCTCCCCGGGTTTCTGTAACACCTTAGGCAGGTGGCTGCCTAAGCAGCTGTGCTATTCCTGGTGAGCAGAGGACATGGAGGAGCTTGCTGTTTTGTTGTTTTGTCCTAATATATTTATACATGGGCCTCGAAGCTTGACTGCAGAGAATGTTTGCCAAAAGGAAACATCTTTTGTTCATGGTTGGATAATACCTTCAGTAGTGGTAAGGCTTCCAGCACCAGCCCTGGTGGCTGCTGTGATGGGGACAGATGTCCAGTAGACATCATCTTTTTTCCAAGATGACTCAGCAACCACCATTGCAGTTGGGCTCTGGACTGCATTTGTGAAGTCAGTCTCCCTTCTCCTCCCATCCACCCAGTGCTGAAACTCAATTTTGTGCCATGCCACACCAAATGCACATGCCTCCGCAAGCAGTTGTGATTGTGTCCCTCTAGCTGGCTCCCATTCAAGCAGCAAAACCTCATACTAGATTAGGAATAATTTCAGAGGTTCCCTCTGCTAACAGACTAGCTCTGTCTTGAATTCTCTACAGGTTAGGAAAAGCTCATTTCCAGGCTGAGCTTCACAAAGCCTTGGCACAGCCCTTGCTCCTGCCCTGGGGAAGAAGGGCTGTCATACCTGAGGATGGGGGCAGATGTTCCTGACCACCACTTTTCATTTTACTGCCATCTCTGAGTAAATGCTGCAGTACTAGATGTAAAGAAAAAAGAAAAAAAAAAAAAAAAAAGAGAGAAAAATAAATTTAAAGGTAGCCTATATCAAAAGCAATACCATCCCTAGCTTTCTGGACAAAGATTAGTTTTCAGAAAGTGCTTGGATTTAAAAAAAAAAAAAAAAAAAGAATTGCAGAAGGCTGAAGATTGGACCTATTTTTACTTGTGCTGATGAACTGATTCATATCAATAACATGCTGATTTATTTAAACAGTGTTCCAGACTGCTCGTCTGTCTTGGAAATCAGTTTCTGCCTGTTTGCTTTGTTTCAATTCCACATACCAAAGAAGAGCTATATAAATCTTCCTTCCTGTCTATCTTAGTCCTGATTAAGCACACTAACTAACTCCTTTTGGGACATACAAATACCAGTTCGTGATTGATGGCAATTCTCTGTCATCAGGGCTACAAAGATGGTCTCTGCATTTCTTCTGCAAGAAAAAGTCCAGCTCTTCCTAACCGTAATTTAATTCACAGTGGGTGGGAGATTCAGAGAGCTCAAGTGCAGCCACCAGTCAGCCAGCCCAAATCTTTCCAAAGTCATTGCAAATGAGGCTGGGGCAGTAGCTGTAGTGGTTGCACCATGTTAATGCCGTACTTTTTCCCTTACAGATTTCAGATACAGCCTCCTAGGCCAGTGGGAGCTTTGTTACCAAACACCCTCCTGAGACAGGTTTTATTTTTTAAATTTTTTTTCCTTACTGGAAATTGCCAAATATCTGTTCAAAGTCAAATGAAAACTAGGGTGAGATTAATAGCTGGAATTGTCATAGGCAAAACGAGTTAGTAAATGAATTATTTCAATTGTTGTAAATATTAAAAGGAGTCTAATACTTCTCTGACACTGAACTCTTTATCCTCTGTTCTTGTGTTAGTGGGAAAGTCTGCTCTATTTTTTTTTTTTTTGAGTAATACTTGACTTTAATAAGGAAAGTTAACAGTAATTTGTGTTGGTTTATTTCACAGAATGTCTATCGAGTTTAATGCTATTCCAGGGATTTTCAATGGCATTGTTAATTGTATTAAAACCTTTCATGGGTCTTTTGCTGTTACACAGAATGTTGTCAGAACATATGCTGCAGATATTTCAGTCTAATGTCATATTCCACAAGTTTTATGACAGTTATTGTTGCTGGTATAAAAGCCCTGAAATGTTCCATAAGTCACTTCTTGTAAGAAGCTGCTGGGTACAAAGCAGCTAGAAAATAATAGCTGGGCTTTGGCAGGTCTTAAATTTAACAAATACATACTTAAACTAGTCAGGGACTCAGGGAATACTGTATTTCTCTCTCTGTTTTCAAAGCAGAACTTGGGTCAGTCAGAAGTCCTTTTAATCCTTCCAAGGCAGAATAATTAATAGTTCAAGGGCATACAAATTTTCAAGTTGTTTGCACTCTCTTGTTATTAGAGAAGCTCTAGTTTCTGTCAGCATTTCTGTTAGCTATTCTCTAAGTTGGAGGCTTGTAATTTTGAATAATGCTTATTCTGGCCTGAAACTCTGCAATATATGTATATTAATCAGAGGACTTCAGATATCTGTCTGCTGCTTTGCCACATAGCTAGACTTATGACCCCTTAGTTCCACTAAAGAAAAAGCTGGATATCTTAAGGGAAAAATGTATGTATAGTTCTGCAAAAAGCAGAAACACAGAGGATTTGCAAAATGAGAACAGTGAGAGATCTCATGAAAATCTATAAAGCATAAGATTTATTTCTTGAGGCCAAAACAATCTGCAACCTCTTTTATTTTTCCTTCCATAAAGGAGATATAGGAAAAACTGCTCTCAAATCAGAAATTTCTAGTGTCTTCTGAATTTGGGATACGTATGTTTTTTCCTAGAGTTCAGTTCAGTATTTTGGGGAGTTTCAGGCAGCTCTGGCTGGGAGGCAGCAGAGCGATGGCAGAGGAGCAGGGAATGGCTCTGCCCTCTTGGACACAGGTGAAAGGTGGGGGGGGCAGAACCACTGGGGCAGGACTGCACACATGTGTACAGACATATGTAGACATGCAGCCATATCAATTCGGTTTGAGGTGAAATGTGACCTCCCAGCCAAGCCACCCGAGAGGCAACAACTGATGCTTATCAGGATATATTTTGATTTTCTACAGCATGATCAAATTATATTCTTGCACATCACCACATTATTCATCACTGATACCTATGTCATTTTAGAGCTTTATTTCATCATGGTAGCTCTTTTTTCAATTATCAGTTCCTTTTGTGTCTTTACTTTCTTGACAACAGTTTGTGATTGACAGACAGGAATGACACCTGTTACTGTGATCAACTGATGGCAGTACTTAGTCCTTCTCCTTTATAGTACATCTCCCACAATAAAAGATATTTGAGAACACACCAGAAAAGAAACACAAATTATTACTATAATCACTTTGTAGTTTTTCTCTGTAAAACATACCTATCAGATGTGTTAAATACCATTTATCATTTAACTTTCATATCTCAGACATGCAGTTAGATCAAAGCATCTTCCTAAACATAGGGTGACAGCAGTTAGTCTTTAATTAATAGCACAGTTAAATTAACATTACTCTACACTCAGATATTCAACTATTTCTAACTTCGATGCAGCTCATCAAAGCTGTTTTCTTATTTTCTTGCTGGTAAAAAATATTTTGGATCATCACAGATCATAACATAGTATGGCTACAGTTTCTAGTTGGTTTCAATGCATCTCTGTTGTAGCACACCTAATGTTGTTTCCTTTTGGTATCTATGAACCTGTAATCTATTTTTTTCTTGTTGAAATCAGCTTTATCATGAGTATGAGAAATGAACCCTCCCAAACTGACACATTATAAAGGTGAGAAATTATTAGATGCAATTCACATGAGACTATAAGTAGTTAGGGAGAGGGCGCAAATGGAGGGTGTTTTTGAAAGAGGAAAGATGAATTGCTGGTGAGGCAAACTGCAAGACAGATAGGACAGCCAAAGAGCTGGGAAGGACAGAAACCTGGAGAAAGGTACACATATATAGACTATAAAGGAAAAAAAAAAAAGAAAAATGCTTACCTTAATAAAACTGCCATCAAAACTAATCCAAACCTCATTTGTAAAAACTTTAGATAATTAAATTACCCTGATCACTTTTCTAGAATGTGAAGAAAAGCAAAGCTGTCCTTGTCTTTGCCCCGGTCCCCTGTTAGCCCTACCTTTTCCTATAGTTGCTCCATGTAGCATGTCAAATGCTCGTCACTGAAAGCACTGTCATTTCTGTGGGAGATGCAACATACCATGACTAAGGTTGTAAACTGCTGAGCAAACAGAAAAGGCATAAAATGGATAAGAGGGGAAAAAAGAGAGAACCTGCTGTTAAATAATCCTTCAAACAACATTCTGAGCAACTTGACAAGATTAATAAGCTTTTCTCATAATAATCCCTTATAAAATGTGATGTGTAGGAACTAGGAACATCCATTTGTCCTGTGTTAAGCAAAGGACAGAGGCAGATGATTACCGGGAACTCATTTCGGACTCACTGACTTACAGATATACTTTTTAAAAGTATGTGGGCCCACCCACCCTCAACCAGCTGTGAGGAAAGACTTCATTTCCTACTTTGGAAATGTAGGCTCTGCCACAAGAAAAAAAAAAGGAGGGGGACAAACAATTAGATACACATATTCACATGGATGCTGCCTTTGTAGCTCTTTCTGATGGTGCCATTCTTCTGTATGTTTCTAAAGAGATTTTACCAGAACCTGAAAATATTCAGCAAAGTGTTATATTAAGGTTCATTCTTTCATTCCTTTTTTTTTTTTTTTTCCCAAGATGTACATTTGAAGGCAGAGATTAATTTCTAGCATATAAACTGAGTATACTTTTCACATCTAAAATATGTTTTCCAAGATACTAGGTGGTAGCACTTCTACTTTCAGCTACACACTGATTACCAAGAGCATCCCTGAAAGTGGTATATTGCACCCTATAGGAATGTAGGGCATAGGCACACAAATCTTACTTGGAGCATGGAGGAACCATTTCCTCACTGAATTGAAGGGCAATTGTCATTTCTGTCACAGGCAAAATTTTCTGTTGCTAGGAAATTGAAACTGTTGAAGTTGCTCAAGGACAAACAGCTTATGTTGACTTTATTTTTACACACACCCCCCCCAGAGCAGAGCACATATCTTTCCTTGGATGTGGGGGTCCCTCTGAGCCCTCACATAGAGACTTAAGCTTTGGAAAGATCTCATCTTACAGACAGCTTCTGTGATCGATGGTAACAGAAAACCTGCTTTAAAATAACAGCACAGGAAGCTACTGTGCTGTTCTCCAAATAACCTACAGCATTGCAAAGCAAGCCATAAATCTGCTAACAGGTCTAACACAGATCTAGCTTTCTTAGCAAGCATGTGTATAACCATATAACACGAGGGGCAAGCACGCACATCTCTCCTTTCATCACCTGAAACCCTGATAGCTGTTTCACTCATAAAGCCCCTGTTGTGGCACGGGGCTTTGCCCTCACAGGGATCTGAAGTTGCAGTGAGCCCTGAGGACCTGATATGGAAATTCTCGTCTACTCGGGATCTTATACCCTTCAAAATTACAGCAAGTAGGACCGACAGCACTTGAAAAGTTTCAAACCTGCTATTTGATAGCTGAAGAATGTGTCCTGTAATTGCCTGAGGATTGTAGGGAGACTTGCCAAAGGGGAGGGTTGTACCCATCACCAGACTAGGAATGAGAGGTACAACCTCTCTTCCTTATCAAAAAAAAAAAGTGCCCCTTCAGTAAAAAAAGCTGGCATGCCCATAGAGGAATTTCTGATTAAACTGATAAAAAAAGAGTTTTTAAAAAAACCTAGTAAAAAATAAAATAAAATTGAGAGCAGTGTGGGAGAAGAAGTACCGATAGTTTCCTCCCAAGTTTCTGAAGGAAATTAAGACCAACAGCAAGATAATCCTGGCCTCAAAGCAGCAGGCAGGCAGCCCTAAATTTTCCCCTGCAGAACTCGGCCAAGACTTGCTCACCTCTGACCTGCTGGAGTGTGTGACCTGTTTCATGAAGTCATGAACCTGATGATTTGCAGGCTGGGGAGGCTGACAAGCTGTAGGCTCTGCAGGCAACTGAGCAGCCAGGCAGCAGCTCCTGCACTTACCATTGAGGCAGCATAAAAGTGTAGGCAGGGCAATGGGAAGCCGTGACATCATGTGGGTAAAGCTTAGCACATGCCTGGGTAAAACTTTAACTGTGTTAGCCTGTGTTGCTCTGTGGTAAAATCTTTTAGACAGCCCATTAACACTTCTCCAAGGGGCCAAAAAATGGTGTTTTCTTGACATCTCGGTGGCCACATACTTTTCTTTTCTGGGACAATGGTCACCTGCCTGGTGAAATAGGGCCAAAGAGCAGTGTTGCATGGGGGAGAGACCCAGAAACAACCCACGGGAGAGGAGCCTGACAAAAGGAGCATCACCCAACACTGCTAGACTCCAGCACTTGGAAACTGTGAGGAAGAATGTGCACAACTGAGATGCTGCTTGAGCTCTTCAGCGCTGCAGAAACCAGTAATTTCAGTTTCTCCTGGCTGCTTTTCATAGGGAAGGTGATTTCTCCTCCTCTTCATTTTAGCTCTAAGGACTCAGCGCTCTCATCTTTCTTCTGCACACGGAAGCAGGGCAGGTGTGAAGTCAGAGTGTTGAAGTGCAGGAGGAAGACAGCTGAGGGGGAAAGCCATGGACAGCTGGGTGCCCCAGTGTGCACATAGCCCCAGCACGTTCCCGTCATGCGTGAATGACCACCCAGAGACTGCTGCCACCCCATCACCACCACCACCAGCTCTTCAGGGAGTCCAGAAGGCAACGTCCCTTACCTGGTGGTGTCTGAGTTTCATGTGTGGACCTGGCTAGGTCCACTAGGATTAGGAAACTTAATTGCCTGGAGACTAAGTAAACAGTGACATTGGCTCATTTCCCAAACCTGTTGCTCTGTTGTTGGATGATTCAAACTTTTCACCTGCCAGCCCCACTGAATTCACACTGCTCACCATCCATCTGGCACCCCCCATTCTGGAGAGGAAGTCCAAGAGCAGAATTTCCCTTTGCATAATGATATTTTTCTTCAGGGGGAGGGGTCTTTTCCATGCAAGCAATTCCTTTTGTGTTTCCACAGGCATCTGCAGTGTTTCTTTACCCAGGACAGCTTGGGGAAAGAAGGGAGAGCTGAGGCCCATGAGGTTTGTGGCCTCCCTTGACAACCTGGCATTGTGTTGTTGACTGGATTTAAATAGGTGAAACAGGTTCCAGCGAAGCTGAAGGGGAGGTCACAAAATAATATCCCTATTAATTTAGTCAAAATCCACTACTAGAACCACCTGGATTTTATTATTAGACTTTAATGACCAGGAATCTTAACTACTGATGTCATGCAATAGCTGTAATTACTTTCCCAGACCACAGCCATCGACCCTGTTACTGGATGCATCGCACATGCAAACACAAGAGCAGTTTTTGAGCAGGTGTCAGGCTTGCACTGTGGACTCACCACAGCAATACAGAGCAGTGTGATAAGTAAACACTTGCAGTGGCTGAGCACGGCTAAAGAGAACCAGCTATGTGGTGGCACCAGGCTTAATTCTAGGCATTAGATGTGATGGGATACTGAGATAAAACATGAAGTAAAATACCATTTGGTTTAATCTTTTTTCAATTTAGCTCTACTTGCTAGTGGCACATTAAGATTTTATATAAGTTGCTAGACTATTCCCCCCTCCGTTAAAGTCACCAAAATTGAATTGCCAAGTTTCATTATTGGTGATGATCAAATATGTGTTTGGTTTTTTTTTTTCCCCATAAGTTTAGTGAAGTTTTCTGCTGGCTCTCCATCACAATGAGCAAGAGTTAATAAGCATTCATTGTCATAAGAAAAACAGTAGTGTCTTTGGCCCATTTTCATGGAATGCCTGAGCCCCGGCTTGCATTGCTGCTAATAGCAGTTTTAATTGGAAAAGCGTTTGGATGGCTCCCAGAGACAGATACAGGGCTCAGCAGCTCCCAGGTCAGAGAAGCATCTATTTTTAAGCATGTTTAGGATTGCTGTGAAGCACGTGATTATCTTCTGATGTTTACAGATTTTCAGTTCTTGTCACCTAATTCTTTGCAACTTGTCTGCTGATTTTGTGTGCCTGCTGTGAAACCATCTCTTTAAACGTCTTCTGTGTCAGGCATTTCTGAGACATGTGCAGGGCCAGCTCTGATCCTTGATGCACTATTTCCATCTTCCCTGCTGTTCTAATAGAGTAGTTTTTCAGATAGTTATAGAGGTGTTGAATCTTGAAATAAGAATCCAGACCCTTAATTTGAATTCTGAGAAAAATTCAGTCTGATGATGCTGAGTGATTAATACTGGAGAGAATGGCAGTTTGATTTGCGTAGTGTGGCAAACCAGGTCTGCATCCCATTTATTTATCTTCATTTTCACAACTCCCCTCTTGTAATCTTTTGTCCTGGTGTAATAGAGCTCATAGTTTCTTTTCCCCGTTTGCATTTTGATACACACAGCATGAGTGTCACCACTTTTAAATATTTTGTCTGGTATTAAATCAAAAAAATCCACTTTGTATTCACCTGGGCATAAAGATATCCAAACTATTACAGTGAGTGTATAAGGCATTTTTCATGGGGACAGTAACTTCACTTCCTGCCAAGCAGCAGAAAGATGCGATTTCTGAAGCTTTCACGTTCTGGATGCCTGTTTTGAATTTCTTTGGACGAAACCTGCACCAGTCAGTTCCCATTCAGGCCTTGCTTCTTCAAGAAGATGGACACCTTCTGTTCCTGCATATTGCCATCGTATGCGTTGCACATGTTTGTTGAAGCTAAACATGAGTACATATAAGGGGAAGTGTGCCTCCACCAGACTGTTATTCCTGGAGAAGATCCATTTAACATTTATACCCAATCGTGAGATGTCCCTATTTATGAAGTCAGTGATTTATTCAAATGAGATTTCAGAAGCTGGAATGCCCTGAGGTGTGCATTATTCTGATAGGAGTCAAGGTCAGTCATGGGCTGCAGCACGCCAACAACACAGATGTTTAATTGAAGACATACAAAATATTTACAGGGAAGCTACAGCTGTCTGGGAAGTGGAGCACATGACACATCATTTGATACGAAGTGTTTAAGGCAAATCCTAAGATGTGGCCTGGCAATGGTTTAAAATAAAGAAACTGTCATTAAGTTAGTTTTTCTCCTTCTTAAAGCTGAGTTGGATTTGATCTGTCTAAATTGAGATTCACTTTGCCAGGCTGCTGGGTGCTTCTGCCACAAACACAAATGATAATAGTTTCCTCAAAGCCTATTTTGATCCACATTTCACAGCTGACTTGAAGCTGAAGGCATTACATCTCTGCCAGCTTCCATCTGGGAAATAGCAGAGCACAACTGGATGGCACTGGTTTTCAGTTCTGACTTTTAATGCTGCACTGCTTAAGTCAATAACCACTCTGTTTTCTGACATAATGTGTGAAAGATAAAGATGTGGGGAGCAATGTAACTTGGACATCATGCAATCTAAGCAGATTACTTGTGATTGTCACTCCTGACTCTGAAAAATATTGATTATGTTTTTATTAAATGAGAAAAAACAATTCCCTTTCAATGTAAACTGGAAAACCTTCATGGTATCCTCCTCCTTTTGCTCTTAACGTTTCAGCCAGAAACTTTCGCAGAATTTCACACCAGGAGATGGCTCTTTCAGTTCCACTAATGTAGCTCTGTGCTGGGAACAGCTGGGGATTCAATGCTGACTGCCCCACCGGCCGCTGCTGAGCCTCCTCTGCTCCTGTCTAAGAACTTAATCTCTGCAAAGGACGTTCAGCATTTTGCTTGGTTGAGCCCTTTTTAAAATGAGTGGTGCTTACATTATTATGTGCCCAGATGGCATAGTGATTCATACACAGACAAATTAGCAAGGTAATAAAATTGACACTTGGAAATAATTAATCTTTACTTTAGGAGAGAATTAAAAACATGGGCACAATCCCTTGAAAATAGTTGCATTTGCGAAGTAGCTGATTATGCCCAGTCCTTCTCATTTAGTCTGACTGTTCACAGGGAGAAACAATGATCTTGTTGGAGCTGAGGGCAGAAATTCCTCCAATTTTTCTTGGGCCAGGATCTTACTTTCCACATATAAATGCAGGTGCAGGTATTTGCAGACTTAGACTCTTGCATCGTTCTTTTGATGCATTTATATTACCTTTTTTTTTCCCCCAGGAGCCTTATAAGCAGGGCAAAAAACACTTTCACAGCCAAGTCTTTATTCTTTGTGTAGGATTAACTTCTATTTAACAGGGAATATGTTTAAAGTTATTTTTGTCTGAAAACTGGGGAATAACAAAACATAGGGGTCAGTTCTCAAACTTTGCTGTTTGAAATGCCAAATTAAAAAAAGGGGGGTTTTATCAATACTGGCAATTTTGAGAAACCCTGAATTCCCAGTCTTACCCAACTTTTTGGCTTTTAAGTCAAGTAGAGATAGATTACAGTTAATTTCAAAGGCATTTGTATGAGGAAACCTTCATCTTTTTGATGCAGAGTGAGGTTAGAATCATATATGAGCAAATATGGATAGTGTCAGTTCTTTCTTTTGATACCTACCTTTACCATATCTTGCAAAAAATATAGAAATTATGCCACCGTTCAACACTGAAAAGCATCTTCCTGTGCCCAGGCACCCTCCAAAACTGTAAGAGCAGGTAAATATAAGAATTTAATTAATTTAAGAGACTAGAACAATTCTCCATCTTTCTTCAGTTGTGTAAAACATTTTTGCAGGAAAACCAAAATGAAACAGAACCTAGGCTACATTTTACTGACCAAGAAAATCTACTTGTACACTCGATGAAGAGCCTAGCTCCTCTTCCAGGGAAGGAAATTGTAAAGGGGAGAGAAAACCCTGGCAGATCATAAAATGGAAGAAAATGGTAGTGTCCATTTCAGATTTGGATCCAAAAGGTGATCGGAACAGTCTTCAATGACTTTTGGCTTGCAATAGTAGACTGCATGGATTTCTAAGGAGATTTGTAATTTAATTAAGTTCCTCATATTTTCTGCTTCTGCATTTCCTCACGGTAATTGATCATGCTGAACATCAAGAACCAGAAGAACAGAAGGGTATGAGAGTGAAAAGTCATTGAATTAAGAAAAGATAATCATATGTTTTAAAAGATTAGCTAAATTCAAGACGGGCAAAATTCCATTGTATTTTGAAGCTCTTACCATTCCTAGGACAAAACATATAAAAATTATATTAAACCTTGAGCTGCTATGACTTCCATTTATTTTGTACTCTTCACACACTTCTGACCTTTTTATTGCTTGTCACCTCCACCTCTCACAAAAAGCAATGGCACTGTCCAGACTCTTAGCAGTCTTCAGAGAATACAGCTATTCCACACAGATTTTTTTTTCCAAGTTGTCTGCTGCAGGCAAGAGAATAATTTTTATGCATTTATGTATTAACATATTTTCAAAACAATATAAAGTCCGTTTATAAAACCCACAGAAATAGGAAAATGTCTTAGGTGGTCTGGGAAGTAATATAGTATCCTTTTCTCCTAGCAAATGTAATTATTTTTTTTCTCAGTGCAGGGAAGTACATAATATGGCTTATTAGCTCAAAGCCAGAGTTAAAGGAATAATAAAGAAAATAAAACCATCAATATAGCAGTCTACAACTCATTTGGCTGTTTTGCATGTATTTTAATGTATTCTTGTCTGAACTCTAATGTGAATGATGTTTAGTTTGCATGAGTTGTTACAGAAAATGTATATTCTGCTATATACCATTGTTTGTGCCTCAATGTAGTATTTGCAAGCAAATGTGCAGTTTTTAACAAAAATAACGAAAGTCTACCTCTTATGGGATGAGAAACTGTGGTTAAACCTGGGCATCATGACCCCAGCTCTCACAGTCAGAAAGACAAGGTGATAAAACCACAGGCTTCCTCAGCATGGAAGCATGTAAATGCAAATTCTTTTGTGTGAATGTGAAAAGGGATTTTTAATACAAAACCTTCTGCATGCATTTATTGAAGAATTAGAAAAACTGATTTTAATTCTCCTCCTCACCTTCACACTATGAAGAGCCTAGTCCCTATTAAAAATCAAGGGTTTACAGAGAAGCCTGGAGTGCGCTCTTCACCTGTTAAACAGGGAGAACAGAAACCCATCCAGCACCCACTTTCCTGCCTAGAGAAACTCCTCCTAAAAGCATAATACTTAGTGCATGCACACTATGAATCCTATTAGTATCAAACACAGCAAGGAATAAAAGACAGAAAGTTGGTGACTTTCTTAATCACTATGTTAGTGAGAAATGTGTGTTCCCACTCTCCTCCAGAAAGGCTTGCAAGGTGCTAAGCTGTGGGATAAATATTATTTTTAGTATAATAAATCACTTGGAAACTGGCATTCAAGCCCCATCAGGGCTGTGGTGGAAATAGTAGAGCTGGAGGGAGAAAGCTGGAGATCCCCCAGCCTACCCCATGCCAGGCTCCAAGGAGCTCTAAACCAAAGTCCCTCTCCAGCACAGTGTCCTGGCATGCAGGGGGAATGTGAGCACTCTGTGGTTGGTGTGCACATGTGCTGTTCAAGAATATTTGATTTTTGGGCAATTTTCAGCTAATTTTTACAGAATACCTCTTAAAGAGAATTTTAGGTTTACATTATTATAAATGCTTGTGGAGAAGTAAGGGATTTCAATGAGAAAGAAACTGCAGAGTAGGGGAACATCCTTTCACAAGCCAGTGATCCACAGTTTTAGCGGTAACGAATACGATTTTTTTAAAGCAAAAACTGGGTTTTAGCTAAAGTTATGGGTTTGATTAAGGAGGTGGATGGTGAAATTCTCAAGTGTGTTTCTGTACCACATCTGTTCTGGTCTGAAGTGCCTGTTGTGCCCAAGATGGCTAGCACAATACAAGCTCCTGGCAAGGTAATTCAGCTTTTGCTGTACGTCTCAGGAGGCAGGAACCTGATGTTGACTAGGCTCTCCACCCTTTCCCACCCACACTCTCCCACATCCAGCTGCATGTTCACACTGAATATTATGCATTTAATCAGGTGGCTGTGCAACGAATGCACTCAGCCCATGGATCCTGCTGAAATCTGGTGTTCTCCTACAAGTCTGATTTTTGGCATGGCTTGGCATCACATTTGCCATGTGATCACGCAATTGCCACTGCTGATACGAGGCTGGTGATGAAATGTGTGACCAGGGCTAGAGAGGGGACTAGAAGGGCCTCTTTCAGCAGTAGCAATCTCAGATCTGCCTGAGCTTCAGAAACAGGTTTAGGTCTGTCTTATCTCCTATCTAAATTACTGTTCCTTAAAGCATGGACCTAGGTGAGGGATGTGAGGAAGAAGTTTGAGTCCGTACATTTTACCTTGTTTGCTCTTGCTTTGGCTGAAGGATGTGCAAAGATCCTCCATGTGTCAGTGCAACACACCACTAGAGAATGTGACTGGTGATGGGCAGTGCCTGTGGTGTGTGCACAGAAAACACTGTTATCAGCTGCGTTTTCCTTTCCATCTAGGTTTACTGTAAAAAGAAACACATGTCGTATCCACAGATCCTTTTTGCACGTGTACTGGATTTCTTGACCTATCTGAAAATTAATCTGGGCTATAGGGTTTTTTTGAAGGGAAAACGTCAAAGTGCAGGGAGGCTGGCCTCAGCCAGAGAATTGTTAAACAGACAAAGGAAGGATGGAGTGGGTAGAGCATTAGCAAATGGCCCAGCTACACTGGCTCTGCTTCCCTAATGAGCCTGACAGCATGCAGTGCCACCCCTCCCTTCATATGTAAAGCTAATCCCTTGCCCTTTCTGACAGCCGGTATTTACATTTGCAAATGAATCCATCTTCCCACACTGCCCCTGTGCAGAGAGCAGAGGGAGACCAGGCATGCAGCATCCACCGGACCAACGGCATGGTCCTCCCGAGCAGCATCTGCCCCTTGTCGAGTTGTCCCTCACGCCGAGAGGTGGAGGAATAGACGCCTCAGTGACAAGAATACCAATGGGGCTGTCCTCTGACGGAGCTGATCCCAAATGGAGAAGTTAGTTAGCCTATCCCCCTTGCCAGTCCCGGGAAGGTGCACGGTGTTGGAGGAGTCCAGCTTTCTTCAAACATCTCTCGCTTCCATGTTGCCACTGTACTGGGGCCAGGCTGAAGCGCTGCATTTCTTGGGGCTGCTTGGAAATCAGAAATTCACGCAGTGGGGGAATGAAAGCAGAATGATTTTTCTTTATTTCTCACCTTGCTGTCCCCTTTTTGTAAGGCATTACAATTTATTCCAAACCCTAATATACAGCCTTTACAAGCACTTAGGAAACACACGCCTGAAGACTTTATCTGTGTGCGTAGTACAGCAGCAAAACAAGTGGGAGGCTCCATGTCAGGAGGGAGAGCAAGTGGGAGCCTGCCAAATTTTTGCGTGATGTTCAGCGTGACAGCAGTGGCTCCCACGCAAACTGGGGAGCAATCCTCCTGAATTTCATCAGAGCTGTCAGAGGCCAAGCAGTCTGCTCCGGGCCATGCAGTCAGAGCTGACACGGAGGATGAGGTACCAATCCCCAGTGCTGTGGGGCAGGGCAAGGCAGGGCCACTGCTGTCCCACGCTCCTCTCCTCTATCCCTTGGCCACACATCCCTACAGCTCAGGTGACTAGGTTTGAGTCAGGTTAGGGAGCCAAGCTAGCCAAAACTTAATCTTTTCCTAGGAGACACAGAGGTTTTGGTGTCGGAGCAGCTCGTGGCATGATTGCTCACAAGTGTGGGCAGGACAGAGAGGGATTGCTCATGGGTGTAGGCAGGGTGGGAGATGAGGGTCATTTCAAAGTACCACCAGACTTCACTCTCAGGTACTATTTCATCAAAAGCATTTTCATCAGCTAGTTGTAGTTTCTGGGGAGCCTATGTGAAAAGTAATGTGATTTTGTGTTACATTCTCATCTAATGACAACCGAGTCATTGATTTGACTAATTTGCTGGGAGTGATCCTGCAATTGCATTTTTGATAGAAGGATGAAGGTGAGAAGTCATGTCCGCAGCATGGGATCTCATGGTAATTGTTAAATATGCTGAAGCAGAGGAGAAAAAGGTGGGAACATATGCACTGCATTCCTCCTTTTGTTTTCATGAATAAAGAGTAATACCCCTGCAAATGCAGAGAAACCAAGAAGGGAAATCACAACCCTTCCTGCAGCACACAGCAGGGAGCTCCGTGCCTGCCACTCGGCCATTGTGTGCCTCCCAAAGAGGGGCTTGTTCTGCTGAAATGCCAGGCGTTTCTGGAGCTAAGGTTATCCTCTGAGCAGAATATATAAATAAGAGATTACTTGCAAGCACTGAAGCTGGGCTTGGGTTGTAGGAAATGTTTGTTTTCATTTCTGTCACTAGGCAGCAGGGAACCCATCGCCTTTGTTCTGGAGGTCATACTGCTGGAGATGGCAAATATTGACATACATGGAGGTAGTTTTCATTTTCATGTGTTTCTTGTTACCTCTTACTGCTATGTGATTTTGCTTTTCTGTTCTCTTGTTTTCCAACAATTTTTTTATTTTTTGGCTTCCCTCCTTGAGCATTTCCCTGCACTGATGATCCTGTCCTGGGTTGCAAAAAAACATGACAAAACTGCAGGAGATATTAAAGCCTCATAACCCTTGTGGTGACTTGCCCCAGATGAGTAGACAGCTTCAGCTTCTGCCCAGTGTGATAGGGACAGAGGTCCACATGCCAGGGGCATTAATTAGCAGGCATGACAGGGATTCTTTTGTAGAAATTGCACTTCCCTTCTGGTCCTTTCACAGTTGTCATTTCAGCTCAAGGTTCAGAAATGTTGCCAGGTGCTACATACTTCATCCTATTTCTGCTTATGCTGTACCTGGTTGGTGCTTAGAAAAACAATTTTTCAGGATTATCAGACATAAAAAGGAAAAGAGGGAGGTATCGAGACAAACAATTTGCTCAATATACCTTTTCTTCTCTCTAGCTTCATTGCTTCCATTAATATTCTGTGGTGCGGTCTAATGCAGTCAATTATTTTTACCTATTATTGGTCATAGAAAATACTTGTTTCTACTACTGATCAGATCCCAGATTCAGGAATATTGTCATACAGCTCAATTCACTGAGTTACAGTGATCTTTCAGAAAGAAAAACAGCCATGTTAGAGAATTCTGGAAATGACTGCACAAAACCAGTAAAATGAAACAAGGAAATGAAGATATAGACAATAAAAATCATCCTGCTACTGTGAGCTCTATTTTGTAAAATCCTAGTGTACTTTCAGTTGATCACAATGGAAAAGGAGGAAAATATGTTTTAGCATTGAATAAAATACTTGCAGTACTCATATATCACATACAATGGAAATTCTTTTGACATTCTACAAAGAAAACAGTTAACTTTTAAAATCAAAAATGTATTAATAAATAAAGATCTGACAGGGACCCCAGAAAGTCACCTAAATCTTTTCAGTAATTGAACAGTCTTTTGAGTAACTTGTATGTTTGATAGGGGCTGTAACTCCCATATTAATCTACTGTGGGGACTAACTGGCTGCATAATCCGTATTGATGGTAATGCTGACTTTTAGCACCCAATGAGGTAACTCTCAACGTCATGTGTTCCTTGTCACCTATATCTTCTACATAATTTGCTTTCCTAATGCTATGTGTGAACAAATATCTCTTGCACTGATAATTCCTGTGCAGATAATCCTTTTGTCCAAAGGCTCTTCACCTTTTATCTGTAGTATTTCTGAAACATCTCAGTAACTGAAATGCTTTTACAAAAAAGTAATTTTGGAAATGATTGCCTTGCAACAGTCATTTAAAGTTTGCTGTGAAGAAAAGATAGAGCATTTGACTGACCTGTGGATTGATTTAGCTTCTCAGCCTATTCCTATATGAATATCCAATTACCCCTTTCAGCTCCTGTAGTGGCAAGGGAGGGGAAGGTGGGGGGTACTCTCATCATGTTGCAATTACAATTCTTCCACCATCCTTTCCCCTTCTGAAAATTATCCAGACTGGAAGTGAGTCATTAGTGAGCTGATCATGATAGCAGGTATTTGTTAATAAATATGCTTAGAACAGTTTGGATGAATAACGCTCGAGTGATAAAGGATTGCCTCATAGGTGGCTGTGTGATTAGCCATTGACCTCGTGTGTTGTTTCTGTCCCACCTGGGTGATTGAAGCATCTGAAGAAGGAACAGAGAGCTCTGATTATAAATTATACTTTCTGATAGAAACTGTTGGACTGATAATAACTCATCGTGCAATCCGTGAAACATTCAGGTTTCACAAACCCCTCATGATTAGAGTCCTCACAGAGAAATGGCAACATGCCTGAATCACTCATAATTTTAATTTGTGAATCAAGGTTCTCTTCATAGGAGGGCCTTGCCCTTTTGCCAGTAGTATGGGTGTAATTTTTTTTCAGTGAGAAGTAAAGACAAGCACTGGGTTTGGGAGAAATCTACCCGTAGAAAGAAAGGGATGTTGCTCTTCATAGACTTAATATCGAAGCTGTTCATTCAAAGGTCAGCAACCTCCATCTGTAAACAGCATCCAGGGGCAGCTCTCTGATGTCAAAACATACCTGGTTCGACAGTATCCATTTCTGCTGGTGCTTTGAAGGCTGGAGTTTTACACGCCTGACAAAACACTGCTGCAGCATCTCTGGCTGCCGCCACTCTAAATTTGCCATGTCTAGGACAAGAGTTAAATCTCTGTGTGCTACAGGAAAGCAAAGTTATTGCATGTCCTTAGAAATCTTCAGGTTGCTGCCCTGATTTATGTAACCCTCCTGCACAACATGGCCCCTCAATAATGGTGATCCCACTACCATCAGCCAACAATGAAGAATATTCCTCCCATTACAGTGGGGAAAGGACAATGTCACCCCTTCAGTCCTGAGGAGAGGACTCTCCCTCTGCCCACACAGCCTCAGGAGGCAGCCAGAAAGCCACAGGGGCTCTCAGCAAATTTTGTCTTTAGTCCCCATGCTCAGAAAGGCAGTTTCCAACAAATCGCTCTACTGAATGAGGATTGTAGCTCAGTTAGTCTTAAAAACCCAGACTAATATTGACACTGCCCTCATTCCCTCATCTGATGATTTATTTCACACCCAGCTTTCCCCAGTAGGACAAGATATCTCATTACAAAGGAGATTTCATATAGGACGTAAAAAGTCTGATTTCCATTGCAATGCCTGCCGTCCCAAACCAACAGCAGCTCAATCCTTTTTTTGCCACATATAGTTTCTGCAGCTGTGGTTGCAGACGGGTGTTGTTGCCCCAAGCAAGGGACATGCCCCCATGGCCTTGTGTGGGCTTGAGCATCCCACCTTCAAGGGGAGTCCCCATTAAACAGCGGGGGCACTGGGAGAGAGGGGAGGGAAATGCTTATCACAGCACTACAAACAAGGTTCCATACGATCCCTGTCAGTTTAAAGGACCTGAAGTCCATTAAAGTTTAATCTGATAGTCCAGTCATAGCAGAGGGATGAACAAGCAATCACTGTGGACTAGTTTCCATTTGATAACGGGGTAATTAAAAAGCAAGAGTAATTTGTTTCAGTTTTCTTTATTTTTTTTTTTAAAAAAAAGGTGAAAACAAAAAAGAAAGATGGTTTGGTGTATATAAAAGGATGAAGCTGAATATAATATACAACGCACTCCTAAAACAGTGCTTAGCACCCTGCTTTTTAAAGTGGCATTATAGCACTGAATTATTTATCAAACAGATTAACAGTACGTACATGTATATTTAATGTAGAAATTATCATCCATTTACAGAGAGGTTTTAAATTAGCACATGAGAAAGGCTCCTTCCTTGGGTATTTGCACTCCTTTATAGCAGCTTCCCTTCCCCAGCCTGTGAACCCCATTCTATTTTTGAATATATTTCTCCAGGTTTCAATGCTATTGGGCAGAGGTTCAATAGTAATGCTACTGACGCCTCAGGCATACAGGGACTTTATGTCCTAATAGAAGAGGAATTGAATGGGCAGAGATGGGGACCTCAGTTCACGCAGAGGGGAGGAGGCAAGGTCCTGCCAGAACAGGAGTCAGCTGGGTGCATTACCAGTAAGCCTAAAATGTCCTGATCCCACTTGATAAAAGTCTTCTGGGGGGAAGATACACTTGTCATATGACATGGAAACTTAAGCACCCAAGCCTTTTCTTAGCCACACTCCAAGTCAGTCCAGCTTTTTCAAGTTTTTCAGCAACAACACCTCCTCAGATAAATTCTTACTGCATCCCAGGGGTCTGCCTCTGGCATGCACTATAGAATAATTTCATTGAAGTATGGGCACAGACCCCAGGATATTTTAAAGATCTTGAGCTGAAGTTCAAATATACTTCTTAAATTGAGGATCCTATTGAGACACCTGAAGAAAAGTTCTGTACCTTTTTCTTCCCTCTCCCTCCCACAAACACATGTGGCTACCTTTGAAAATCACACTGCCTTTTAGTTGGAGATTGTTGTCAAACTTAAACCAGCCTGGTTTAACTATTTGGCAACACCATTCAAAGTTTCAGTTCAGTTTTTTAGTATATTGTTTGCAGTTGAGGCCTTTGCAAATTTAATTTACTCATTTCCCAAAGCTGAATCACGTCTGTCTTCCTATGTCTACAAACTATGACTTGATTATCAGAACCTGGCTTCCTCATCCACCCGGCATAAGTTATGGCATTCCTCTGAGGTAGTGAAACAATCATTTCTTCACAAAGGCTTGGTTTGAGGTTTTCTGGGCAACTCTCAAGAGAGTGGAAACACAACAACAGCAGATTACCTACAGTTTGCAGCACTGTAGCTAGGGAAAGAATTGCAGTATTACAACTAAATATTTATAGCAAAACACTTGCTAAAAAGCTCTGTAAACAAAATAATTACCATATTGCTTCAGTCAGGACTTCCCTGACGTAAGTCAGACAGAGCCCATTCCTGTCAGTATTTCTGGATGGGAAGAATCCATTGCACATATCTTGGTTGCGTGCTCCAGAGTCACTGAAGGAGGATGCAGCACCCTGGAGATACCTGCCCCATCTCGGATACCACCACCAATGCCTATACCAAAGTGAGATGCTGCCTGATTTTAAAACTCTGGCAAGGGCTGTTGCCCAGGACATCCCACTCCCTTCAAGAACAGGTGCCAGGAAACCCTCTGCCCAACCCTCTGAAGGTCTGGATCTCCAGTAGCAAAGCTGAATTCATGAAAGGTGCTGCTAAAAAAAAAAAAAAAAAAAAAACCACACAAACTTGAGCAGGTGTTGGGCATGGATGATTTGTTTGGTGTTCGTTAATGAACTGTGTTTCTTCTCCCTTTTCTATTCTCTTGGAGGACAAATCTGCTTTTAATTCTTCAGAGATCCAAAATGATCTACTTATCTAAGCCTGCAAAACTTTCATCTGAGGATCAAAAATATCCTGGCACATTAGGAATAATGAATTTACCCTGTAGGATAATGTATTTTAATTCTTTTGTGAGCTAGATCTCCTCCCAGTTTTAAACCAGAGAGGCCTCTTAGCAGTCTGGAAGACTTGAAAGACTTGATACTCTCCTGCATTAATGCACACATATTATCACTAGTTGTTTAGTCTCTCTTTAATCTATTTAAATGCATAATACAGACTTCAAACATATTATTCTATTTCCATTTCAAATTGCATATGAGTCATTAAGCAGAGAGATTTGTTCACTGCTAGTTTCTAAATGTTGATATGATGAGCTGATTTTACCATAGCTTTAGCTGGAGATAAATAACTTTTCACCTGAATCCTGGTGAATACCTCTTACAGGGGAAAGTGCATAGGATGGGTGTTCTGTTTACATTTTTCCCCTTCTTTTCTCTTTTACGTTGTATTAGAGTTAGATTGAAATTGTTAAACTTGGATATTTGTACTTGACACTTGAGTTTATTATGCCTGTGTAAGTGTCTCAAGCCTTATGAAACCATGTGCCAGTATTCTTATGAAAAGTCAAGTTTGTCATTATTTGGCTTATACAGAGACCTCAGTAGCTTTGGGCAAATATTCTAGACCTGAGTATTTAGAGGAACAGCACTAACCTGACACTTCTGAACCTCAGTGAGTTCTGTACCCTTGCACATAATGCTTTGCTCTGCTCTCCAACCTCTCCCCAAGTTTGCTCTGTCCTCACAAAAACATGCAGGGCATTAAAATAAATGCACAGTATCAAAACCATTGTGGCAGGGGAGTAGGAAGGAATGATACTGGGGAAATGGCTTAGGTAAATCTTTGTAAGGAAGTATTTCAATTTACTTGATCCTTTGAAATGCTCCTTGACAATGTCCTTCCAGTGTAAGGACATGTGCTCCTGACATAACATAGAACTGAGAGAACAAGCCAGGACTTTGGGCAAAGGCCACATGGTGGGCTATCTGTCCCATCTGAAAGCAACACCAGTATCAGGATGGGTGTCTGGTCCCCCCATGTTGAGGTACGTATTCAACTGCAGTAAAAGTAGATTTCTCAACTTTTCAGTAATAGATAAAATCTGTAAGAGATCTTCTGACTTTTCTTTCTCCCTAGGCCCTACATAAGATGGAGAGAAAGGAGGCACATTCTGTTGACTGGCTGAACTTGTTACAAATTTTTCTTTATGGATAAGTGATTATTTTGTACGTAAGAAATAAGTAAGCAGGGAAGCCTCATCAAGTGTGCCTAGCACTGAGTCAGAAAGAAAACTTATTGGGGAAAGAAAATGTGTCTAAGTATGGATGCAAGGCAGCTTTTAGGTAAAGGTTAAAAAGACAGGGAAGGAAAAACAGGCATATAATGGAGAAAAAAATCTTACGTAATGTTCACAAACTTGCAGTTTTATCTCTTACAAAATCCCAGGGCATAGACACAAGGCTATTTGAAATGGTTGACAGCTCAGAGGTGGTGGATTGAGTAAGCCGTCTTCGTGATAGATGGACCCCGGAGCCATTAAAAGCTCTCCTCAAAATGAAGAATTTTCATTTTTAAAAGTTTTGGAAATAAAAAGTTATAGGATGAAGTTGTCTCTGAATGTGCTTACTTGTATTTACAATTCACATCAGCATAGTGAAACACATCTTAATGTCCACAGGAGGCAGGACAAATAAAAGACCATACTTCAACTATCAGTTTCCCCAGGAGCATTTACCTCGTTAATGAGGATGACAGCTTGAATTTTTCTCTTGAGAGTCATTGAAAAGAGGTGATTGATATAACTGGAAAACAGTGACAAATAACTTCTATAATTCAACCAATAAACTATGTTTCACCTTTTAAAAGCTCTGGACACTGTGGTAAATTTTGTGAGAATTCTCTGATTTGTCCTGTGAAAGAGTGCCATTAGATTAAATGGTAAAGAAAGGAAAAAAAGGAAGTACCAAATGCACCACGTAGAGATCCATGTGCCTACAGTCACCCACAGTGCTTCAGAGCATCCTCACAAGGCATTGTCAGGAGAAGGCCAGATGTGCACATCTGAGGGAGAGGCAAGGTTCACCCTGCTTGCTCTAACAGGAGATGTAGACCAGTGCTACATCCCTGGGAAATATGTGTTTCCCACAAATGGAGTGCTCCTATAGTGTTGTCACAACTGAATAGAAATTAATACATTGTTGAGGCTGTCTGGACACCTGAGAGACCAGAGAGGAAAAAGGAAAAGGCAAACTCCTTTTCTGAGGTTTTGCATCATAGAGCTGGATTTTTTTAAAATTTTATTTTATTTTTTTTCCCTCCTCTTAACACAGCCAATGATTTGCCATTACAATCAGGGCAAGCTCTGTGCATCATCAGAAGATCTGAACAACATCTTTTATACAGATGGAGCAGTTAGACATTACTTGCATAGTCAAAACTGCAATGGATGGTGGTTTTTATTGGTAGCTAACAGATTTTTTCCAAGTTGCTTATAAAGATGGTTGCATGGAAAAAGTATTATGGTGGAACAAGGCCATGCTATTTATAGGGTGAATCTGCTGAAATAGTTCTTTCTGTGATCAAAAATCTTTGTCAAAATTAACTAAATCTACAAAGCATGTCTCTTGGAAGATGAAGCATTTGATCAGTTTTGCATGTACAAACAGTAAAATATCATTTGAGATCACACATCAGCTCAGTGATGCAGCTTGGTCTTCAAAGTGGATCTCATAGCTAATAGCTAATTTGCTATTTATACTGCAGGATAAAACACACAAAAGGAAATTATTTAGCACAAGTAAGAGGACATTTGTGAAAAAAAAAACCTTTTGCTTTGCTATCAGTTCTAGTGTTGGCTTCAGTACAGCCTCCCATTCAGTAAATTTCAAAGATCATCAGGAGTTATGTCCACAGATCGGTTCTGGTAATAAAATCTCTATGTTCTTTCTTGCCCTACCCCAGCTTTTCTGCTGTGACGGCTTCAGCTCCTAATGGAGTGCAAGGAAGAAAAGCTGGGCACAACTAGTGTTGATTCAATGAATCAGCCTGCTTAAAGAACTCTGCTCTGCCCTAACAGGATTTTATGGGAATCAAAAGAAGAGGGGGAAATGGTTTCTCTGACAGAATAGAAATCTTCTGGTTTTGCTAATGCCAAACTTATCTCAGTGCCACATGATGATACGTCCCAGTAACGCATAAGTAAGCACTGAGATCAGATTGGTTCCACATTCAGAGAAAAAAAAAACGTCGAGCACCATTAAATCACTGCAATGACCTCCAAATGAAAAGATTTCATGTGGGCGTAAGTGGAGAAAAATCCTGTAACTAGTTTTATTTTGGCAATGTTAAGCTTGTTTGAAATGTCTTTTAAATAGAAACACTGGGTAAAAGCAGTTCCTGGGACATCTGGAGTGGGGAGCGTCCAGGGTTGGGCTTAGACATCCCCTTCCCTCTGCAAGGGTGGGGGGCCGCTGGGCCCTGAACTATGTCCCTGCCCAACTCCTAACAGCACCAGGGAGCCTCTGAGGGGCTTTCTTCTGAGCAGGAACCTGGCAGAATCCAACTTCCCTTTTTCTTCTTCCTCCCCTTTGCATCAGGAAACAGGGAATGACCAGGGTGAGTCCATAGGGTAAGAGCACATCTCCAAATCCTCCTTCTTAAGCAGGTCCAATGGCCCTGAAGATGCCAAGCACTTATCCCATTATGCCTGCTTGGCAAGAACTGACCCACAATTACTAATGATAGACTGACGTTTTAATCTTGAGACATGCCTGGTAGAAAACAGAAGGAAAAAAGTTTGGGATCACAGTCCTCTGGGTCATCTTTGTGTTCAGCTGGTTCAAGGCAAAACTTATGAAATGTCAGACTTAGAGTCATAAATGAAAGGAAAATTATGGGTTGCCTATACACTATATTTTGACTGGAAAACCCAGCAATCCACTCTTCCCCTGAGTCAATTCACATGAGAGCCCACTGCATTTCCTTCTTGATGAAGCAATAGTGTTTTAAAGTAGGAAACATAACAAAACCTTAAGCATGCTAGACATGAAATATTTTATTGCATTCATTGCTTATTCATTTATTGCTTCATTGGAGCAAGGACACATGGCTGAATACGGATTCCGTCTTGGAATGATTTTTGTGATGGTTTGTTTCTTGGTTTTCTGTTGTTTGGTTTGTTGATTGTTTTTTTTATTTTAGTTGTTTTTGGTGTTGTGGTTTTTTTTTTTTGGGGGGGGGGGGTGGTGGTGGTTGTGTTTTTTAATTGTTTCCATGATTATATTTACCACCGAAACCTGAAAACCAAAAAGCCAATTTTCAGATTTTTCATGTTTTCCTTTCCTCACACTTAATCAGTTGTATCTATGACTTACAAAGAGCAGGTCTATATTTTCGTTCTGGTGGTATGACTACAGTTTGTGTCAACCACTATCTTTAAGCTCACTCCCTGGAGTATAGTAACAGGGCAGCACAGCACAGATTTCAAAGCAAGCAAATTGCCCAACTATTTTGAAGCTTATTCGGAATTCCTTGTTACCACATGGAATCGATGGTGCCCAGTTAGGTTGTTTAAATGTAGGTGGGATACATCTTGGGCAACAGCAATTAGACATCTGGTCTGCAGCATCAGTGCCTCCTGAGATGGATGCTTGTTGTACAGCAGTAATCCTGCACTGATGACAGCATGTGTGCAACTGGTAAACCATTTCAAAGGGGAAAGAACATCACAGCAGAGTAATGAACAATTTGGTGCAGGGTTTACAGTAGTATTAAACATCGGTCTGGGATGGATTCTGCCAAAATCTATGTTAAATCCATGGGAACAGTGTTAGTTTTTTCTTGGACAGCCCAGTGTTGGGCTCTAAGTGTGCATTAAATCCTTGCTGGAAGAAAAGCGAGTAATCTGATCGTTCGCATGATCTCTCCTAGCTTAGTTGTCCCTTTTGTTAGTGTTGTTCACCCAGACTATTGCTTTGAATATAGACGAACTTGGAAAAACTGATGGAGCCATCAAGAAAAGGTAGGGGTATCAAGCATCTCCCCAGATATCTGAGCAGGGAGCACCAGCTCTTCCCATTCCTGCAGGGTCTCCTCACCTTCAGATCTTTCTGCAAGTAAATTACTGAAGCAAACACTTCCAGTTTTCTTTTACATTAATCAACATCATTTTTTCTTCATGGGTGATAATTGCTTCTGACTTTCACTATGTGAAAACCAGCAAGCCAAATCCATTGCTGGGAATAAGGGGGGCTTTGTCAGGTGCACTTAGTGCTGGGATGTCCTTCTCATGTGCCCAGGCACTAAACGGGGCTACTGGGATGCAATTTCCCTCTTGAAGGAAAAGGCTCAGGCAGGGTGTTTTCTTGTCATTTTTGTTAATTACAACTTACAGTTACAAGGACTGATTCAAGCAAGCTGTTGGCTCAGGAGGAATGATGGCAAAGCTCTTTGGTCCCTTTTCTAGAGATATGATGGTATTAATAATTTAACTTTTTTTTTTTTTTAATCTATTACAAATCCATAAAACATAAGAACAAGCCTTTGAAACACCTTCTCCTATACCCTAGCTCTGACAGTATCTGGTAACAGTTGATGAGGGAAGGGACTAATTATGTACTCTCAGATAGGCAACTGCTCTAACTAACAGGCAATTATTTGCTGGATTTTTGTATTTTAAAAATAAGGGATTGAAATAGTAAATGCAATACATAATTACCGAGGCAAATTGTGAAATGTTCAGGCAAAATGACACCTGGCATCTCAGTGGGATACATCTGTCAGGATTTGGGCAGGAAATTATTTATTTACTTGAAGCAGTTTTCATTTTCCCTGTTTTGTTTTTTTTTTTTCCATCCAGTTACCCCAGCTTCTCAGCATCTTGACCAGTTGTCATTCACCTTTAATGATCTGGTTTCTCTGTACCTCAGAAGTAGCTTTCCCAGCACTTAGGGATATAGAGAGGGTGTCTCAACAATCCAGACTGATAAAAGACTACATTTCTTCTGTTGATACTGTGTTTCAGAATATTTTTTTTCTTCAGCAAGATGGTGTTTCCATACTTTCCATCTAACAAACTGGCAGGCAACTGGCTGCTGGCTCCTCAGTACGAAGGGACCAACTGCTATCGCTTCTCTTTTATCTTTTCATGGCTTAGGTGCTGCTGGCAAGAAGACAGAGAAGTTTTCTCTCCTCCTGCACCAGTAAATGAGATAACAGCCAGTAAAATCAGTATCAACACCTTGATTACAATCAGTCAGGTTATCTGTTCGCTACCATCAGGAGCTGTCTTTATTAACAAAGTGCCTTTAGAGCAGCAGCAGATATCTCTTGGGGCTCTTCTTCGGAGAAAGAAACCACTTTTAGAAGCTGCTACTTCAAGATAAAAAAATACCTAAAGCATTCCTGAAATTTGGGATAAAATGTTATGCTGCTATTCTCCTCCTTACCCCTCCTTGTTTCATTCTTGATGCTTTTTATTTTTTTAAAACCATGGTGTTTTAAATCTATAAAAATATGTATTTTGTATATTCTGTCCAGGTTAAAATTACTAGAGGGCTTAGAAGAAAATATATTGTCAGACTTCAACTTAGTTTTCCTGGGACAGTTTTGGTTTTATGAATTTAAAAATACCAGGGTAGATCCTCCTCAATGATAGATTAAAACTCAGTAGCTATGACAATTAATATAAGGTGAAAATATGCTCTCCATAAACTAGAATATGATTTGAACAGCATTATTGCTTGTTCTTTGAAGGATATGTATCAAAACAGGTCTAATAGCTGAACTGATAATAAAGAAAAATCCCTTTTTATTCCAAACAATTGCTGGTTTTAGGCAAATTCAGCCAGCTATTCATTGGCCTCATGTCATCAAAGCTGATCTGGTTTCATTAATGTGGAACTTCTTTAGTTCTATTTTCACAAATAAGAGCGGCCAAGAACAAGAAAAAGGAGAATTCTTACTAAATTGGGGATTTCTTGGGCATAAATAAGCACATTTAGTCATTATTCCTTACATTTTGTGCCCATTCAAAGTTACATCACTCATAGCATTGATTAATAAGCCATCACAAAAGTGGAACTACATTATATTAACATTACAGTACTATATTATTGCTCATATCCTAAAATGTTACAAATTTTCAAAGTATACTAGAGGCACTAATATTCCTGCACAGCCCATGAATTAATAAATGTGTTGCACTGCAATGTATGGACCCTATAAATCAGCTCATTATCTCCTAGGAATCATTACATATAAGTGAAATTGATGTCACGTTTATAATCCATGCTCACAGAGCATGCGTGTGGAAATGGGCTCAAATCTGCTGAATAGATATTTTGACCTTAGATGACCTTCATTTAATATTCTTTCATACAACGCAGAAGAAAATAAAGGCGTCATAGAAGAAATGAATATAATTTCAGTGAGTTATTGATAGTAGTCTCATAAGGTCATTTAGGAAGTTCGGTAGTCATGGCAGATGCCCTTTACATGCATGCTGGTTGAGAGGTTAATATTGGGATTTTTTTTTTCACCTGTTTTTAGAGCCCCACAATGAATTGCTGAGAAATATTAGCCAAAAAAAGTACTTCACTAGAGTGTAGTTTAACAGAATATGAGATGAAAATTTATATCAGGAATGTAGCGAAAGACTGCGCATCTCTATTATACAGCCTAAAAGATTATGCATGCAGTACCACATCACAGAAACACAGTGTGGAAAGAATAGAAATGCGGCAGCTTGGCGCTTCACTCCTAAGGGAGGCTCTCCTGTTGTCTCAGGTTGGCTCGCAATTCATCCAGAAGACAAAAGAAGGCCCTGAGATGAAAGTCAAAACCCAGTGTCAGCCCCTCATCACAGCAGGGGGATGGCCACTGCAGAGGAAGTTGCCAGACAACACCTAAGTGTTGTATAGCTCCTTACTGACCCCAAAGCCTTTTGATATGAGCAAACAGACTTTGATGTGGCAGGGCAGGAGCTGCCCTCCATCACAGTAGGGGAGCAGGGGGGGACCCTCCAGGAGCAGGAGGTCCCTTGGTAGTGCGGGCGAGCAGCACAAGGCAGCTGGAGGAGGCAGGGCAGGAGCAGGGATGGGTGGTTGCCCACCACTGACTGTGACGTGCGGGTGCTGTGGTGAATGGACCAACCCACCAGGACCTCTCACACACAACCATCATATTTAGTCCTCCAGAGCTTCTGGCAAAAGGACTGCTGAAGAAGGCATGTGGTGGGGAGAGAAGAATTACACCAGCCTCAGGACAGGGTAGAGCCAATCTTTAATGCCACTTCTGCTACCTCCTGAGAAGTGATTGCAATGTACACAGTTTTGTACTTAACACTCACGTTGTTTAATTTTCTCAGTAGGGAGAAGTGCTGTAAGCCTTTACAAGGTAAATAAACCATGGCTACTTTGCGCTGTGCATGCATGCCATATCCAAAGCCTGCTGCTTCTTCCCCCACATTTTTTTTCCAATACCTGGCCTTTTCCTTTTGCTTAAGCAAAAAAATCCCCTGCACCTCTCCCTTTGCCTCCCTCAAGCATTTCCTGTCACAGATCCTGTAGCTTCCCCTAGCTCAGCTTTGCAAAGATGCCTACTTCCCACTCAGGTCCCTTCCAAAAAACACTCACCAGGATTCTCTCCTCCACACCCGTTCCAGTCCCAGCTATGGGTGTTTGGCTCTTTCAGTGTGCCAGATAATGCCACCATCCACTTTAAAGGTCCTCTCTCTTGCCACATGGTTCACACAAGGGAGACCCTCCTGTCCCCCTGCCTGCGAGCTGACGTGGTCACGCCACCCCCACCACCCTGTGACTCCTCCAAGCCGTCAGCCAAAGGACTCCCCATGCTTCCCACCAGCTCAGTTTCTGCTGTCCTCTGCTGTTTTTCCAGTCACTTCATGTTTCCTGCAGCACAGCCTCCCTAATAACTCCCTATTCTGGGATAAGTTTAAAAAAAATAAATCCTTGATACTCAGAAAAATATTTAAATTCTGGACTTTTTAAGCAAAAGTCTTGTCCTCTCTGTGCTGTGACCACATCTTACCCCTGCCTGCTCCATCCTCCCCTGCTCACTCTACAGCCTTTCTGCTTCAGAAGAGCTGTGCTGCTTGCAGTAAGCCCCTTCCCTCTCAGATCAAAGATGCTGATGCCACTGATAAGGTCAACTTTAAGTCTTGCCTCAATGTTCTAAGTGTAGGGAGAGAGAGAGACAGACAAGGAACATGATGTATTCTGTGTCTTGCTGCAGAAAAAAAGTCTTTATGATCATGCATATATGCCAAGTTGGTACAGATGAGCTGCTGCAGGTAATTACAAACACCTCCCTGAGTTACTCCCAAGCTTGGACATGTTACGACAGATCAGTTACTTATAATCTTATAAACCAGGCTACCTTTCTTAAATGAGAAAATCTGTTGAGTGTCTCTGCCAGAATTGTCACTTAAAAAAAGGAGACACAGAAACCTTTCAATATTCTTCTTAGGTGATTTGTTTAAGTTTTTTGGTTTTGCACCATTTAATAATTGCTATGCCAAAGATGTTGCAGATTTGAATTCTGAATTTCAGTTTGACAGGGAAAAAAATTGTTGGTACATTTGACAGAACTTACTCAGTGCCTCTCATTGACTGCAAGCTATAAATTCAAGTTGTACCACAGCTACAACTACTTCTGTTGAGTATATAATGCAAGCCACTGGCCAATTACCCATCCAATGTTATGTACATATCTGCATCCAATTTTTTCTGTCTAGAGAAAAAGATGAGGAAAAATCTAAGTCTGCTGAAATCCATAACTAAAATTCCAGTTACTGCAGGTGGAGCTAAAAATCTCCTCGCAGATTTCCACAACCCACATACATAAGAAGATATTTTCCATGCTGGCAAATACAAGATTTTTCACATCTCGTATTTAAACCCTCAAATAAGGACCTGCAATTATATTCATGCAACCATATACTTTAATCTCTAGCTATCTTCTTTTATGTGAATTACTACTCAGATATTTTATGGTAGTCTTCACTGCAGTTTCCAAACCCCTTGCAGTTCATCATATTTTACCTCTGTCAAGTAACGGAGGAAATCTGTAAGTATTTAAGCACAGATTAGATGCAGCTTTGTAAAAACTGATAAATGAACTCAGCCAGGATAGATGTGAGCCACGGAAAGTTAAGTGCCTGGTCCAGCAATGAGCACAGGCAGAGAAAACACGGAGCAGAGCTGGAAACAGGACCCTGATCTGTGGAGCCTTACTGATTTCACAGCCCAGCCATCTCTTCTATACCTACTCATGTGGGTCTCAGCTGTCCAGTGCTTTGGAAATATACACACATGAGCATGACTTTTCTGGACACATGGCAGTAGCCCATTCCCCATGTGTGACAACAGTCTCACGGATTCCATCCCTTCTTTACTCAAGGGTTTTCCTTATCCCCGCTGAAACCATGGTGGATGGAACATTAGCCACTGCTTTGGTTTCTTGAAAAAAGCAACAACCCTGAAATCCCAATAAACACAGACAGAAGTTTCAAGGAACCTGATGTCCCATCCTGATCTCCTTCACCTCAGCCTCAAGCCAAGGGGAAGTCAAAACTATGATAGTTGCACTAAATGACTGTCTTTTCAAAGTTGCTCATGAAACACAGCCCCACTAACTTCCACAAGGTGTGGTGCTCTTAAGCACCACCTAGCTAGTGGTATAAAAAATAGTGAGTGATGGGTCTAAGCTCTCAGAAAGACATTTAATAGCTAATAATAGTCCAAATAATTCTTCCCCACAAACTGTAGGTGCAGCTTCATGTTGGAGGTTGTGTCTGTGGTGATCATCATGGAGAGTCCATTAGCACGGAGGAACAGTATGAGCAATGTGGCAACCTCGTGGCCCAGTGGCTCTGTGCCTGCTGCTAGGAATGGGGGAACTCATGCAGAGCCAGGGTTACTCACTCAGATCTGGAATTTCTTTTTCTCATGTCTCTTTTTTATTTTTCATGAGGAAAAATGGGAAGAGAAGATGAAATCATGAAACGCAGCCAGGAGGATGTAAATATATGCCAAACTCTCCCATCCCTCTTGTCTGTTCTTTTCTTTAAAAAAAAAAAAAAAAAAAGGAAAATTATATCTTTAGCATTTTCTTAAGAAAAAATAAAGGAAACATATCTTTTTAAAAATCACAAAGGAAGCATTCAGAAAAGACCATCAACAATTAGTCAAAACCCATTGCTTTTTCCTCCAAGTTTAGTTGTCTCTCTTGAATCTCAAAGTAGTCCATGAACTGTAACATTTATTTAACCATAAGCTCAGCTAGGGAGACCATAGAGTGCCTGGAGCTGCAGGCCATGTTTCATGCTGTGTTTCCTTACATTGATGCCAACCTGCCTCTGGGTGCTTCTGGGCTTGATGCTGTATTCACATCTTCTTTTCAGCCTGGTACTCTCATTTGAGGCTTGCCTTGCAGAGACCTTTCCTTCGGACTTTTTTGTTGTTCAGGGGGAAACTAGATAATCCTTCCCAGGCCACCACAAACAACCATTTGACTGTCATTAATTTGCACATGGTGTGGCAGTTAATCAATTTTTGCCTGCTAAGCTGCAGATATTTAGGATATATGAGGAGGCTGAATCTCCTTTGTGAGAATGTATCCATGGAAGATAAAGGAGGAAAAGAGAGGGTGAAACAGGAGGCTGACGGTGATGTGCCTCAGAGGAGCACCTGGGAGTGTCTGTGTGTGCTACCTCCAGCCACAGTGCTTCTTCATGCAGTTGCACACCTCATTCCAGCCTTTACTTTCTAACCCTGATAATTCCCTAGGCTAAATATTTTCTTCTTTAAAATAGAATTTGGAACTGAAAATTTCCACACCTCATGAATTTTTAAAAGTCCCTTTACTAGTAATTTAAAAGTTCTATGTCAAATCAAGATTGACACACTTCATTTTGCAAGGGGAAGCCTCAGAGCTTGTTCAGCTAAAGGTTAAGGACTTTTACAGGGTTCACAGTGCCTCATAGCTGTGCACACTCATGTGGAGTGTGGAGGCACCCAGGCCAGCTTGATGAAAGTTAACTTGGTTTCTAGGAGCAGGAAAGCTGCCCCAGACAAGATGTCCCTGGCTTTTTGTCACAGTATAAATGCATACTGACTGTTGAGCTTCATGACAGCATTAGCAAGAGACTAATGCTTATTTTCCTTGGCAGAAAACCTATCGGAGAGCAGCAAGAGAAAAATGCCTGATCCTTGTTGGGGATCCCTGCAGCGACGTGCAGTGATGCAGGGAGGGAGGGGGAAGGGACTAGCACCCAAAGTGTTGCACAGATTGTGTGAACGTGTGCAGGGTGGCACAGTGTCCATGATGCACAACTATGAAAACCTTATCATTGTTTGAGTGCGACAGCTTCTAAGGCACTGTAAAATAAATTAGTTTTGCATCTAAGTATACAAGTCTGGGAAGAACCCCTCTCCCCTATCCGAGCCCCTGCTCACAGCCTGATGCTGTGTCAGAGCCAGAGAAGATTAGCATTAGTCTACTCTTCCCAAATCCTGGTTTCCAAAGGCCAGAGGAACAATGTGTCCGTGTCTGTTTCCAGATGGTTTGGGACCAGGGACAGAGAGAGAAGGCATCTTCCTTCCAGTCAAGAAGCAGCCCAAGATGTTTTCCCCATTTTCTTACATAGTTCTGTGTCTCCTTCCTTATTTTTTAGACAAAAAAAATTAGCATGCTTCTGTATGATCCATCCTTAGGCTGTTTATTTCTGCTCAGACTCATGAAGAAGACAAGCTCTCTGGAACATGCAGTTCCATTCCTAAGTAACCAGGTTTAAGGGAGTTGTGATTAACACCAGATATTTCTGAGAACTTACATAAAATGAAACCTCTCAGACATTTCAGATTTGTCTCCTGCTAATTTTGGAAAACATTCTTTACACAAACTTAGATACTGTATCTTTAATTCATGTTTTCTGCCCTTACATCAAGAACAAGTAATTAAGTTTCTGGAAATATTTGAAAATATCAGTTCTGCTACACTTCTTTTGATCAAAAAGCATGACAAATAAATCCTCTACAATAGATTTAATTTAACTACTGCCATACATATCAGGCTACTTCACTGCTTGCAACAGCTACCAGTTTAACAAACTCTTTTTCCCCTATGGGAAAAAGTCTTGCCAGCCTCAACTAAATATTTGGGGTTACAAGCTGCTAAAAGTACTGTATCAGATTTATTTTTATAGCTCTAAAAGTGATCATGGCTTCTGCTCAGCACAACTCAGCATTAGAGCCCCTGCTTCAAAGAGCCTATAACATAAACCATGGGAGATCAAAAGAAAACAGGTTGCCATGGTAGATGGAAAGTCCTACAGACCAGTACATGGCTCCTCAGAGTGTGGTAGGGAAATCTGTCATGTGGAAAAATTTCTTTTCTCATAGAGGTGGTCAAAATTTTTCTGAGTTCATTTTCTTAAATGGGAAATATTTAACAACAAAAAACCCCAAGCAACTCAAAATATTCTGAGTCGTGATAAATAACAACTTGGAAACACGTAATTTTCTACAGTATCAATATTGTGGTCTCCATGGACGTCCAGTGTTTTCTTTATAGTGCAAACATTTATGTGTTTCTAAATATAGAAGACTAAAATGAGAATGCCACTTAGATTTTCATCTAAGGCTGAATGCCTCCTAAAGATAAAAGCTTCAGACTTTTAAGAAATGTACCTTCTCCCAACATTTCAAAAAGAGACAAAAAAGATAGGTGACCAGAGCTATTTTTCCTGCTCTATCAAAAAGAACAATACTGGGATCTAAACCAATGTCAGATGAAAAACAAATTAAAATTACATTATTTTTAAAATGCTCTCTGCATTGATTAGCTTCAGAGAAGAAAACTGTCCATGATGCTGCACTTGAATTCTAACAAAGGTATGTCGATGGAAACACAAGAAATCAAGTGAACCTTGACAAAGTAGCAGCTGGATTTTGTCTGTTTGCTCACTTATTTTCTTGCTTTTCACTGTTTTAAAGCCTCCTGATGGAAGATGTCAAATGCTTTTGACTTTTGCTGTTTTCATGGGAGCTGAGGATGCTTAGTTCCCAGAAGACAGACTCTGTAATTACTGTCATTGATGTGATCAGGATATTGATCAGCAATGAAAGAGCACAATATCAACATACTTGAGTGTTTCTTTTATCTCTGAGATGAAGACTTGGAGAGTTTCTCTTCCTGTGAGATTAACTCCTTTATTTTTTTCATGCAAACTGTTAAGAATATTGACAAATTAGTGAGATTTTTGTCAGAAAGTTGTTTGTTTGTTTGTTTGTTTGTTTTTATATAGAGCAAATATCTCAGGGGTTCATTAATTTTTATTTATCAGGGAAAAAAAGAGTCTTCTAACAAAAAAAATATAATCAGGCAATCAAGCCCAAATACCTCATTTAAAAAATTAAAACTTAAAAGCTTGAGAATGCCAAATAATTTAGTTTTGTACAACCTTTTGGCTACCTTTTTAATACTCAACACAAGCTGCTTCCAAATAATTCTATTGCTTGCTGCAGGATTAACCTGCAAGGGCTAAATTCTCCTTTTATTGATATGACAGCACCAACAGATATAAGAATAGGCTGTGTTGTTTCTTTCTTAGGCACACGGGTTTGAATTCGGCACCTAGTGTTGCTCCTTTATATGCTGCATTCATTTGCTTTTTGCTCCTGGGAGATAAGCTGAGCACTATTAATATGAATTTCCGTGTATTAATATGTTAATATGCTATGGCTAAATGCAGATAAGTAAGGAGGTGGAATGAAAAAGAGTACTCTAGCCATTCAGATTTTCAGCCACACGCTGCTTTTACTGTTTCTTTTTCAAGCACTTTCTTAAGATTGCAACTTTCCAAAAATGATAAAAAATGACCCCTGAAGAAAAGCCAAGAAGAAGAACATAAAACGAGGAAGAAAACCCCCACCTGCATTCATACTGGTGCCAATATCATTTATGCAATGCAGCTGTCACAGGCTTCCTTTCTAAAGTCAGATCGTGCCAAGGTGTTATTACTCTACTGGGTGCTGTCTGCATTTTTTAAAGTAACTCTGTCTCCTTTCAAACCCTATTTTTCAACAGTGTCACTTCACCATTGGTCTTCTGTGAGTTGCATGCTGTTGTTGCAACCGAGCCAGGCAGATTAACTACTTAACCAAATTCTCCTGTTACCTCTTGAACACATATAAGCTAAATACTCCAGTGTCAATATACACATTTGGAAGGAGGGCGAAAAGTCCACACATTGCAGGATTTTCTTTATTTTGGGACAATCATATTATTAAAAACAATTTTCATCAATTGCCACTCATGGCAAGAGATACATTATTTTCTTGCAAAACTCTAATGATGTCGGTAGAGGTCTGTTAGCAAAGATGGGCTCCAGATTTTTAGGTCTCATGGTTACCACAAGGGTGGACAAGTGTGAACTTTCCTACACTGCCTATAAAAGTGAGGGCATGACAGAGATGAAGGGTATTCCAGGAGCCTTTACATGTTTCTATTAATATGTCTAAAATCTAAACAATATTTATGCCATTCTGGGTCTAGGTTTGTTTGGAATAGAGTCAAAGGCTTCTGTTGGCTTCTGCCAGAGGACTGCAATGCTTCCCCTGCCAACCATCCTTGCCTGGAGCCATGACTCTTCTGGGTCCTCCTTCAATAACTATTTTAGTGCTTTTAAAGAGATCAGTCAGGGTCAAGAGGACCCTGCTGCAGGATTTTTCATAACCCACAGTTAGGATACTTTTTTGAAAGGAAAAGAGGTCCATCTTTTTTTATGCATGGGGAAAAGTTGTGCCTTGGTCTCCTGCAGCTGTGCTGTGTCATGAGTAACGGGATCATTGGGAAAAAGCCTGCCCTTGCTCTTGTGTCCTTTGGAGGATCACAGCCTCAATTATTCTTGGCCAAAAGTATTTCCAGCTGCAATTTTTAAGTGCATTCAGCTTAAGTCTGTGAACAGTTCGGGGGTGAAAATAAACTGCAACTTTTGGCAAACAGTTTCTTCCAATAATTTCTTGGCTCTGTGTAGAATGGCACCTTAGACTGAAAGCATGAAGGCTGTTTCCAGCAGCTGGAGTGGGATTCATTGGGCAAAAGCCTCCAATGCTTGTGGGAAGGAAATGCATCAGTTGTGTTGACAGTATTGTACTTGAGATTCATGTAAGTATGAAGGGCTCAGCTCTTGGGAACTCCAGGCCTTACCATGTCCGCACAACAAGCTCTGATCTGTTCGCCTTTAGAAATGATAGGCAGAAAATGAAAAATTTGTGTATACTCAGGAAAATTCTCCTGAATCAACTGAAGGTGTACATTTAAAATACACTGGTGAGGTTTAGTTAGGTGCACAGACTTGTGTTACAGCAATGCCAATCATCCCTACTAAGAATCACTTTGATTCATTTTTGCATTGAGATAAGCTAACTTTGAAGAAAGAAAAAAAAAACTTACTTGAATTCTAAATGAAATTATCCACCTGGGGTTCAGCACAGTTTAACCTGTATAGATACATTTTCACTCAGCTTAACTTTCATCCAATGTAGATAAGAAGACTATGTAGATAAGAAGACTATTCCTTTCTTGAGGGTTTATTTTGGGCAACACGCTAGTTTTGAGCAACAGATTTTTTTTATGCATGACCTCAGCATGCAAAGACTTGAACTCAAATTTCAAGACATTTAATATTGCTAAATTGATCTGCTGTACTGCCCATGATGTATCTTTTTTTGTAATGTTGTGTTATTACTGTTTTTTTAAAAAACAGAAATGGATATATGGTTGCACAATACAAGCAAAGCACATGACCTGCGGTCCTACAGAGATAGCTTACAAGGGGTATAGTTCTCTCCTTTCTAACTGTTAACTTGTTTCATTGCACAGATTTTGTAGTCCTTTGTCTGCTGCTCTCAGTAATCATATTTCTGTGCAAATAATGTTTGACTCGGAAGGCAAAATAAGAAAGAGGGAGGTAGTGGCAAAGGAAGACATAAAGAGGCTTATGGAAAGGAATTCAAATCTTTCTAACGGGCTTGACGGCGATCCACCAAATTCATCCCTTAGAGGCTCAGACTGCTGTTGCTCCCATTCAGTAGAAACAGTAGTGTTTTATTTTTTAACACTGTAAAGCAGAAGCCTCTGCAATAGCTTTATTTCCTGTTCTGATCATAGCTATTCCACTGACTTATATGTCAATATCCCTTACTCTTCACAATTCAGCATGCTCCTGTCATGGCCTAACAAATGGCCATCCTGAGACTAAACACGTAAGAGCTGAAAAAGATATAAACAACTACAAGAAAAAGAGGCATGAGATTCTGATTAAAGCTCAAGAACCCATGACACATAGAATCAGGTATAGAGATTGTATAACCTAACCATTCATTTAAAATGCATTATTAGAAATATACATTATTACCTAGGAAAATTCAAGGATAAATATACAAAATTCTAAATTTCTAAAAGAAAAAAATTGTGGGGTTTCTGTTACCTTTTTTTTTTTTTTTTTTTTTTTTTTTCCCGAGAAATAGTCTCAGAGACTCAGAATCTGAATAACCTTGCAGCTGAACCTCGGTTTCTGTACCACTCTAAGGACATTAGTATGGGGTTTTTTGGAGTAAGTGCTCTTAATCTGTCTCCATCCATTTCTTAGAGCAGCAACAGTCTAGAAAATGTCAGATGTACCCATATAGAGAATCTATCACTTTAAAATTATAATAGGCATTTGAAGCAACCTTTGTATTAGTTAATTAGATATCATGTAACATGTTAATGAGGTCACCGAAACTAATTTGATGACCTTTGTAATAAATAGCCATTAATTAATGTAGAATTAATCTTCACATTCATTGGAAACATTGCATCTGAGTTGTACATGAGAATAAAATTAGAAAATATCATATTCATGCTGTATATGATTGTTGATTAAATGGCTACTGTATCTAAATGATTCCTGAATTATCACACAAACAAGCTATGAAGGTAATCAGATAACAATGATTCGCTCAGTGTTAGAGTTTGCTCAGTGCATGACTACAAGCTAAATCATCAAGCAGCTGTTTGAACACAATGCAGACTCACCGACCATCCTAAAATTGCATCCCTTGCTTACAAAACCAGGATCTTACTTCCGATAAAGCTTGGAATTCATGATGGAGAAAAGAAGAAACGACTATAAGCAATGACATAATTTCACATAGACTTTTGATCAGATCCGCAAGTCACTGACATAATGTGTCACACGTAACAAGAGTGAGGTAAAATACCTCCAAACCCACGGATTTTGAATACCATGCCCCCCCATCCCCTCCCTTGGTGAACACTGACTGCTGCACGAGCTCACAGTCCTTGGGTCAGGTAGCTGGTCTGGTCAAGCACTCACCCTCCTACAATTTTAAACATACACATGCATCCATAACTTGGATACAGAGATGCCACCAAAAATTTCTAGTGCTATTTGTGTTGAGGTCTGTGTGCCACATCACTTTTTCTGTGTTGAACTGATCTTCCAAATGAGAGGGCAGATGAGGATGCTTCACAGGAAACAGTACCCAGGCAGAAATCCAGGGATTTAAGGAAAAAAGAATTAGCAAACTCCTGCTCTTCATTTTCAGTAAAATACTTCTACAGCTTTCTGAGTCCATTCTTTAGGTAATTAAAAGTATTTGGGTTTCTGAGAAGTTAAATATTCCTTTTAAAAATCTCCTTCTGTTTCTGATTAGATATCGTGAAATATTTTGTTGTAATTGGTAAATCATATGAAAGAGAACTTACTGAAGGATAGCTATTGCCCTGGAAAGTAGAAATAAAAAATTACTTTAAAATAGTGCCAAGCTCTCTGATCCCTTACAGATAAAACTGAAAACACAGAGTAAAAATTTAAAGTTTTGGGTTTAAAACTAAGACTAATATTTGACAATGTCCTTTCAGCTAATGTTGAATATATATTTTTTTAATCCCTTATTATCATTTACTGCAATATATAATTATAATTATCCTTTGGATTTGAATCAAAATAAAAATGAGACTAATGCTAACAATAAAAAACAAAACCAAGACATGTCTGAAAGTCAGACTCATGTCTGCTTTGTAGTCAAAATAAGTGTATCTGGCAGAAAATATGATGGCAATCACACAAAAACTTGTGCTCATTGTTTCAAAATTGAAAAGAAAAATAAACAGCTAAAATCAGAGAGATATTCTGTCTGCATAATGAAATCGGTCTTTTCATGATCTCACATAAGTAATGTGCAATTTTACACTAATGTATATTTTGGATGCCTTCCTTTACAACTCCCCCAGTCAATTTGAGGGACTCAAGCACCAGAGCATGCTGAGAGCCCCTTGATTCAATCAGTACATGTTCTAGCTGTTCAGTGTTTACAGACAATTATGCTGTTGAAGGTTTGTCCTCAGATATAAAACATGAGCCAGGTTTTGAAAACACAGAAGCCAAGGCCTGGATGAAACCGTGGGATTCAACTCTGCTTTTTGGGATGGGTATTGGAAATGGTCTAGTCACTAGAGTGTGGAGCTCCATACTGGCTAATTTGCCCAAATTCTCTGAATGACAAAAAGGACCTCTGTAAGTTGTAAGACATTATATATATGCAATTAACATAACATTTTTTTATATATATGAAAAATAGATATAATGTTATTGCTGCTATAGTATGGAGAGTACCAAACATACATATATCAAATCAGACACTGGTGTTCCACTGCTGACACAGATAAAATACATATATTTGAAGAGAGATATTAAACTTGTCAGCTAGGATTTTCTCTGTACACTTCCGTACATTCTGATAATCTCCTTACATATTCTATAGGGAAAAAAAAAAAAAAAAAAAAAGAAAACCTCTTTGAGCTTCCTGGATGAAAGGCATCGTATGGTTAATAAGTGTTAGGTATGTGATGTATTCTTAATACTCCTGTAGGAGTAGGCAGGGTTGGAAAGTCCATTGTTGTTTTTATCAGGAAAGAATCCAAAAGCTTCCATTAAGGTCAAAGCTAAGGAGACACACAACTTGTCGGTGAAGGTAAGATTGCCCACAAATCTTTATAACTGGCACTATAATATTAAATCCAACCTAAGATTTATTTCAGAGCTCCCTGCAAAATAGGTGGATGGGAAGGGGCAAGTAGTTATGATGGGAAATTCTGGTTCACTCCCCTCTCCTTGGTAACAGCCTGAGAGTGGAGATTATGGGAACGAGAGGAAAAGTGGAGGATTCAGCTGGTAATTCTCTTATTTACATAGTGATTCTCAAATCTAATATCTCACAGTGCGGTCTCAGCTCTCACTCATCCCTTATCTGTTCTTTATTTATACAATTCCTAAAGCTAACTCACTTATTAATGTGGAAAGATACAATTTAGAAAGCCCAGTTTAATTTGCTTTTTTCCCTCTTCACAGTCTCCAATGTTTGAGTGTGAACAAAAATCTACCAGCCTGAAAGCACTGTTGATTCTGTATTAAATGTCTTATCATATGACCTTAGTGCTAAAATTTTGCTTTTCTGCTGAGGGATATTAATGATTAAGAACAAAGTGGCACTTTGAAGGATAGCACCAACTCTGGCTGACATAGCCAACATAGAGATTGAGGGACATACACATATATGTTATTATAACCCTGCACTTATAATCAACTGCAGTTAGCCTACAGGTAAGAGAGGGGAGAGGATGATTTTCCTTTGGCAGGTGGATAAAAGGAAGACAGACACATGCTGTCAATCATACCTTAACTATTGTGAGGATGCTTTAACAAAAGCAGTGCCCTCCAGTATCCTACTCCAGTGACCAAGACACCAAAGGTTGTGGGGTCAGTAGTGTTTCAGGATACGGCTCTGAACTGCCAGCAGCATCAGATCAGAGATAAGCCCCATCTGCTTCAGGCTGCATTTGTTGAAATAAATTTGCCAATGAAAAAGCCACCCTGAAAAATGCAAATCGCTGTTGCAAGCTTGCAGACATTTGGAATGGGAAAGCACGTATGCTCAGTCAGGCTTGTCGTTAACACCGTTAGGTATTTCGAATGTGATGATTTACTGCTTCTGCAATGTCACAAAACTGTGCCATGAGAGACTGGTCAGTGGAAGAATTTGAAAGGGAATTTTGTGTGCTTGTGTACTGGTCACTCGTCTGTTGAAAACAAGGATCCCTTCTGGGAGCACCCTAAAACTGAACTATCTTAAAAATAACTTCTTCATGCAAAAAAGAAAAACAAAAAACCCCAACAGACCAAACCTTTTCTAAAAAGACAGAATCACTCAGAAAACCTTCCTATATATTGATTTCATGGTCCTGATACACTTCTTTCATGCTGACTCTATTCCAGGATCAGTCCCAAGCTTGCATTCTTTTCCCCTTCCATGTTGTGGCTTCTGTGATGCATCCAGGGGATACTAGAGCTAGAAAATCAAAGGTGCAGTGTCTGAGGATGCTGTGTAGGTGACAGACCAGAATTAACTTCTAACACAGACATCTCCTTCCTTGATAGAAAAAAGAACGTAAATATCACTAAATAATGAGGTACAAACAGAAAAAAAACCCACTTATCTGCTCCTCTCCTACAGCTCGTTTACCTAGCTTTGTTGAAAGGGCCTTCATATTGTGGTGTTTTTCAATGGTAGATATGTTAGTGTTGCCATATAATTCATTACCCAAGGGTCTGTAACGTAAAATACAATTTTTATACTTGGATTCCAACCATACCTGCCATGCATAATAAAAACGACACATTCATTTCACAAAAATAAATCAAATTCCTTTTGGAGGCATGCTTTTATAGATGGCTGAATCTGCAGTGCTTCTGATTAGACTAGAATAAAAAGGAAAGGAAAGAAAAAAAATTTCTCCCTCTGGATATTTGTTCACAGTGTTACAGCAGCTTCTGGGAAGAAAGATTGCCTGTTTCTTTAAACAGAGTATTACTTGTTAGCCATGTGTATCGCACAATTAAGTGTGAGACAATTAGTCCGTTGTCTGCAGACCAAGGAGAAATGTATGTGTGCAGATATGTTCTGGCTTGCTAACGTGCTCATAAGCAGCTTTGATACAGCTGCCCCAAGGCTTTGCCCCTTGTTGCTGGTTGATCTCAAGAGATGGCCTTGCCGGGTGGGCTCAGCAAGAACAAAGCCACAAACCCAGAATCGAAGCTCTTTTGTCTGAGCTGGGAGATGATAGTATCACCAATCTCAGCTCTGCGCCTTGCTGGTGGTGACACTGATAGCTCAGCGTGACCTGTCAGCTACGGTGTCCAACACCCTGCTGCAAAAAGGTTCTTGCAGGTCCTGGCTGACAACCCTGCCAGCAACGTCAGAGCCCCTCTGAATGGGTTTGACAGCACAGATACAAGCTCTTCATGAGAACAGTTGTGGTCTGTTGAGTTATTAATGATTTATTATAGTGCTGTTTATTTGCTTTGCCCTGAAAGTGGCACTCTGCACTGGTGAGGCATAACTGTTGTAACAGGCATATGGTGAAACAGCACAGTTCTGCTGGGTGCTTAACATCCTGAATTTCCATGGAAGTAAATGCGATCTGTGGTTGCGCAGCACCTCAGAGGAGCAGGCACTAATTACTGAGCAGTGAGCAGAGTAGTGAAAAGCACCAAGTGCAGGAAAGTTAGCTATGATGCAATCCAGAAGATTAAGAGGCTGTCACACTTGCTCATAGGAAATCATTAGCCACTGTGTTTTATAAAATAATAACAACAGGTAATGTTCCCTGCAGTTCATGCTTGCTTCTCCACTAAATGTAGTTCATAATAGGGAACATAAATATTCCAGCATGTCTGAAATGTGAATGAAGGATGAGAACACTGTAGTTCCTCTGTCCTCAGCTTGCCTATCACTGGGCATACAGCCAGTTTAAGAGCATAGACAATCAGAAGTATCCAGATGAAGATCCTTGTGATTTGAGGCTAAGAACAAATCCCATATATATCTCCAATATCTGCTTGAGGCTGCCATTCCCTCTCGCAGGTCTTAATCGGAACCTCTCTGCAGTCAAACAAATGATGACTTTTGCATTGTCTGGTTTCAGATGTGTCCCTAAACCATCTGACTGCAGAAAGCCTTTACCATTGCAAAGGTTTCGGGGAAGGGCTCACATTCCTAATCATATCTGCTAGGTTTTCATATCACTGGGCTGGTTCAGGGATAACATATCAGCAAATGCTCATTTTGAACACACTCGCCAGTCTTTGTGTCAGGGTTTTAATATCAAGTGAGGTTCGTCATGTCTGTTTAACTACAGTCAAAATAGAACCATAGCATGTAAGAAACATAAATTTGCAGAAGGTGGGAGCTGCGTGATTCAGTAAGAGAAATAACTCCCAGGACTCCTACTGTCTTATCAAGTGTTCTTGAGATTATAGTGGCACAGTTAATTTTGGATACCATGCTTCTGATGGCTGAATAAATAGCTCAGTAAATAAGTACAGGATCTCATCAGTCATTCATTCTGATCTGCAGTTTGGTTCAGCATGTAAATTAAGATTTGAATTTTCATCCATCCTGTAGGGAAAGAAAACATCTGAGCAAAATGTTTTCACATATTCCACTAAGACTCTCCCAAAATTATTCAGTCAGAATCCAGACTTCTGGGTGCACTTAACAACCTAGTGCCCACGAATAACACAAACCTCACAAGATTATTAACTACATACAAAAAATCCCCAACAACAAAGAAACTTGGCTATAGTCACCTTTTCCTCTTGCCGTCTGTTCCTGATTAACTTCATTAGAACATCTATAGGATTATGTGTTCATTTTGCAGCTGACCACCAACGATAAAGGAAGCTTTGCACTTAAAGTAAGCAGTAATAGACTCACAAGTTTGATCTTCATTCACAGACACTGCTAGCAGAAGCATTTCTGAATGGGATCTGCCACTGGTGAAATCTTACAGAAGCATGGACATCCTCTCAGGGAGACATCTAGAGCCCCTGTTGAAGAACTCTGGGAAGAAAGAATTTAGGCTCAGCTCAGGCTTATTTATGTCCATACTCTTCCTTCCTTCAAGGGAAGGTGCCACGAAGCAGAGAGAACAGAGAGAATGCTTTCCACCAACTCCTGCAGTCTCCTTTTTCAGTCTTTCCCTACCTTCCCTCATCAGCTTATCATTAAAACTTACATACATAATGGGACAACTTTTAGTTAATTTTCTTGCACTTGAATTAATAGTTACCTTCACAGTACCAAATCAGACATTTCCAGGGTGATATATTGAAGATCTTATGAGAACACAGGCAGAAGCACTAATAGTGTGTATATCATTAACTTCAAGCTGATAAAACATTAACTGCTTAATTCCTGCCAAATATACCAGATACCTCTTCCAACACTATGTTACTGTTTGAAGATTACCCGTCAGAAACTGATAGCAGTTTAACTTTGGCTAAATCACTTCAGAATTTGTGGAGTTTGGGGCACTTACTTGACACAAATAAAAATATTTTCAAACAAAAGGCCGTATTTCAGAAATTGAGTTATTCTGTATTTTCCTAGATTGTTAGATTTCATCACTTTTTACCTCAAACATTTTTAGGCCTTCCAAAATATTGAGTTTCAGAAAGTCTGAGGAAGAGGAGCAATACACCAAAGCATGGTATGGAGTGCCTGGGAAGGATTTCAACAACAAAACTTGGGGTACAGCTAAAGTGGTGTGCAATCCCACACAGTCTTCCATATTTTTTGTTCTGCTCCAACTGTAAGAAGTGTTCCATTATGGCCCACTGGATGGCTCTGTGATCATTTAGTCATGGGGCAAGGCTGAACTGAACCAGGATAAACCAGGAGTCATTTTACTTTTCTTGGTAGAACTGCAGAAGTGCCAAATATATCTGTGTAGGACCAGAACAAGCCCCTGAGCACCCTTTAGTATTTCTCATACTCATCTACTGGTCAAATTCAGCATCACCTCCCCAGAAAATTTATTGTGCCAATAGGTGTTCTTTTTCTTTGATCTTGTTTGGGATTTTCTCCTCTTAAGTGGATCAGAAGCAGAGGCAGAAAATAGGAAAAATAGCTCTTTGAAAGATTGCTTCTTGGAAAGAGAAGCAGCTAACTGTTTGAGATTTTAGGTCCATGCCATTTGGAGGTACAAAACATCAATATATGATCTTTTGTAATCTGTTACTGCCAAATTAAAGATTACGCAGAAACTTCCAAGTATAGAGAAGATGGAAAGAAACCCATCTCTTTTTCCTCAGCTGTTGGCAAATGGTGGACATCAGAGGAAACCCCGAGGCTTAGACACCTCAGGAAGGACTTGGCTTTGTTGAAAACATCCAGGGAAAGTGAGAAAGGTAAGAGGTATCTCATCACAAATGAGAACATCTTGTGACAATTTCATCCCAGTCTTAAAAGGAGAGAAATCATTCATATACAGCTATTTTTGTAAATGTCACATAGAGCACAGTAGAATTCAACCTAGAATCATCATTTTCCATACTTAATGCTCTGGTGTTTTTATCCACAGGACAAAAAGCAGTATCTCTGCAAAGTTTAATGGATAAGACTGTTGAACCAGATTCTGTGGCACCTGCTAGCTGAGCTGCTTCTCTGGGACAGCACAGTGCTAAACCTGTATACTGAGAGATGCTTAATCTACCTTTATAGCCTACGAATTCCTCAAGAAAATTCTCCGTATATCTTTGAAGAGCTGACTTGTGTATATAATCTGTCTATGGTGCACTCACTCTTTACTGAAATTTATGATTTGGGGCAAAAATGCAAACTTCATTAGCAATTGTCTTCCCCTCCTGAGTATTAGGGTAAAAATACTCCTTGATGGAGATACTGTGGGAACCTGTCTGCCTGAAGATATATTCATACTGACATGCACCTTCTGTGCCACCAAGTTCTGAAACATTAAGTGGCTGAAATGATGTGGGGAATTAAACCGGAACTCTTTGGGGAATTGCTGTCCTGACTTTTTCCTCCCCTTGCATAGCAAGGGATTGACTGGTGAGGTACACACACTGCAGTCTGCACAAGCCAGGTAAGCAAAGTCAACATTTATCTCACAGAAATCCTCAAATCAACAAGAACTCATTTATCAGGGGATATACAGGAAAGTTTTATTAATCACTCAATCGAGCTGTTATCCACTATCCCTGAATTTCAAAAGGGCTCCAAAGGGAGGGAGAAAAAAAGAAAAAAAGAAAATCCCACAGTTAAGGGCCACCAGTAAGGGAGTGCTTTATCATAAACCTCTCTTAGCTCTGTGCCGGGGCAGCATTTCACCCTTGATTTTACTACTGGAGAATAACTAATAGTTGGGAGGGATCCAGGGAAAGTCCACTACTACCCCCTGCACCAGCCACTGGTACGGGGAGGCACCAGGCACCCACCCACCCGTACCAGGGCTGGCATCCATCAGGTTCCAGACAGATGCCTAGGCCAAGCCAGCAAGGAAGCCCTTGTGTCTGTGTTAATCATGGCAGGCACTTTGTCCCTTTTTGGATGCTGACACTTGGTTTCTTGTATTAGGATTTTCACAAAAAAAACCCCAACCTATTTTTGTTCCTGAGGTCAAATTGTGTTTGTATTTGGTAAGAGGCTGATGGGCAACTTTACTTGCCCCACAGATGAATTACATACACCGTTCAATTCAAGCATGTAATTAATGGTCACTGCTTAAAAGCTGTATTTCCTTTGATTTATAGCACATGACATTCTTTTTCAGCCCCACTTGTTAATTATCCCTATTAGTAGCCCTTTATTCTGCTCTCTTTCTTTAGCTACATACAAGAGTTTCCTCATTTTTGGGGTCAAGGGCATGAATCGAAAGCCTTGCTGCAAAATTAGCTGCAGACTAATTGTCTCCTTCTCCCAGTCAGCAGAGTTGCAGCTATGCTGGCAGCTTCAGGTACTTCGATCTTGCAGTATCAAGAGGACCATGTTTACATTTTGGTGCAGGGCCGTAACAAAACACTCAGTAACTGTGATACGTCGGTGGTACATGCGGAAACGGGGAAGGAGCCACGTGCACCCCTGGCAGGATGCCCATGTCTCCCTGGCTGCCATGGGCAATCCAGTCTGCAGGATCCCCAGCGCTCAGAAGGCTCCTGGTACCTAAATGCCTGGTGAAAAACCTGTCGGCACCGGTCACAGCAGGAACGTGCCAGCCAACTTAGACCAGACCATTGTGGGTGATGGAGACATCAGGGAGAGGCTGAGAGAGGAAACCTGGGGGGATCTGGGGCGAATGGTGCTGGCAGTTGTTTCCCATCTTCCTGCCCCCCAGACCCTCTCCAGCAGTTCGGAGTACCCTGCGCCAGCCTTAACCTGCTCTGCTGCAGCTCCCCCGATGTCTCCCTGGTATGGTGGATATGCTCCAACTTTTTATGCAGCCTGAAAAAATACCTATTAGCTGCAGAAAATATCAAGCTGGAATGAAAAAAAACAGAAATAAATAACTGGGAGTGCACTCCTGAGTCAGACCCTTCCCTCCCCTTCCCTGGTTGGCATCAAAGGCTGGGCTTCTGCCAGCCTCCAGCCCCTTCCTCTTCAGAAAAAAAAAAAAAAAAAAAAAAAAAAGCAATGCTTGGGAGAAAAAATGAGATTTCTGCTGGGTAATACTCTAAAGCCTACCTTCTGAATACTCTTGCCCTGGTTGCAAGTGTCTGGGCAACACTCAGAGGCCATCTAATTGTCATGGATAGATCAGCAAACCTCTCTGAAAGCCATGTCAGCCCCATTTAATTATTTTGCTTCACACTCGAGTGCCTTTAACACAACAGTGCCTGCAAGGTGTTCTCTGTGCCTACAGCTGCCTGGGAGAAGGGCAGCTGATTTAAAGGTTGGAGGGGAAGAAAACATAATAAAGATTCATTACGGTTTCCAAGGAAAGTAAAATGAAATGAAACAAGAACTAAAAACAATTGTCCTAGTAATCAGCATCATGATTAAGGAAATGGACCAGAGAGAGACCAAAAGATGCATCATAAATCTTCAGGATCAGCTCCCCACACACTGCTCTATGACACCTGGCTGCTCAGCACCTTATAAACGCTGTGTGGTTTGGATGCCAGAAAATGCTGAGGTGTTGCCTGTGCAAAACCAAAAGCAGCCTGTTCCTCAGTAGATGGAAGCAAAGCCTTCGTGTCCCAGTAGGAAGAAGTTACAGGCTGGCAAACTGCAGCTGGGCCAAACTGGGACCTCATCTCCCATTGCTGCTCTTCTGGGTACTGCTTATGCCCACTCAGGATAACACTGATAAACCATCACATCAGTATAGAAGAGTCTCGCTCTTCATCTGTGCAGTATTTTGGAAAATCAGGTCCTTTTGAAACATTCATGTAAGGTCAATATAAAGTCTCATTTTTCAGACTTCACTGGGAGCCCAGGCAACATGAAAGACCCTTAGAAAGGGCAGACCCTTTCTAAGAAAAGAAAAGTCTTTTTTAAGGCCACATCAACCATTGCTTTGCCAGGAGAAATGAGATTAAGCAGTTTCCCAAAGGGTGTCAATACATACAGTTCAGCAGAGAAATATATTTTTGGTTCTGGCTTATATTTTCTGATATGTAGAAGCATCAATATTTTGAAAATATTTAAAGTGCTATTACAAGTCCACCTTGAGTGACTAATTACACTGTTCTACTCCCCTTCTTTGCCATTAATCCCTTGTCACATGACTTATTCCTCTTTTAAAGGGTTTTTTTTTTTTTCAAATCCTTATTTTACGTAAAATCCTGCTGGTATTGCTGGTATAGATATTGGCACAGACATATCGGTATACTGGGCTGTATTTTCATTTTCTCCAGAGCTCTCCTGAGTTTCTATGCATGTAGTTCATCCCAAACTGATGAAGAAGTAGCTTTCGTATATAAATAAATAATGTACTTTCTCTTTCTCAGGCTTGTGCAGTGCCATACATGCCCATGTATTAGATATAAACACTAAAGGAAACAGCACCTCAACCCCCAAAGCACGTAGAATAATATTAGCAATGATCAGCATTAATTTTGCCAGCAGTTATGATTTCCAAATTCTGTTCTCCACCTTCTCAAATTATATGGCACAAGACTCAAATTGTTACTTACACTAACATTAAAATGTAGTAATTACTCCTGTTATAACAAAATAAGCGTGTGGGAAAAGAAGCAGCTTTGTGTCTACTCTATGGCTGTTTCCATATAAATCAATCTTTCTGCTATTGGAAATGTTTTTTCACAAGAGAAAGGAAATAGAGTTTGTTCCCTACATAAAGTTAACTCAAATGCCACAGTTGCCTATCCTATTTCTCCTTTATAAACACTGCTTTTCTCTTGAAAATTGACAGGCATAAGGAACAATTAAAAAAAAAAAACAAAAACAAAAAACCAAAAAACCCAAACCCAAACCAAAAATACAAACCCAATATTAAAAAGGATCAGAGCAAAAGGATAATTTTGCGCTGTTGTCCTACATCTCCTTTCACCTAACTGTATTTGCAATTTTTCTATCACATTTTAACAATACACTTTAGCATAGTTAATATCTCACAGGACTCTTCTCTTTCTAAATGTGATTTTTCCAAAAGCCTTTTAACACAGGAAAAAAATATTTTTAGCAGTTACTTGTAGCTATTCATTATTTGTTAATTGGACAGAATTATTATACATTATAATGATTACTTAGTTATTAAACATTACCTTTAGTTCCCAGTTCATGGGGTTCATAAATGTTATTGTAGTTCTAAATTAATTATAATTAAATATAATGATGCACTTTAAAGAGCGACCTCCCTTACCAGTGAGTACATTTCTTGACTGGTCTATTGAAAGTAAAAAGAGAAAAAAAAGGGGAAAGACTTCCATCTAGAAGAGCAATAAAATAAATACAGAAAAGGGGCTGATGGTTATGGAATAGGGAGAGTATGATTTCACGTATCTGGTGACAGCTAAGATATAACCCAGAAGCGGAGAAGTGTTTTCATAGCTGAAATATTACTTCAGTATCTAAAATCTTTTTTCCTTTTTTCCTTTTTTTTTTTTTTTTTCTCATGTATATAATAAATGTGGCTTTCACAGCTTTCACATACCTTTCTTCCTTTATGGGAGGAGAGCAGAGCAGTTTTCCATCAGGATACAGACTGGTATTGTTACTGGTTTGTATGCACACAGGAAAAAATGTTTGCAGATAAATTTATTTAGGACATGCCATGTCAATGCAAAACAAGCTTTAATACCTACCTGTGAAACCCTGCTCTATTTCTGGAGTAACTCTAACATAAGAGATTTCTTATCTTTTACTAATTCTGGGCTAACTTGAGTTAAAAAATAAACGGATAGTGCTCAGAAATGGAAAAAGCAAAGATGTAGAAAGACTGGAATATATGTAAAAATCATGCTTCCCTCTCTTCCATCTGTCATCGCATCCATCTCTGCCAGAGCATCCACAGCCCAACTCCACAACAACTGCCTCTTTGGATCCGGCTTTGTCCTGCCCGCTCAACAGCAGCAGGACCGCAACAGAAGATGGCACATGCCTGTAATTCAATAGGCACTTGGCAGGGCCTCCTCATCCCTCCTGGCAAAAGACTAATGTGCTCCCAGACATTTCGGGGTTTTCCATGCCACTTGGATCAACAATGCTTACGGTCGGCCCCAGGGAATTCTTGGCAGGGGCAAAGCCGGGATCCCAAACTGTGAGATGAGCCTGTGTCCAAGAGCAGCTGGGTTTGGTCAGTCTCTGAGCTAGGGACTGGGCTGCTGGCATGCATGTGTGTGCATGTGTGAGAGAGAGGCTGGTGAGGAAAATAAAAAAATGAAATCTAGTCTGAAATATCACTCCATAGGCATGATTTAGTTGGTGGTATGTGAAAATGGCTGGACTTCTGTTTTATAGAGAATATTGTCCCTGGTGCCATCTCATCACATACCTCCATCTGTGGGAAGTTCACATCTGACACAGGACTGGTATGAATAAAAGAAATTACTGACTATTTTCATTGTGTGTCCCCCCCAAGACCCTCCCCTCTGCATTTCTCTGCAGTTTTAGATTCCAGATGCCTCTAGAGCTTTCTGTGAGTTGTCTCTTATTTTTGGTTTATTTATCCAGAAGATGCTTTTACATTCCCAAAGGCCTGAACTGCATTGACTGCAATCTCAGTTGTGCTAGTTGGCTGTTACAGAGGGTTAGAAAATCTGTGAAAATATCTTCAGCCTGGCAAGAAGAAAAGGAGGTGAAAAATGACTGTATAAGAGAGAGGGGAAAAGTTCAAAGAACCAGACATTATCCTGAAGAACAGTGTTTTGTTAATAAATACGTTGTTTGCCAAGAGTGGAAGACCTTGGAATATCCACGCAGTGGGAAATCTTTCTAACCTATCAAAAGCACTATGATGCTTTGCCACGTGGATAGAAAATATCCACCCAAGATCATCTCAGGGCCAAATCCTTTCCCTCTAAGTCAATAAGCACTCAGAGCTTTTGAGGATATTTTGCCAGGCTGGGAGCAGCTCTTGGGTGGACTTGCAGGAATGCTGGTCACATTGTTATCTGTATGTTCAGAGTAGAATTTATTATATGTCTATCTTATGGGAAAATTATTTAATCCAGAAGATAAAATGCTGCAGGAAGAGTTTCCTTCCAGTGAACGAAGACTACAACATAGCAGTGGACAGAATTAACTTTTATCTGAGCTTACAAAAATCTTTACTTCAACTGAAGCAAGTGATAATATATTAAATGTAGAATTCTCTGTGTTGAATGCTTTTCCCCCTTCTGATACTGGTTCTGCATTTCTTTCTATAAATTGCTGATGGCCATCAAGAACTTGACACAGATATGTAAAATGTGGCACTTTCTCCCTTTCTAACAGACTTTGGAAACATTTGCTGTTATCTGGGGCACACCATTCATTCCTGCTGGAGTGACACCAGTAGCATAAATACAGATTTGCAGTATCACAGGAAGAAAGAGGTGATAGTGGAGTGCTGATTACTCAGGAGAAATTTTCTTTCTAATAGAAACAACACTCCCAAATAATCATTATACTATAGTGATTATTCAGTGCTTGACATGTGATGCTTGTTGGCAATAAAAAGGAACTTTTAATTATAAACACAGTTCTAAGTTTCCCAGTTGTCATAGGACTAGCACCAAAGCCCTTCATGACTTATAGGTAGCAAGATTAAAAAAAAGATATTCACTGTGTGTCAGCACCTATGCAAAGTCTCCCCTTGAACAGTGGGATATTCTTTCTAAACTGTCAAGAAAGTGCCAAAGAGCCAAACTAATCAGGCTCCATACATACTAGTATAATAAAGATAGTTGCAAATTGGCAACCGAATCTTCCAAGTGACAACTCCATGGCCATTATAAAGTGATTGTTGTGGGAAATTCTCCATTTTAAAGAAGCTCCATTTTATTGCCTATGCTGAGAAGAGATGCATTTTCTATTTGCATCAAGCAAGTGCTGTTGCTCTAATATTAGGGATGAGGGAAATACACAGAGCTATGGTGTGTCACTCACTGGGCATGGACAACCTACATGCGAGACGTAGGATGGGGACTATATATGATGCAGTCATATGTGCAGCACACTGAGCAGAGGAATACCAATAGCTGTGCTTTGTAGTCCTACTCCCACCCATGCTGAGGCAACAGAGTTAAGACCAGTCCCAGCTGCTATAGTAGGTGGCTTCAAAAAACAAGAAGCAATTGCTGTGCGTGAGAATGGTTGCTCAAGTCTTTTTAACATATAGGTCATTCATTTTTACAGGAGAATAAATGAAGCAGACAGTACAAGTAGGCTTGGTGAGATTGAAAAATACAGCCTTGAGACTTTTTGGAAAAGATTCATTGAGTTTTGACAGTATAGAGAGATAATGCAAACAGCCCAGAGGTCTGAGTTATGGTGTTGCTTGTCTGGTCCCATGGGGAGAATTGTCCACACCTGAGAACCAGTCTGGCCTGATCCCAGGTGAGTCAGAGATGGGGAGAACAGAGGATATTCCCCCCAGGTCTCAGGCTGAGAGGCTCCCATGACCATCTATGGTCAACCCTGTAATGTAACAAGGGCTGCCTGGATGTCAGCAGGTGACCTGCTGAGCCACGCCATGCCAATCTGACCACACTCAGTCTCAAGGAAAGGAAGGAAAGCCCTTTCCCCACCCCCACCCCCCCCATATCCACCCCATCCTTTTTCCATAGGATCAGTTTTTGATTTTGATCTGACATAGGCTGGAACATTGCAGACGATAATAGATGGGAAATGAAAATGCAGCACTACTTCTGTAATAGTTTGTGAGGTACAGATGACCTCTTTTATACTTTTCTCTGTCAAATAATGATAATATGGTGCAACTTTATTTTTTCCCTTAAAAGTTTAAACTGTCCGTTGTAATAGTTTGTAACAACTCCCCAGAAAGTCTTTTTTCAGTGTGCTTTCTGCAAATCTGTATATGTAACCCCTGTTGACTGGAAAACAAATCTAAATATCATTGGCACCTCATCACATCTCTTCCTCTCCCACCGCAGATAAGGTACCAACAAGTACAAAGTGTTCTTATTTCCTCTATATTGAGACATCATTTAAGTAAAAGATATCCAAAATAAATTTTAGGTCCAAAACTCCCAAAAAAGAGACAATTAAAGGAGCTTTTGATTACAAAGAGATTTGCTGGAGAAAAAAAAAGAAAAAAGCCCTTCCTAGGGACCACCAGCCATCCACACAATGTGAGACAGATTCCTTCACTTGTCCTAAGCTGGAGATGTCTCACACATGTTGCCCACCCATCCTCCAACCTTGCAGCAGTGAGCACCTGGAGAGTGCTCACCTACTACTCTTACCCTATTTGCTCTTGGTATCAGGTTCTTCATGTCCCAGATAGACAGGGGCAGGGCAGCTCATGGTGGTCTTAGGCAGCGCTTCTGATGAAGAAATTATCTTTTATGCTGTGAGTTAGATAGACTGGTTGGGTACAAGAATTAATATTTAATAAAGAAAAATCAGTAAAATGTGGAAATGTCTTCCAATTGTTTTAAAATGTAAAATTAGATGCATTATACCTGGAAAACTGATCGGACAGACAATACCAAACCCACCACTTCCATTTGAATGAGCAGCATTACAGAGACCAAACCAGCTCCTCTTCAGTAGTAAGAAAACTACATAAAAGCCTTCTTTGCTGCTGCTAAACCATCTACCCATCAATTTTATTTACATGTAAAATCTAGTAATCATACAATTCCTTACAGCCTGTTCCCGTATTACAGAAACAATGGTCCAGAACCAAATAATGGAGTAATAATTTAATCTCAGCTCTTGCATGCTGCCCACGAGCAACGCAAAGAGCAATAATCACTGCCATGACTGAACTGCATCTGGCTGAGCAGTTTAGGGATATGCGCTATCCTGCACACAGGTATTTGTGAGCTCTTCCAGCTATTTCAACCCCCTTGTGCTGAGAAGTAATGCCAGGGTGACATACAAATTATTTGAAGAGCACCGAGAATATTTGGTGAACATTATTCTGGCATAGTGTTATGAACTGCATAATCTGTCTCCAGCGGCCACACAGTTTCATTTGAAACAGCATTTATTGGCTCTAGCATAGCTAAGATCTAGAGGGAACAGAGTAGATGGTGGCTCCGCATACCACAACAAGATCACAGTCTGTCTGATATGGATGGGGGATATTCAGAGGAGATAACATCTTTGGGAGCAAGAACCTGAGTGTAGGTTGTATTTGAAATGTTCTGTAGGGGCAACAAAAAGATGAAAAAGTTTCAAGGTTCATAAAAAAAGCCTGAAACTAAAAAAGTCTGCCTTGAAGAAGGCTTAATTTGTAACTTCTGCACATTTCTGTTGTTGTTTTCCACTGACTATTGCACATGACTGAATGACTTCACCATGCTAAAACAAATGTGGGGTGAATATCAAAGTTCAGACAGGGAAAGTCCAAATGGTTAGGAGCAAAAGCACTTGGTCTGATGCAGAAGCAAAGGCTCACCAGAGCAATTCCACACGAGACACAACAAAGTTTGAAGAGCTGAAGAGCCAGCACATGACATTAATGCCATTTTAATGGCATTAAAAGCCATTGGCTTAAAAATGGAGCTTATATGCAGATAAAATCTGCATGGTATGTGCATATGCTAAAGCCTGGGATTGCTTTTATAAGCTATGGAAGAAATACCCACACAGTTGCATCCGTCTTAAGGCAGCAATAATTCAGGATGAATGGAGTTACTGGTAGTATTAGAGAGAACAGAGGCAGGAGTAGATGTTCTTAAAGTGGTCTGGTGTCAGCGCTTTAGTTTTGGAGCATTTCTGGGAAAATTATTCCAAACTGAAGTGGCAGAGACCAACAGAGGCTGTTGTCATTGAGGTTAGAGAGAAACCTAAGCATATCGGTGTGGGAGTGTGGCATAGCTATCAGCTAGGTACTGGGTTGGAGGAACCACATGTGATCAACGGGTCAGAAAAGACATGCAAAGTTATACAGGTCAAGCAGTTTCTCTTTTCTACCAGAAAGGGAAAACTGATTGAAAAATGGTGCTGTATCAGGCCACCTCAGGTACAAGAAAAAGGCAAAATTTTATTGCAATTGCATAGGTATGTTTTATCCATCAAACTGTTAGTCCACAGTTTATTTAAAATTCAGAGACTCATAAGTCAGAAAAAAGAGCAACACTAAATGAGATCTATGTATATATGTGTGTGTGTATGCATATATATGTGTATGTGAATAAACATATATACACACATAGGCACTGTTTACTTATATATAATGCTTTCTTATGGAAAGCTCCCTTGAGAACCATCTGTTGCCTGAACTCTGATGATGCTCTGGCTGAGATCTCAGCAGCAGCAATAAATCCATCCTCATACACATCCAATTCTGTCGCTGAGTAGAGGATTATGATAACTGATGAGTCTCAGGTTAGCATCTAGTTCCAAGTGGACAGCTAGTTTGTTTTCTCTGTCAGATCTGTGGCTTACTAGAAAAACAGCTTTCAAGAACACATTTTCCATGTAGTGGAGATAATTCAACATCTTTGGTTCTGAAGAATTCAGAAAATTTCACAGACTGTATAAACTACATGCATTGAATATTGTTAAGTTACAATGCTGCAAATCTACGGTTACTTTATTGATTTCAGTAAAATTAAACATATCTGGAGCACATATAAATACTCTGTAGCTTTTATGCTTTTCACTTGAGAGTAATGTGGAGTTTTGGCACATAATTTCTTTAGGAGAATTCTTAAGCATGTCATAAATCTTTCTCATAAACATGTATATATGGTGAACAAGCTTCACAGCTAATTGGTATACGTGCCAGCATTGATACTAATTTTTTCTGAGAAATATGTACAGAGGTTTTATTAGTAAAATATTACAGGAACCACTCAGCCCAGGTACTTCAGGAATTTACTAAGATCACATAAAATGTATTTTGTTTCCTTCAAACATGTAACACCTGATCCATAGCCAGTTAGGACAACAGAATTTTTTCCATTGATTGCATCTGTACAGAAGTTGCACGAGACGTTGGCTTCAGCCACAAAACTGGCTCAAGAACCTCCTTTCTGTCCAAATCTCTTTTTCTTTCTATTTGCTCCCATCTTCACACTTCAACTCATGACCCCATCAGCTACAGACAAATATCTGTGGCTTGGGAGCAATTACATCTGAAGGGGCTCTGGCTGCTGAAGCTGGCACAGGGGAACCACAGCTGGAGTTTCAGCCTTGTGAAACAGTTACTGAAACCTCTGTACAACGTGGCGAGGAAAGGTTGCATCTGAACAGCCTGGTCACCTTCATCTGGCAGCAGCAAGGGTTTGAGGGAAACAAGAGGGACGGGTGAACCCAAAGCAAGCAGCAAGAGAGGTTTGTCACAGAGGAATTGCTGGTGGATGCCGTCCTGTGGCATGAGAGACTCCAGGAGGGGAAAGGAGCCTGGTGGTCACGGTTTCTTGGCTGAGGACACCAGATGCACAACTGCCAGAAGCCTATTAAATATTGAAAAGCGAGCATTCAGCAGGCAGGTGGAAAGCAACATATTGACTCATTTTGTTGCTCCAAGGAGAAAGGTTTTGTGATATGACTTACGAAAACAATATGCTTTTCTATACTTCTATTTACAGCAAAAAGTCACAGAAGGAGTCTCTAAAAGCAAGTGCAGAGCCACGAAAGCTGCCGCGTGGGTATCGATCGTGGCGCTGGCGTTGCACTGGGTGTCAGTGACGTTCCAGGCTCCTTACAGATTGCTTTTGGCAGCTCTGCTGATGTCGATTGCTCACTGCATGCAAACAAAAGCTTTGACATTCACTTGGGGGCTGTAAATGACCTGTTGTTAATACCGTAACTTCTGCATGGCAAACATAATCTGCGTATACCCTTTTTTTTTTTTTTTTTTTTTTTTTCTCCTCCTTAGGATGCTGTAGAGACAAAGGATCTTTCACAAGAAGAAACTGGGTCCCATGATTACAGTTTATGCCCTTGGGTGTCTAAGCAACTGTTTGCTGTGATTAGACCTTGACCCTCAGAAAGGTTCATGACTTATTGTGGGAGGGTCATTTTATTCCAAACCATTCTGTTCAATCAAGGAGCTTTTCATTTTGCTAGAAATAACATATTTCATTGCCAGCTGGTCAGTAAATGAATGTTAACAAAAATATAATTATATTGTGCCAGCAACAAAGGTTGAAGCTCTTATCAAATTTCACCACTTAAGAATAATCATTTTTATGGAGGTGCAATAAATAATAAGTACTGTTTTAGTGCATGTCTTTTGTTTTTAGCAGTAGTGGAGTAATTTATTTTTTAACATAAACCAGAATTTAATCAAAACCACACTCCAGCTTACTCTCATCCCACAAGTTAATGTGTTTTCCCACTTGCTTCCAAACTTCAAATTTACAGAATGTTTCTTTCATTTTTCTGTACCTACACACTCACATTCAAATGCAGTGGTTTGCTACTATTCTTTGTGCAGCTAAATTATTTTTGATCAAACCTTTGTGCACCACCTTGTACCCTCCAACTGAAAATCAGTGTTGTGTATGGGGATTCTCTTGGGTTTTTTCTGTCCACCAGTAACTAAACTCAACAGCCTCTATGCCTGGCTCATGCCACTTTGAAAATTTAATTCAAAACCTTCTTGTTTTTCTTTAATGCCCTTTTGTTCTTTCTGAATGGTTCTCACCATTTTAACTTTTTTTAAATATTTCTACTGAAAGGAAAAACCTGAACTTCTTCACTTATCTCTGCCAAAAATACTTTTGATATGGATAAATAACCTCTGTGGCAGTGAAATTTGTTTACTTTCCATAACCATTTTCATTTCTGAGAAGGTCAGACCTAAGACCAGGCTAATCAAGTCATGATCCAGGTGGTAAGGTACAGCACATCATCTATCAGATGAGAAAGAAGAAAAGCTCATGCTTTTATGCAGTGAAATATTCCTTACATATTTCTCAGGAGTGACCTGATATTTCTCAACATCATTCCCATCACCACATCTCCCACATCTCCAAGTGACAGTGCCTTGACAGGGATGGCTTTCACAGCCATTAAAATCAAGCTCAAGGCTGCAATGGTGAGTGGGCTCACATGGATGTGAAATCATGAGCCCAGATTTTTGGTTGCAGTGTTGTGTGGGGAGAGGGAAGTAATAGATCCTGTGAAAATTAAGTCTGTTTAAGGCCACATTAACTCACTCATATCTATAGGTCCCAGGGATCTCCCAGTTGAGGGAGAAACAGCCCAAGAGTGCTGCTTCTGGCATCCCCCTCTTTGCCCCTTGCCCCACTCCTCTTCCCTCTGGCTGGGACCAATCTTCAGAGAAACAATTTTGTACAGACTAGAGCGAACAGCCTGCTGCAAAGACCTCGTTTTCCAGCTGACCCAGATCCCCTCTATTCTTTTTGTGATGACCCTTTTACAGTGGGTTGGAAACCAATTTTCTTCAATTCTTGCTTTAAGCAATCAGCTTATCTCTGTATGGGAGACTACCTGATGGGACCCACTGCTCAGGCATTTCTGTACACTGTTCACACAAGCCAATAGCAGTGACATAAACAACCAGTCTGCAGCCACACACTGGATTGAAAGCTGTGACCTGTTTGCTAAGGCTACAGCAATTACAAATTTAATTAACCTCTGCACTTTCTGCAGCCAACAGGTGACTTATTTCACTTATTGAGAGAATTAACCAGTTCTCACTCCCATCATAACCTGCCCACCACCCGTTCCCCCCCCACCTGATTGAGAGGCAAGGGACATAAAGAGGGTAGGAAATGTGTTATCTCCCTCCTTCCACCCACTCCTCTGGGGATGCAGTGCCTCCTTCTACTGCCATCTCCCATGTCCATGACTATTTAACGGTCGGTTCCCTGCTTCAGTCTTTTTAATATCCTAGGGAAAACGAAAAAAAAACCCTCAGTCACTCCTCCTTCACAAGCTTGTAGCTCCTGATTGTGCATGCTAATCATTTCCAGACTGGCCCCTTCACATTACTGAGTGAGGACTGAGTGCTATATATCACTTTCCATCTCTGAAACTTAAATTCATGTCAGTTTGAGCCATTAAATATAAAAAGGTATCAGACATTTTGTGGGGACCCAGTCCAGCTCACACTAAAATCTACAGGAGTTTTCCAGTCAATTTTAGTGGCGGTTTGATCAGACCTCCCAGAGTGTAGAAATTACAATTTTCATGCTCAGATGATTCTAAAATAGCAGATTTGCTTCAGCTTTTGAAAACGAGACAGTGCTAGACTGAAAATATTAAATTATTATGTAGATAGTCAGATATAGGACTCTGACACTTGAATAATGATGCTTGAAAAAAAGACCTCTTCAAACCTTTGCATACCTTTCAATGAAAATAGCTAAATAAGCCTCTAAATATAATATCTGCTGGAGCATTTCAGGGAAAAGAACCTTTTATTTTGACATAGCTAATAAGTGAAAGTAGGTGACACTGGTAATTAAAAACTATCATTGGTCTTCTCTGTCATGAGCTGGATGGCATTTGGGCTTCTCTGTGAATGGATCTTAAAATTTCTGCCTTGATGGTTGCAAATCAGAGTTATATCCTGGAGGGTGCCAGTTCAACCCTGCTCCATCACCCTCAGGAAGGGATTGTTTATTGCCAGTGACAATGCATTATCTTGTTCTCTCCAGGCCAGGAAGGGGCTCCAGCTCTGGGCTGGGCTTCCCCATACAAACAGCTCTGCCTCATACAGGAATGAAAGAGGTGCTGGGAATGGCAGAGCTGGTGTCCAGTGTGCCAGAACTGTAACTCCTTTCTTCAATCTTCCTATTGTCTCTCTTCCCAGGGGCACCGAGATGTTCCTTCTTTGATCTGGTTCATTTTCACAAATATTTAAGCTGTCTAAGGGGCTCTCAGGCCACCTGAGAGCACATGTGGCCCTTGGTCCTGCCACACTCCAGCAAGATGAGGAAGTAGCTGTGACCTAGGAAAGGATTTGGGGGATGGTGTGCAGAGGAGAACGTCAAGCGGCCCATTCCAAGACTGATTAGAATTTCTTAACAAAAGATAAAAGTTCCTTAATCATTCTTCAAGGTTAAGAGGTTCACGTTGTATTCCCATGTGCTCTGACCTTCCCTAATTAGCATGCTGTTGGTATTTCACATCTAAAATATGAATAAGCTATTCATTATCATCACAGTCATTATTCTTCTGCAAGCTACCAGAAAGAAAAAGTTGCTTCTTTTCACAGGAGACAAGGTCAACCTAGTCTATCAGTCAGCTAAGTCTGAATAATGTATAAACTGATTTTCACAGCAGGCTCTCTCAGCTGATGAATGCATATCCATAAGGATGGTCAGCCAGAAAAGATAGTCTGCTGTTTGGAAATACTTTTTCTGTGAAGTATTTGCTACCTCCGCTACAGTATCTGAATGAGTGGGCCTTTGCAGATAGAAACCTGAGCCTATTATCTCTTTTCTTCAATTCCTTCTTTTTAATAAGGTGGGAGTTATGATGCAGTTCATACCTGACAGTGAAGATATAAGAAGGGATTTCATAGCACGAAATATTTTTTTTCTTCTTGTGATTGGTATCAGCAATATCTATATGCCTAGGTATAGTAAACCTGGTAAAGCTTGTAGGGGGAGGTAATGTTCATTAGGCCAGCTAAAGAAGTTGAAAAAACAGATGAACTTCTGGGCACAGGAGCCTTTCTGGAGGTTAGAAAAAATGGCCCAATTTTGTTGATGTTACTCTATAGGCCTGAGGAAGTGTTTGTGTCAAAGAGATCGTCTGTTTTTTGCAGCTGTATCTCTTCACTTAAAATACTCTCTTACCTCTCCTGTCACACTGCCTCAATATATTCTTAGGGTATCCTGACACAACAACATTATTATCAACTACATTAACTCATCTCATATAATGAGAATTAATGAGAATTCTACCATGGTGAAGACAGTCAAGAGTGCGATATAGCACTAAAGACGTTCTTAACATTTTTTTTTATTTGTTTGATGCCATTTCTATTTAACTTATTAACTTAATTGTGGGATACACATATGGAGCACACACACACAGAGATCACTTTTTCCTACTTCTGGTGATGACATTTTGTGCTTCCAGATCTGTTCTAGAAGATGGATTTCATATCGAATAGTTGCATCACTGGTTGTTTCTGCCTTCATTTCAAAAAGTGAAGGTTGTGCATTTTTCAGTCAGGCACTTTGTTCAGTCTATGGCTCAAGGTGGTCCCTCCCTACTGAAAAAAATTCTGTGAAAATACTGCTTACAGCACAACTTCCAGATTCTGTAATGACAAATATGAAACAATTTCTATCTACAGTATGAGGAAAAAGTATGTCTTAATGATTTTCAAAAAAAGGAGAAATTGCATGGTATTATAAAATATAACATATGTTCATTTCTTTAATCACTCAGATTTTTTAACAGTTTTCTTAAAATGTCTATACAGTGCCTTTATCTTGGGAAGTGAAGACATACGAAAGACATCAAGGATCATAACACATACACTTTATACTTTAAGTCTGGTACCTGACTTTCACAGCACTGTCAGAAATCTTAGACACTTCCTTAGATATCTTTCTTAATCTCTTAACATCAAGTGGGCAGATGCAGAGTAAAGATGAATATCTCTTTATATGGCATGCTCAGTAACAGAAATCCCAGAATGGGATTCTAATACACGTATTACTCTGATGATCAGTGTAGATGGGCATGGTGGTTCATGCAATCAGATAACATCATCTGAAAACAGAAACCATCCTTGTACCATTTGTTCTGTAAGTTTTGCCCTCATGAAGAAATGCTGACCACAAAAAAAGTGTGAATGTATTTACATTTACTGGGCTTCTGCAGCTTCTCTACTTTGCTAAGAGGAGAAGCATTCACAGGTACATAATCTGTATGTACCGTTTCCACGTAGCATACCAGCATGGTTTTGGAGGAGCACTTTAAAAATTGGACACTTGTTGAATAATATGTTTTGGCTATGACTCAAATCTCTGATACTTTCATACACCCTAGGCTAATCAGGGAAGCAAATCTCATGGATGCAAGAGGTGTCTGTTTAACATCTACATGACTGCCCAGAGAAAGGTTGCCATACGTGACTCATTAGTATATCACATTTAGCACCACTGATGTAATGCCTCTGGAGAAGCCGTATTTTCCCTTTCCTGAGGAAAAGGAAAAAATGCATGAAGGGCCTTTTGGGATGTTTTTCTGAACATTGTTTTAGCTTTATCCACATCCAGCCTCAAATATAATCAGTTTCTATCTGTGGAACAACAATCTGGGGACAGATGTAAGTATGTATGTGACATATAAGTGTTTCTAATTCCCTTTGTCGCCTAGCCTGCCAGAAACAAATATTTTCTCTATCTTAATCCAGTCTTTCATCTATATCATATTCATTCCTGTTTTGGGTGAGCACCATTTTCCTTGCAGCATGCACTCAAGGCTGTTTCATGGTGAAAGAGCAGGTAATATGCTGATTCTATATATGCATCTTCATGCATGTGCTGAGCAGCTTAGGTTAGGTTGCTGCTTACCTCAGATGATGATACTGAGGTTGCATGGGCAACTGCATTAGCCCAGGACAAAGTAGTACAAGTTCCCTGGTCTCAGTTAGTGCCTACAGACGAGCACAAGTGGAAATGTGCAAGGGAAATGCTTGTTTCCAGCCATCTTCCACTGAAATATTGTTCAGAATGGCTTCCCTTAGTGCTGACCACAGCAGTCACATACGTAGAAATACATTGCCTGTCTCTAGTTTTGCTTCTTTATTTTTTTTTAAGAAACATGTTAAAATCTAAAGTGCTTCTCCAGATGCATCCTCTATCTAGGATTATTTAACATTTGTTTCAATACGGTTTGTTTTTAGAGTTATACTAAACCATTGCAGTTTCAAGGATTTTATTTTCTTCCTATTTTCTCTGTGTGGCCCTAAAATCTTGATACAAACTTAAGCTTTTTGATTTACTGTCATAAAGCCCAAATTCATTACAAATGGAAATCAAGGACAAGGTCGAGTCAATTAACGGAGTTACTTAATTCCTCAGTGACTAGTAATGACTCCACCTACAAAAGTCTGATACCACCAGATTTGCTAGTGCCTTGTTATCTCTGATGTTATCCCTTCAGGGATGATGAGTTTAAGGTCAGCCGAAGGTAAAGTCCTCAAAGACCATACAACTGTAAACCCACATGGAGGATTTGTTTAAATCTTCCCTGAAATTCCCTTTTTATCCATATCCTTATCTTTCCGATCATATCCCACAGCTTATGCTTGATCTAAGTGCTACCCTAAAACTATTAGAGGTGATTTCACAAGTGCTGTATAAATGATGAACAATTGTAATTACTGCCCATATGAATGATCATAATAAATCAAAAATTTTATTTAAATGCTTTGGGTCAGATTTGCTAACTCTCCATTTAACAAGTTTCTCACGACAAGCCTGCTCATTCCTTTCTAGAAGAGGGAGGGCTGTGTGGCAAAACTATAAGAGTAACCTGTTTCCACAGTCTTGTTCATTTTAGATTATTCTTGCTGAATAATGAAACTTCTGAAAAAAGTCTGAAAGAATAAAAGTAATTCTGGAATATCTGTAGTGGAAGAGATGGGACAACCAGCAGGAGATCAGTGTGGTCAAAAATAGTGTTGAAACAGTTCTTTAAGACTTGCTTAGAAAGCTGCTACAAAAGTGATGCTGTTTTCTGCAGTGCTAATATCTGAGCCTGTGAAGTCCTGAGTTTCCCTGAGTGAGGAAATGAATACTCTTTCCTTTCTTGATAAGTCATGTGACATTATTTAAGCAGCAAAATCAAGGGATTTAACTCTGACATATGTGAAGTGTAATGTTATTTTATATCCATCAATATATTATATCCATCACTTTTCATATGGATATATTTCTTCCTAATTGCATTAGTTTAAACTTAAGATAATAGTGTAATTTAATTTTTAGAAGCAGCGTAAAATAAATTACTTCTTTTCAGGCCCAAAGGAAACCTGAAAAATACTTTTTAATCCATCTGAGCTACTGTTTAAAAAAACATTTTTCATTTTATCCATAGAACAAGTTCTTCAGACAGTTCTTATAAGGGTGCATATAAGGACATTCATGGGAAATATGTTGCATTGTATTATCATCCATGCATATATAGACTAGAAAGGATAAGGTAGTCACTAGTTACATCAGGTGCTTTCATGGTCTGGGTTTTCAAATATCCTAATCAAGAAACTGGTTAAATGTGCTTCTCCCCTTTACAGCTTGTATTTCCGAGGGTCTTTTCCATATAAAACAAATGTCCTCAATACGAGGAAAACAGCGCTTTGTTGCGAGTCTGGACAGAGTCAGAAGCGCCGCATTGCAGTTTTACTCTAAAACTTGGCAACAATTTCTTATTTTCTTTTTTCATTGAAAAAAAATGTACTGATATTTTCTTAGATTTATCATCTTCGCCTGTTTGGTTAATATTTTAAATGAGGAAGAGTATTGGTGCTTTGATCAGCTATAATTTTATCCACACCTACAGCATCTAAAGTACTGTTTTCTCCTAAATCTTACATCTATTACAAGAAGAGCAAAGTGCAGTGCTTAACAGATTTAAAAACAAGACAAACCAAAAAACCAAATCCAACGATAACAACAGTTCACTCATACCAACAACAAAAATAGGAACAGGACACATAAAATAGCAAACAGCAGAGCTCATGCTTTCTTCACTGTGGCTCGCTTTCTGTTGTTCCACTTATCATCACTAATGATACACAAGTGAAAAGATGTTATGTGTACTTGAGTAATTGTCAGGACCATTGTCATGAAAGAAATCTTCAGTGACTTGAAGTAACTCAACAACTTATTGAGCAGACATCATCAGCCTATGCAGAAGGTTCCAATACACTGATTTCCATTTATCGCATGCTCAAATGATTTCTGAACCGAGAGAAAGTCATGCATGATTACATGAGAACTGAAGCACGCGATAAGGAGAGCAGATGTTGCTGTGACCAGGGCTCAAAGCCCTAATTGCCAGCTGGCATGCTTTTCTTAATCTGTTGGAGATATTGACTTGCCAGACTGAAATGTAAAGTTCCTCTGAACTCAAGGAATATTAAGTGCACAGCTCATCACTTCTTACAGATCAAAACGCTAATTATAAATGCTATCCTTCATTATCTCTGGAACGCTGCTAGTTTAAATACTTGCTAATCTGAAAACCCAAACCCAGACTCAGGAATGACAATATCGTGGTTTTCCTTCACTAGTGCTTCTGCAGACAGCTCTCAAGATAGTTGTCAGAGGTAAAATCACCTAGACATTAGTGGCAGCAGCAGTCTTCTGGCCAGGAAAGAGGTTGAAACACGACAGCAGTTTCTTGGTTGACCTGACACTGTTGTACAAACCAGATCTATATGGTATATACATCTCCAGTAGTTTGCTATGGGTGTGAAAATTATTGAGCAGGTGATTTGAAATAAATAATTTAAAAAAAATTAATTTACAGCTTCAGATTCCTGGACCTGCAGGGAAAATCCAGAGATCTTTCTCAGGTCGGGAGATCTAGGTCCCATGGAGCTCAGTCTGAAGTCTCCCAGAAGCAGGACAGCAATCCTCATCAGTTGTGAAAAATAATTGAAGTAAGATGTGAGAACCAAGACTAACAGCACTTTTCAACAGTTTGCAACCACCAGCAAAGGCACTCCAGACAAGGACGACATAGCAGCACTATCATGGGAATTTCTTGTAGGTGCACAAAACAGTGTTGTTTCAGATGATGAACTGACTGTCATCCTGAAAGGAAACAGAACATTTATTACTTTCAAATTGAACACAGGTGCAAATGCCAGTGTGGTGCCACAGAAAGTGGTAGCAGCCCTGAGAGAAAGGGTGGTGTGGTGTGCAGAATACAGCTGATTCATGCAGAGAGGAAAACTCTGCTTGCCACCTGGCAGGAGACAAGGAGAGGATGTGGATAAAGCTTTGCTGAAAGAGGAAACAGAATACATTCCCTCAAAGATTGCACCTTTTAATTTATATCTCATTTGATGAACATTTAGAAATGGAAACTTTGAAGTTGGTCCTGCTTTGAATGTGTGGCTGAGCTAGATGACCTCCATAGTTTCCTTCCAACCTACATTTCTCTGTGATTTTATACTTATCTACAGGTAGGTGTTTCTTGTCAAGTATTTTTCTTCTTTTGATGCACCAGTAAAGTTCTTCCTGAAGCCCATAGGAAGAGAGCAGCCATTTGTGCACAGTCAGCATCCCCAAAGAGAGAAGGCTGCCAAATGGGTTGAGTTTGGAACCTAAAATACCTTTCGGGAAAAGACAGGCATGATTTTTAGTGTATAATCACAGCCACTATAAGTGATTCTTTGGTTTGTGAGGGAAAAACATAACCACAAATAGAAGAATGTGAGAAAATGCAGAGTAATTTTCTAAATAATTGAGTTTATGCTAACTAAACTGATACAATGAGAAATGAGAGGTGGGACAGGTAGAGTCCAGTAAAACAGCTGACATCCACAGCAGGGCTGTTTCCAGAAACAAGAAAAGGGAATTAAACTTCGTTATAGTGGTGAACTGTGAGAAATCTGTGACTGATCTAGCTGCCTGCACCACAAACTAGTGACACCTTGGAGTCCTGGTCCCCCAGCTGAAAGACACTGCAGCCTCCCTCCAAGCACTGGTCTGTGGTCTAATCTCAAGCTCTGTGACTTCCAAAATTCACAACTGGCCAATACAGTTCACAAAGACTTTAGATATAGACCATGGATGTAGAGGAGATCTGTGTTGAACAAAGCTGTCTTTTAACACCTTGCTTTAACAACCTCCCATGTGGGAAAATACATACATGGGGCTGTTTTCAGGTAGAAAGTCTTCTTTTTTTCAATGTAATACAAACCTGAGACTGGTATTTGTACACAACTTAAGCATAGAAAAGTCTGTTGAAAAAGTTTGAATACATATTAGTATAAACAAAATATTAGCTTCAGTCAGAGAGCAGCTGAGATATGAGCAGTTACATCTGTAACATGGAACAAAACATAATGTTTGAATATATATTAGGATAAACAAAATATTAGCTGCATTCAGACATATGAGCAGAAATTGTGAGAGCCACTGCTGAGGGTGAAATCCTGAGCAAAATAACTCAGGCTATTAGAAACCCAAGTTGTTCCTAGCATCTATTATAAATAGATGGCAGAGTGTTTATTACTGCAAATTATTTGCTTAGAGAACACTAGATAGTGATCTGTAACATGGAACAAAACATAATGTGGAGAAGAACATGCAAAAATGCTGCAATTAGCTTTATGCCAATATATAGATATAAGCCTGAAAAAATGCAACTCAATGCATCATCTTATACGCAGGTGTATTAGAATAATCTTCATAAAGCAACAGAAATTCAGTGCCACCCCCCATATATTTCTATAATAACAAAATAGTAGTACAGAATTTATAAAGGTTAATTGAAGATGTTCTGTACCTCTTCAGAGAAATTAACCAACCGCAATTTCAATTAATTTTGCAGAGACAGGCGTTTTCTGACAGATTTCTCAGGTCCAGCAGGGAATTTCTGTACAAAGAAAACAGCAAAACAAGCCAAGTAGACACTAAGACCTGCAGGCTGTCCTAAATCAGGCAGAGAGGTGCCTTGAGCACTCACTTGATTGGTAATGGAAAAGGGGGCTTCTCTGGGATGACTCTCTCTTTTGATTTGAGAAGAATTCCATCCAGGGATGGACTCAGTCATCTGTCAAAATTTACGTTTCTACAAAATCCAGTGGAAAACCCATACTCACTTCCTTACCCTGCTTGACCTGATCTCTTCCCCAGCTCTCCGATGACTACCTTGCTGGTCAGACTATGGGCTGTCTCTTTTTCACCTGTTGAATATTTAATCATTCTTGCAAAGCTCCAACAAGAGTCAAAGATGAAAAGCAAGTGATTGGCCCTGGGGGCTGGCAATTAGAGCACTCATCTGGTATGGCAGAAAGGAGCTTGTTCTTTCTAACCCAGAGAATATCTAATCATTTATAAAACAGTGCATTAATCCTACCTTGGACTGTAAGAGTCAGTGATCTGGATGTGAGGATTCATAATCCATTATATAAAATGTTCTTATTTCTGATATTGAAGTAATGTACAACCTCAGCTTTATTTCATATCAGTCTTTTTATCCTCTTGCATGACTGGTTCTGTAGGAGGTAATCTAGCAGCTAACCATGGCATCATATACACACACATAGATATACATACACCCACAAATATGTATGCCTTCAGAAAGATCAGTCTTTCTCTAGACATTTGTCTTACTTAACTAGGAGAGATAAATTTTATTACTTCTGTTGCTTTGTTGGTTTGTTGTTTTTTTTTTTTCATGGAAACAAGGACATTAGTTAAACAGTAGTCTGGGTTTATAATCCTCAGGAAATAGCTAGTTATGCAGTTATGGACGATGATCCTGGCACGTCACATTGCTATGTGAAGTAGCCTGTTTATCATTATACCTTATACCACTTCATCCTTTCTTTGTTATATCTCTAACGTGATGAAGAAAAAATTTCTGTTGATTCAGAAAACTTAGCTGACAGTCAAATGTGAAATTCAACATCCTATACAAATATTTCATTGATTTTAAAACTCAATTTACAGCATTTTATATTTTGACACTATGTATTTTTCTTGTTTCACTGCATGTGTATTTCCTTAAGCACAGCAGTAAATAATTTGGGATGGATAACTTCCATTTGATTGCCTACAACCAAAAAGACGTGTTTTCTTCTTTATGTGGAGCTCTTAGCACAGGCAGATGCTGCAGTCAGAGCACTATGTGTCTCTCAGTGACAGAGCCGTAGTGGCTGGTATTTCCTACAGGGTATGTGGGAAATACATTGGTTTTCCCTTTCCAATAAGTGTGCTGTGCTCTCTTTTCTATAGCTTGTGCTATTTAAGTAACACAGAAAAGGGAATAACAATTAAAATTTACAGAAAGAAGTAATAGAAATAGATTGACCCTAACAGAAATCCTGGCAGTCCCAACAGCTCTGGTTTCCTGCAGGGTACACTGCAGAAAAAGTGAAATGCTCAAAGGAGGAGACGAGAAGAGTTTGTCTTGGCACTGCAGAACTCCATGAATCACCTTTCTGAAGTAAAAGAAGTTGAAACTTTAACTTTTAGTGCATTTAATAATGCAAGTGACTCACTCTTGTACTGTATATAAAAATGAACTGGGGATATTAAAATAGCATTTCCTCTTTGATTTCCTCCACTTTCTGGAGGCTTCCCTGTGAAGCCTCTTCAAGGCAGCCAGTGACTTGCCCAATTTTAGGGAACACACAACTTTCCTTTTCCCTTCCTCCGATCTCTGAGTGTGTTTAATAATAACTTTCATTTACGGAGCATCTTTTCTGAGAGTAGTATCTCTTCTCCGGACTGAATCCAAACCCTGGTCCTTCTGCACTTTTTTTTGTTTCTGCAATTCCCTCCACATATGGCACCCTTCATAACCACTACAGAGGTCCTCAGAGTCTCATTCTCGGTCTTCATCTTTATTGCTTTATCCTCCAGAGTAACTTTACTCTGGGTTTTAAACAGGAACATTGCGTCAGTGTGGGTAGACTGTATGTCTCCCTCAGCTTGTTTCAGTAACCACCCTCATTTATCAGCCTGCCTTGGTTCTTTCACCCGTAGCATCACTGTGACTTCCTACTCTTCAGTATTTCAATTATGAAATCACTTAACTGGGTGAAAATATACAAATGCCTGCAAGTCCCAGCCTGAGTTCTGACAGCAATTCAAGTTTAGGGAGACTGCTCCTCAGCTCTTTTAACTTGATCTAAAATTCTGGATTCTCCACAAATTTGGCAGTCCTTTGCTTTCTCACAAGGAGGTAAATCAAAAGTCTGAGTGATTTGACAGGCACAGACGAAAACTTAGGGTGCGATGGCACTGAGCATGATGCCAAAGCAACTCAAAGAGGTGGAAAGACTGGTCAGACCTCCTGAGCCCTGAAATGCTGTTAGAAGAGGTACAGGAAACCATGTCTCATAAAGCTGTGCATTGTCTAGAACAAAGTTTAAAACAAGGTAACTTAGAAACTAAGAAAAAGAAAACCACATAACTAACCTTTAATCAGACTATGGCTGACTCTTCTCATACTGTGAGATGGACCACTGAATATATTTTGTTTAATTTCATCTCATTTTATGGAAAACTCCACAAAATAAGGCTCATCAGCAAAGGTAAGACTTCACACTACTTCTTGATGAGGTTTTGAAATTATAAGCAATTTCAAAAAAAAGGGTTAAAGTCTGCTCTCACTTCAATTTATCATTGAAGAATACACTGGAAATTCAAATCCGAGCTGATCTCACCCATTGGGCTTAAAGCCTACAATTTAGGTGAACCAGGCTGAATTTGGTATTCCTGGAATTACTGTAGTCTCAAATGAAATGCTTTCATGTTGTGTTTGCAGTGTAAATATTAAAAACAAAAACAAAAACAAAAAACAGTCAGAGTGTTTCCAACCCCATTTGCTGAAGAAGCACAAACACAGAAAGGGCACAGAAATACGCAGATCAAAGAAGATACATTTATTCAGCTACTTCCCATCAGTTGCATGCACTCATCCCTGAGTATTGGGCAGGAAACTTTTTTTTTTTTTTAATAATTTCACATATTGTTTTACTTTACCGTCCATAAGTATCTTGTGAAAAAATATGAGATGCATAGAGCGATCTGGAAAGCCAGTAAACAGGTCCCCTGATGATTAAGGCAGGCACTTACAGGATACAGGAGGCCCAATTTGAAGTCCACCTTCCAAATCAGGCATAACATAGATGCAAATATGTCTGTGGGGGTCAGGGATTACTCCCAAACGCTGCTTGTTAGACATTTCTTTCCAACATGATGATTATTTCTGTGCCTCTTCTTCCACTTCTATCAAAACCTCGTGATAATGTATTTCAGCAGAGTCCTACTGGATTAAGGAAAAAGGGTCTTAACTCTTCACAGGGACTTATGGTTCTTCTTCAGAAATGGCAGTGAGTGTTTAATGTCAGAAATATAGTTATTTTATACATGATACAATAGTATTGTTCATGTACAAGCAACAGCAATGCTCATTCTCTCTACTATATCTGATGCAGTTATCTCCCCCTGGCAGACATGAGGCATAAGGTCAGGCTGCTAGCTTAAAAAGGGTCTTTTTTTAACACAGCATTTGAATTACTGCACAATCCTGGAAACCTTCAACAGCAGCACAGGCCTTGGGATAGTCCACACGAAACACATTGAGTATGCAGAAATCCCTGTGACTGCTCATGAAGCAGTGAAGGACCAATGTCTGGTAGATCTGTCCCACATCTAATGAGACAGACATGGGACCACAGGGAAAACCTGCTCACAGTTGTTGAGGTTCCAGTACAAAATCAGCTATTTTCTTCAGAAGAAATCTCATGGAGACTGCCTATATTGCAGGCTCAGAGTTTCTCCCTGCATCCTGAAACCTGTGAAAGGGCCATGTGTGACATTTATAGGCAACACTTGTTCAGCATTAGCTTGTGTTACCTCAGGGACTGTTGATTACATGACTGTATTTCCGTTTCAGTTGTTCTGTATATAAATCACTGTGTTATTAGGTTATTTTCTTTTAATCACTTGCATATTCTGATGATCAAAAGTACTTTTCAAATTAATTTCAACTCAGCAGTAGTCAGAAAAAGTATATCTGTCAAGCCTACAAATGTGAAATAATTTATTACAGAGATGAGTTCTTAATTGTCCTTTTCCTAGTCCGTATGCTTTCTGATATATCCTCCAGTCAGGAATTGGGAGGCAGAAAATGTGAGCCAGAGATCTGGTGGGATGAGTAATGAATTCTGGGGGAGGAAGAGTTTAAAATTAGACTGGTTTTGAGGGAAGTGAGGTGGGAAAAGATGGGGGACTTAACCAACCCTTGTTACTTCAGGGTATGCCCTCTGTGCCCTTCAACATGTTCTGTGTGGAGGAGGGTCCGTGACCAGTCATAAAAGCAGGGAACAGGATTACAGGGCCAGGCCCAGGGTCTGTTGTGGACAGATACCTTCAAAGATGTGGTCCGTGAAGAGAAATATATGTGTTATGGGAACCTTTGCAAGCTCAGGAATAATGACAGTATATAAACCTATTTAGGTTTGTGAAAAGAGATTCTCCAGTTTTGGCCTATAGAGGACAACGGTAAAAATCCTGACCCATCATTCCTTTCACTACATTCGCTTTGCCTCTAATGGGATCGTGATTTCATTCCTAAACTTTACAGTGAGGGGGAAGCCACAATAAGGATGACTGTGCCCCATCTGCAGACCATCATCTCTTTATAATAGCTTCATTCACCATTCTACATAGGTCATTTAATTTGTATATTTCTTAATATTCCTAGAATTCAGGGGAGGAGATGACAGAGGGAAAAAGGTTCCAAGCTCCCATAAGAGAATTCATATTCCATAAAGAACAAATCTTTTGAGAAGCTGTTGGATGATTTTGACCTTTCATACTGTAACATCTTTAATTCAAATCCTGTGCTAGATTTAGATGATGGCGCTTCAACAACCCAAGCCTTTTCAATTTTCTCCTTTTCAGTTTAAATCAGCATTTATTATGTCTTTCCTGAGTTATCATATAATGTGTATGTTACTGTTCATGTCTGACAACAGTTTAGCAAAAAAACCCAATCCATGTTTACAGTAGGCTATGAAGCTGTTATTGAGTCTCTAAGTGGTTTAATGAGTGACTGCTCCCTGATTGTTAACCTGTTCTCGAAAATGATGGAATAATCCCCATGTTATTTAATTGTTATCTACACACTGTGCAATAGATTTGCTTGCTGCTTTCTGTCATACGCATATCAATTGCATGACCTTAATCCCATTAAGAATATATGGGATTATCTGAAGTGCACTGTAAACACTGTTAAAGTCCCTTTAGGAAGCGAGGTCTCTTTGCAGCATTGTGATTGTGGTCTAGTTTGTCACCTTGTGTGTCACCTTGCAGGGTTCACTAATACAGGCTGCTCATAGCACTCTCTCTTTACATTTTTACAACAGCACAGCGTTCAAGAATATCTTTGGAGAAATAGTAATACCTACAGCCACTGAGGATGGCTATAATCCAGCCAACAGCCCACATATTTTGGAACTGCGGCTGGGAGCGGTGTTGATGTTGCTGACCGCTATGATGGACTATTCCCATCAGAGGCCACTGCAGCTGGATGCAATTTAAAGAAGCCCTGGGGGGTGCTCTAAACTTACAGCCCCTGTGATTCTTGAGGATAAGGAAAGCAAAAAGGTGGTTTGAAGCCATATGTTTCTCAGCTGTCCCCCCTTCCCCTAGCAGTCCCCAGCATGCCAGACACATACTCTTCAACCCACAAGCCAAGCTTTGACACCGCCAAAAATTTGCCTAAGCATGGGAAAAAAAGCAGTGGATTTTAACTTAGTATATACTGAGTAAAATGCCCAGATCACCTACAGCCATAGCTCTTGTTAGTAAAACAGAGTGTGCAAAATGTGATCCTTCCATGAGTCCAGGGAAACGCAGTCATATAAAACTAACATTTTTTAATACTGGGTGCAAACCACTAAGCAGAAGGAAAGTGAGTGTTGAAACAGATCATCTTTATTTAGTTTAACATAAAACTAAACTAAAACAGCCTCTGCTGTTCTCCTTTCAAAGCTTTCTGGTTTCTTTATAAAAACAGCTGACAAAGATTCTGCTGCCTGCTTGTATTTTGTATTATTCCTGTAATTATTTTTATTATTAAATTCTGTGGGAGAATGGTTAGCAGCAGCACAAAGTTCTTCCTCATCAAGTTAGGCTTAGGCCATCACTTAAAGCTTTCAAAATTAACAGATTCATTTTCTTCAGTTGAAGCAACAAACAAAAACCCCAGGGCAGAAAAATACTTCCTGTGATAAAAAAAATCTCAGCACACACATATTAAAAGCATATTTCCATATGTTATATTCTAGATTAAAGCTTCACATTAAGTTTATAACCCCACCTGCAAAATTCTTGACCTATCTTTAAAGCTAGAGTTGGAAGAAAAGGAAGAGGGGAAAGGAAAAGATATTTGCTTTCTGTGTATATTTGCTAACTTTGCTATATTAATGATATGCACTTCTGAAATACTTTGCAAGGTTGCATGTTGTGGAAGGATTATTAGCACCACATGGAGAACTGGAGTGCTTTAGGGAAATCCTTGTAATAATCCTCATCTTCAAACAAGCCTGATGTTTTCCATAGCTTTTCAAACCAGACTATAGAGAAAAATTATCTAAATTAGCAATCATGCAGCAGGACAAATAAGCAAGTAGGCAGGAATTAAGTAAGAAAACTGTTACAGTTTGCAGTGATAGAAGGTCTTGAACTTACCCGCAAAAGCTGTCAGGCAGCCCTATCACTTGAACAGCCATTCAAGACCCTGTGCTCTCATTCTGGACTCCCCATCAGCCTTTTCCTATCTACATTTTTTTCTCTTTAATAGAAACTCTTCCCCACATCTGCTTCCCTTGAGTCATAATTCTGGACCTTACTAGCATCTCCTCCTTGTTTACAGCCTCACTGTCCTCCTCCACCACCTACCTACCTGCTTGCATATAGCTGGCTCTCAGACCTTTGCTGGGGAATCACTGGTGAGCTCTCAGCAATAAGAAAGATCCACCCTTCAGTCCCGGTACTCCCAGCGGTGCTGTCTCCATGGAGAAGGTGGGAGTGCTAAACCCAGCACAGCCTTCAGTTTGCTTGCCTGGTGGTTCTTGGGGAAAGAAGCCACCAGAGAAGCAGGCATCATCCTTCCTCTCTGAAGTCTTCAGAGGCAATTTATGCCTTGAGATCCGCTGCAGGTACTGTGTCACAAGAAAGGGAATGGTCTATACATTCAACAGATATTAGGCGGAGAGCTCACCAGCATGCAGCCAAGATATTTTGCACAGAAATAAGCCTAAGATATTCATGGATGTATAATTCTCGCTTTTCATCCAAATCGATGCAGGTTGTTGACCATACTCAGTCATAGCAGAAGTGAGCTGATAGAAGCCATTTTTCTTAATCTGCAATACTATGTTTTTCATATGACATAGTAGAAATTCTCTTGTCCAGTAATGACTGAAAATATAAATATTTATGCCTCTGAGATTTTAATTTTGTCCTTTCTATATTCCTACACATATCAAGGAATCTCTGAGAAGGGTTATTAATCCATTAAATGCATTAAATTACTGAATTTTCCATAAAGATTTGCAAGTCATTCTGCAAAAAAATAGTTGCAACATACTGAATAAACAGTAGGGTGTAATCCTCCAAATATCCAGGGCTGTTGTTCTGGTATTGCGTTTTTTTATGTTATGCATTTCATGATAAGTGCAATCTTTGATGTTAGCATTAATAGTCAAAGAGAAATCAAGAAGGCAAACTCCTCAAGTACATTTCAGCTGCCTCACTTTCATTTTTTAAATGGATACATTTAAAAGAAGAGCGCTTTTTTTGTCAGATATTCTCTCCTATAGAGCTATGAAGTCTCAAACACATAAACTTTAGTGTCATTATTTCTGGAAACAGTGACACTATTTCTGAACAGTGTTCACTGGAAAAAAATTACAAAAGACAAAAGCTGCTTGCTTTTTGTCTGTTGACCAGTATTTTGTCAATAAGCACTCTCAGGACATAGGTATAATACAATGCTCCTGTGCCTTAAAATGCATGCAGACCAATAGCATAGTCTGAAAAAATGTATGAGTATAGCATCAAATATAAATTGATTTAATACATTTATTTTTACATATACAGAAAATTTGGCTTGTTATACACCTACCATTAGGAAGTAATGGAAATGATGAGGACATGTATCACCCAACACTCATATTTTGTAAATTCACAAATGTATGTTAAGGTGATGTCAAGCTTTGACCAAGTTTCAACTGAATAGACGCCAATTAATGGTTTTGAGTAGAAGCCATGTAAAACTCCGTGGTTTAAACTGAATTTGGAGGGTCACCAAAAGCATAACAATATCTAAACCAGTAATAATTTAACTGAAGCCAATGAAGTTCCACCCTTGTAAGGTGGAGAACTGAAATCTGACCAAAGGGTGGTAAATGTCTACAGGATAAAGAGAGACACAGCCCTTCTCTTTCTATGGGCCAACATAACAAAGCCTGTGTAGCTTTGCTATGTAGTTAATGCTTTCATCTGTCAACAGGTTCTTTACCTAATCCTTACTTTCACTCATCTCCACTTTCCTAATAGGAGCTTTATGGAAAAGTTTTAGGAAATGTCAGGATAAGATGTGTCCTCACAGGATAAGATGTGTTCTTACAAAAATGATGGTGTCATCTCCACATTTCCTGAGAAATCTTCTTAACCGAAAAATTTACTGGCCTACTCTGAAGCACTGTGTTTTTCGCTTGCCTTCTGGAAGACAGAGGGATGACGAGAAAGAGAGCTTTTACCTCTAGTTCACAACATGTAATGCAGCACAGCTTCGTAGTAACTAAACATTTGGCGGTAATTTGACAGCCTGTGTCAACCAAGTTAGCAGCTTGCATCAAGCTTCTGTATGGAAAATAGCCACTTTGTGGAAATCATTGTCAAAAATTGCATCTTTGATGACAACCACTTTCTGGGGAAATGAATGCGTGTTTCAGGAGTAACATTTGATTCTATTTACAGGTGCAATCTTTCAATACATAACACAAATATTTAAGAGTGGAGGAACAATTATATAACAGAATCTGAAAGTACAATCCATTGTTTCAAGCAACGTTCTTCGAACCTTAGAAATGTGAAGACTGAAAAACACTCTAAAACAACAGTAAAAAGGCACACAACAAACTTTACTTTTCTTTGAGACTTTTATTGATTTATCGAGCTACCCTTCTGCACACCTTCTCACGGCCCACCCTGGGGCAGGACCAAATGTGTTTCCAGCAGATGCTCTAAAAGATTGTTCATGTTGGAGGCCTCCCAACTTCCTGAGGCAATCTATTCCAGTGCTTTACCAGACTTATATTTAAAAGGGTTCGCTAATGCTTAATCTCCCTTATTACAATTTAAGTGCTTTGCTTGTCTTTACTCCTTATTCTTCACAGAGTAAGCATGACTGTAGCTAAGTCAGTAGAGCTCTTTCCTAGGGGATAAAATGGAAAGACCTGAAGTGCAGTCCTCACTCAAAGGGCAATTCAGCTAGCATGGTAGCTATATATTGCATGCACAAACTGTCCTCTAACCAAAGAGATTTCCCCTCTCAGATGATAAAGAGTTTTCTGAATTTCACGTTCTGGACCTAGGCAGAATGCAGAGACCTTAATTTTATTTTGTTTCATGTGTTTTGTGGTATCCGAACTTAAGTCTTTGAAGAACTGAAAGACCCATGCAGGGTTTGGGTTTTTTTTCCCTCTGAATTTCAAGACAGGCTTAAAAAGTAAATCTGACAGGTATAAACTATCCTACCTATCTTTTTTTTTTCCTTATCTTCTTTATTTTAAGGAGAAAAAACTTTTAAGATGACCATTTAAGTGCCAACTTAAACTGGCATTCTGTTGACTTTTGCTATCTTCAGATTTTCATTGACCACTATGATTATTCAGTTGCACATTCATTGTGAAAACACACACCACACCCCCCCCAGAATCCAGGAGTACCTGAGCAGCAGTTGGGCTCAGGTTGCTGTGTAGTGTGCAAATCTTAGGTGTATTTAATTATCTGGGAAATATTACAGGATCCTACAATTCCAAACTGCTATAGGTGTCAGATATATATATGACCATGTCTGCATTTGGCAAAATATAATTGCACTCCAAGTATTTATCTTTTACTGTGTTTTGATTGTTTAATGTTATTTTAAGCTAAAACTTTTCCCACCACTCAAAACAATCCAGCTTTGCATTTTTATTGGGTGCTATCTGAATAAAAGACTATGAAAAAAATCTTTTGAAAGATTATGTGATTCTTTTTTGGAGCTCTGTTGGCCAGAGATTTTTATTTTTCATTTTTGGAAGTATTCATTTAATTTATTAGTTGTGAAACTTTGGGCTAGAGACAGAAGAAAATAAATCCTTCATTCTCTCCCTGGAACATGTGCAGTGTGCCCTCTGGACCACCCTCAGCCACAGCTTTTCAGTAGCAAGTACGAAGCCTGTGCTTCCTCTGTCTCATCAAGCTCATCTCCTCAAAAGCAAGGAGGGTGGCAGCTGAAGTAATTTTCTGGTTGAACTGGGGAGAGTTGAGAAGCCTACTAGACATTGAGTCACCTATTTCACTACTACCTGCCTCGGCAGTGCTGGTGGGAGAGCCATGGCACAGGGCAAGAGCTTCTCAAAGCGAGCTCAGACACTGTTTCTGCTAACAGCCTTCCTTCCAAGCCTTTCCTCCTTGTACAAGGACACGTATTGCTTGAGAAAAGCAGAAGCTCCATTTCCCATACCAGCTGTAAGCAAGAGAACTTCTCACTGTGACCCAGCCTGGATTTATTTGTGTGTATGGTTTTATTAGGTGGTGCATGAGAGACTGTGACCAGGACCAGCTGGGACCCCTGGGCACTCCTGGGTAAGAGGAAATGCCAACCTGAAGGCAGTAGTGCCCAACTCTGCAGTGGTGTCCCCTGACTCTGGTGAAAGCTGCTCTGACAAAGCCTATGAATGCTGTTTCTCCTGTGCAAAGGACTATGGCTTTGCTTAACGTTCAAAAAAACTTGCTTTAAGATGACATCTCTACTTGATATTTATCGTCCAGAATTTTTCCATATCATCCTCCAAAATGGGCACCTTGCACATGGCCATCTTTTTGTGAGTGAGAGAAAGGAAGTCAGAAAGACCTACTAGTGGCAGCAGAAAAAAAAAAAAAGACAAGGTAGCTTTTCACAGATTTCCAGCCTGATCTGTTTGATGTGTTAAATTGCCCTCCTCTGCTCGGCTGTGAGTTGTTAATGCTCCAGCTGCTGTTTAAAGGGTATCTGGATCTCCATGGAAGCAGATAAGAGTTACACATGTGGTGGGACTCCATACAGCCATGGGAGATTGAAGGAAAAGAAAAATGAGAGAAGAAAAATGAGCTAAATATTTTAAGATATCTAAGGAAAAGAATAGTAGCTTTTCCCATTGAGTCGTATATCAATACAGACTCTTTTCCTCAGGGAAGGAAATGATGAATGAGAAAGGAATGAGGTATAACTTTAATCAGCTATTTCATGCTAACAGTACCCAATCTGAGATAAACATTAGTAAGGGTTTGGCACCCTTTGCAGGTACCCGAGGCACATGGCTACACAACGTGCCCAAACCATGTAACTACAGCCTGTTGGCACCTTTCACTTTATTATTCCCTAATGACATAATCCCAGAGAGAAGAAGAGAGGGCCAGAGGAGTATTTCTTGGCCACACCAGTCAGAAGCCTCCCTGAAGAACCACCCCAGCTGTCTTAAAAGAAGAGCCAGAGTTTGGCTGTGCCAGGTCCTCTGGCACACTAGTTTTCAGAGGGGACCTGGGGACACAGTACACGTCCTTCCCAGCGTGTGGGGTAGGGGCTGCTCAGTAACATGCCCGACGCTCTCCTCTGGCATGCACAGACTTTCCCAGCGGTTGTTACCTGTCTTCCTAGGAAAAACAGATGCCGTAAAGAGCTCCAGGGTGCTCTAGCAGTATGTGAGCCAAGTTTCCCTGACGGCCTTTAAATGAGGTTAAAGATGTAAAGGTGGCCCTGCAACTCAGTTAAAAGAATTAAACTAAATAAAACGCTATTTTAATATATCTGTAAACACCAATCTTTCTAGGCAAAACCTATCAAAGAATCAGTACTTTCACATTTGAGCACAGGAAACAGCTCAGGTCACAGGCAAGGGAAAAGTGTGATATGAGAGGAGAGGACTTGCAACCAGAAGCACCAGAATCTGTGCTGGGAAATGGCTTGAAGATGCTCCCCCCACTCTCAGTGGCCTAAACACTTCCTACTGTAACTGGGTGAAGTAAATAGCTGTAGCACTCAGGGAAAACACAGATCAGGGATGGACTCCAGCTGGCTGTGAAACCTTTTCTGCCATTAGTACATGAGGAGCAATATCAAGAAAAACAACCTGAGCAATGCAGGAGTGTCTTACCTAAGCTGCATTAACTGGAAATTCAAAGTCAAAAGTTGTTGTTTCTAAGACCTCTTGGTCTTTGCAATGGATTAATGGACCAAACACCAAGATAAGATCTTGGTGATGTATTTATGATAGTGGTTATAACAGCAGTTGTAGTTTCATATCTGAAGATTTAGTTTGCCATAAAAAAATACCATGAAAGCAGTATACCTCCACGTGTTTAGTCAATAGGTAGTATAGACCAAAGTATAAATATGTCTCAAAAGGCATAAAAGCAGGGAATAGAGGGAAAGAAGTTGCTATTGGAGGCACAGCTTCTAAATATAGTGCAGCGAGCAGAAGAGAACTTCAAAGTCTGTCAAACTCTAAATTTAGGAGAGTCCCAGAGCATGTCCATGCCTGTACATCTTGCATATGTGCACCACGACGGGATAGGAAATGCATGCCCAAATAGCATGCTTACAGTTAGCTCTGCAGAGCTGAATTGCAGCATTATCCAGAGGCAGAGCCATGCCCTCTTTCTTTTCACTGGCAGTTCCTTACCCAGATATACATTGCTTCAGTCCAAAATCTCTCCTGAAGGGTCCCCAACATAAAACTGACTGTAATGTATCAGCGCCCTACTGACCTGGCTGGGTATTAATTGTTTTTAACATTTCATGTAACCGCTTTCATCTCGCTATAGTGAATTCAAAGCAATGGTGAAAAGCTGCACCATAGGTTCAGTAACCAGAAGCAACATTACAAAAATGTTAGTACTCTAACTCATACACATGGGAGAAGATGAAGACTCAAGAATCCTCTGACATGAATTGTCTGCATAAATAAGCTTTTAAACTTCACTCAGCATTTTTTTATTTTGGATGTGCTTTGAGTCAGGGGGAAAAGACCCACAATTAAATTGTTTCAAACTATGTTGGATACTACATGTACCATTCCAGATTAAAAAGCAATCTTGTTTAACAAGAACCCTCTCATCTTTCTCAGTCTTTGCATCTAAAGTGTTAAAATTATTTCCTTGTCATACATTTACACTTCTGTATTAGCCTTTCCTAGTCCTGCCCAGTGCAGCAGAACAATAGCACCTAACATTGTGTCTGGGCCAAGCAGATGAATCACAAAAGCAGTGGCCCTCTTCCAAAAAAAATGTACAAGTCAGTAAATTGCTGAGTTCTCTTGGTCTTCTCCTGCATGTTTAAATAAGAAATAACCCCAATGAGCTTAGAACATTACATGCAAAATGCAATCAATATGCAGTATGGATATACAGTTTATAATGTGACAGCCAGTGTGTTGCAATGGCTACACAGCATACTGGTCGACAGCATATTTAAAATCCCTCTCTTCTTAGTGAAGCTGGTGCACTTAAAAATGGGGTGACCTATGTATGGTCACTTTTAGTAGCTTCACAGAATGTGCTGGTTTTAACTTGGTTTCTTCTTGATTCCTATTCTAAACATTGCTTGTTGTTATGCTGCTCTGAATCCTCTAAACTAGTTGGAGGCTGTAATGTGTTGATGACAGCCATTTGCTGGGTTGGATTTAAATTTACTTTGTCCCACACCATTTAAGCTACAACAGACACTGACAGCCAGCAGTCATGGGGAGAAAATGGGAATAGTTCAAAATAATTTCTCCCATAAAGTATAAAGAGAAGATACGAAGGAAAAGAACTCATTAAGATGAAATGCTACATTCAGAGCAATGTAAATTAAATATGATGTTGACATGCTGGTTGTGGATAAGGAAAAAGGCAGTCTACTTTTGTAACAACATTTATTGCTGTTGAAATGAGGCAGAAAGGCGCTATAGCATACAAGCATGATAGCTGCATGAAAGATATTGTCTCTTTGGTACACTGTTCTTTCTTCTCTACTACCTGATAGATACGGATGTGTAGCAGTGTTATTCCCTCTAATGCAGACAAGGGCATGACCCTGGCAGAAGTAAGGGACATGTGGCCTCACAGTTGTTAACATATCAAAATTATTAAATAATTCAGGTTGGCAGGGACTTCTGTAGCTCCACTGGTCCAACCTCCTGCAAAGGGCCAACTTTGAAGATAGGTCAGGTCACCCAGGATCTGTCCAGAGGGGTTTTGAAAGCCTCCAAGGATGGACATCCCACATCCTCTCTGGGTGACCCCTTCCAGTGCTTGATCACCATCAGTATGAAAATGGTCCTCCTGACATCCAGTTGGAATTGCCCTTGCTGCATCATGACCCACCGTTGATTCCTCTCATTTTGCAGTGCACACTTGAGAAAAGACTGACTCATTTTTTCTGTAACCTCCCCATTAGGAAGCTGAAGACAGTAATTAAATTTCCCCTGTAGCCTTTTTTTGCCTCTGGGCTGAACTAACCCCTGTCCCCTTCCCATATGGTTGCTCCACAACATCTGATTGGGAAGATGTGCCCATTAATGAAATCTGGGATCAGACCACAGGCACAGCTTACAACACTATTCTAGACAGATCATACCAGCTTCTAGCAGAACTGAAATAAAGGATTATCTCCTTTTTCTTATTATTTTCCTCTCACACTTCGTCAAGTCTAGCCCAGCTTGCCATGCCATTCACCTCGCTGGTGCGCAGTCTGCCACTAAACATTCAGGAGGGACCAGTGACTTTCCCCAGTATAACCAAGGAGTCATGCTGTGAGTTCCCATCCACAGGAAACCCAGACTGAAGGAGTAATGTTTACTACGACAAAAAAAAAGCATTTAAACATAAGCTTTGCTGCAAAATCAAATGCTCATTTCTCACCGGCTTTTGAAAAGGGGGTTCATCACATACAAGTGCACATTTTTAGAAATGCACAGAAGCGAAATCTTCAAGAATTTTGAAATATCATTTCTCTTTCCTGCAAATTACCTCTTATGAAAATAAGCAATTAATTACATTAGCTTTCCTAATAGCAACTTAACTGTGCAAAGTGAAAAACATATAGCCAATTTTTCACAAAGCATCTTATGGTAAATATGCTGCATTTTTTGAACAGATCTTTTGGGTAAACTGGGAACGAGAACATTTCCCCTGGCCCATCATCTGCCCCCCCCCCCCCCCAGCACCAATATCCCAGTGCCGGTGCAGGATACAGAGACAGGAGCAGGCTGTAAACTGGCTTTGCACTTTGTTGGCCTTCAAACTATAGCTGAGCTGCCTTAAATTATGCCAAAAACACCAGTCCCCAGAGATAAAAAATATGGCTGAGGTTTATGGGGCTGCACAGAAGTTTCATCTACATCTCTTTTAATTTCTGCACCTTTTCACACAGAAGAGAGGACTGATGCGGATGCTGGCTCAAAGTCTCCCATGGATTCTTCCCCTTGTCAAAGACAGAGCCTCAGCTGGCCCGGGGAGAACTCCCATGGGGGCTCAGTGCTGCTGAAGTGTGCAGAGCAGGGTTAATGGACCTGCAGATCAGGCTGGATATGTGTTCATGCAGACCTGAACATTTGCTTTTAATAGAAAAAATCATTTTATGACTATGCGAATGCTTGAGTTTTATTTTAAGTGCACAGCAACAAGGACTATTCTGAATTTCTAGGCATAAAAGAATTTATAACACAGTGCATTAAAACATATATGTTAAAACACTCAGTTTAATTGCCCTCACTAAAGGACTCTCAGCTCTGTAACACACAATGCAAGGGAAGTTTTCAGCAGCTCAGTAACATCACCATCAAGGTAACTGTTTGCCCACTTCCTCGTTAGAGTAAAACCAGTTATGGGCACTCCCTTGCCTTGACTTGCTGTGCACTTAAAAGTTCAGCCACCCTTCAAATATCACCCTATCCTCCACCACCAGACCCCTTCCCCCTTATGCGACATCATTTATTTGGGAATTGCCCAAATGATGGCTCTGAGGCTCTCCCCTCTGCCCTGACCCTCCCAGCTATCCCATGGAGACAGAGAAAGGTGAAGGGAAGGAGGGAGGGATTTGGAGTGACTTGGTGAAATGCTATTAGGCTCCATTCCTAGATGCTCTGTGGCTTTGCTATATGTATTCATTGTTAACTTTCAACATAGGCTTATTATAGAGAAACTGGATGTCTTGAGGGCTATATTTGGAATTGCTGAAGCAAGAAAATTCTAAAATTGCAATTGCAGCCTACTGAAACATTGAATTTGCTCTCTAATTAAAATTTCTCATATAAACTTGAGCGACTTCAGCATGCAGAGCATTTTTCCTGTCTCTGTCTAATGTTTATACATTCAGTCTCTGTGGAAGACTAATACAATTTTCTTTACTGAGACCACCCCCATTGTAGTTGCAGTATGTTCATTTTCAGCTTTATTCTGTGTCACCAAAATGGTTTTGGTGTTTCCATCTCCAACTGATAGAAATTTTCTGTAGTGCGTGGGATTAAGGAGTTTATATATGTTAAGGAGTTTATATATGTGTGTGTGTGTGTGTGTGTGTGTGTGTATTATATGAGTTTATATATATTTGCATGTATATACACACATATACACATATATATGTATGTCTGTATGTATGTAATATTCATTTTATTTATAAATAATGTGAAGACCACACCTGGACAATGGAGAAACAATTTTATATTTTTTTTTTATACAAGAAGGGATTTGTGTTTGCTGTGAATTCACCCCCTGTGTGCAGCTGCAGTGTCTTCTGCAACAAAAAAATGATATGCTTCTCCGATAGTGATACCACAGTGGTGATTCACATCTATTTATATTTGATCTTGTCTTCTGTCACTGGTGTCAAACATTAGCTCGCCCTTCCCCCTTCTCTTTTAGTTTGCTTCAGTGCTGATTATTCCACAAATGGCAATGTGAAGCTGTGTGCAGCATGATAGCAGACAGAATTAAAGGGCTTAATGAACTGCGTATGCTGCTAAGGGCTTCCTTTGCTGCAGCATGGAGCAAAAACTCTAGCAGATCAATTAAAAAATTTCTGTTCTAGAAAAATTATAAGAAGGGTATTTTGAGGGAGGAAAAGAAAGCTATAAGAGGGCAATATATGGCTTCAGGCTTTAGTCTGAAAAAGCAAAATGAAATATCCAAATTATTTAGCAGACATCTACAGCTGCATATTAGGGATGTGCACTGAGGCCACCCTGTATGCTTCCGGCTGATGTAGCAAAATAAAGTAGATGTTGTTTCTAAATATATTATCTTTCAACAGTAACGCATACCCACAAAATAATCATGAGCTTTTTGCAATAAGAACTGCAGAAAGACTTTAAGGGTATAGTGCAATACAGAATAGTATATCCTCTGGCTATTATTTGAGCTGCTTTGGCATTAAAGCAGCCCTAACATGAAGAAAGCTGATAAGCTGCAGGAGTCCTGCCACAACACACCCCTGTTCACAGATGGTGCGTGTCCTCCCTCCCAAAAATGATTACAGAGACTCATATTATAGCTAGACTTGCGACATTTATTTTATAATTTCAATTCTGCATGCAGAAATACATTATCAAAATGACTTCTTCAAAAATCACTCATTTGCACGTATTTCATTTAGCCCTTCTGGTAACTGCTGTTTTTTCTGTGAACTGCAAGATTTGGGAGACTGAGTCTTGCTGTCAGTTTATTTATCTGTCACTAAATGGCACCCTGACACTTATGGAAGTGTTTCTGGAGGTAATACAAAGAAATGCTTGTCTCCAACAATCTCACCTGAACTCTGACTGCTCAGGAGATGCCCCTGGCTGTGAGATTTCATGCAGTTCCTGACCCACAACAGGAGATGACAGCTGATCCTGATCCCAGGCTGGACAGGCACATGAGCATTTCTGACACATCACATGTCCAGTTTGAGTCCTAGAAACATTTGTGTGGATAGCCTGGGACACCATTCTCTGGCGATCTTGGCACTAGAAAAGTTCCGCTGCCCAGATTTCCCAACAAAGCAAATGAGACGCAGTTCTACTTATACCACACCTCAATTTACTAAAGCTTATTCTGGGCCTGTAAGAACGAAGCAATTATTTTACCAGAGAGAAGAGAGTGGAAAACACCAGAGTGATTGTTTTCATAAATAATGAAAGAAAAATCTCCATCACATACTCAGCAGTGAACAACTGAAGTTTTTGTTTGAAAGAGCAGAATATTCAGTCGGTGAATTCATCGCTATAGGAGACCTATACAGTCTGCCACGGACATAAATAAAAATGCAGCCAGCACACACAGGAGGCGATGCAGAGGAAACAGATAAAACAGAACTAGGTATTTTTAACTGCCATTAATATTACAAGAGAAACTGTGACAAAGGGAGCAGCATCAAAATTCAATGTAGTGTTCTCACTAATGCTAGTAAAATAGTATCGAAAGAGATATGTCAGATCAAGAATAACACAAAATGAAGGCAAGAACAGACATCTTAATAAGACAACACAACATCAATAATAAAAACAAAATATTATCGTGATATTCTGAACAAAATCTTGACTTGATACAAATAACAGATATCCCCTTTACTGCATATTTCAATCTCTTGGTTATACAAGAGTATAAAATTTTACAAGAAGAGGTGTTTTACTAAGACAGCAAGACAAGCAGGTGAGCATGTATTTCTCAGTTTGGATCACAAAACCACGCTCATTTACTTTATGCCAATAGTTGGGATAACTTCAGTATCAGAGATGCTTTATGAAATGTTTGACTGCAAAGAATAGAAAGAGAACATGATTCCCATAAACTCTTGCCTGAGCTCTGCTAAAAAGGTTATTCAAAATTTCAGATGCCAATTTGAGTAAATGGCATTAAAACCACCTGCACTTGTTTACTTTCTTTGAATGTGGAGAGAGGAAAAATGTGACTAGGATCATGTAATCTGAAAGGACTTAAAAAGCCCAAGATGTCCCTGGAATTCTACGAAGTGGAGTCTGGTAAACATTTTACCCAGAACAGTTAACAAGTGAATGGTGTCCCCTTCTCTGCTTTGTGTACTTTCTATGATATAATTTAACAACTTCTTGTTGAGTGACTAAAATAAAGCAGACTCCACAAGGTAACTGGCTTTACTGGTGGTGTAAGCATTTTCTAAAAATAGCTGGACCTCTGCTAGAAGCTGTGTATTACTCCAAGATCGACTGATGAATCTGTTAATGTATCTTTCTATCCATCATAAAACAACTTTTGATAACAGAAGCATCCAACATTCCTTTCTTTCTGCTACTTTTCCTGAGACATACTCCCAATGTTTATTTTTCCAATCTCTTGCGACAATAAATTTAATTAATATCACTAGAGTACAGCAAAAATACAGTATCCTATCCAATAATCTCAATTACATAACTCAAGCATTAATTTGGTTATAAAGAACCAAATATTCACAGTAGATTTGTTCATGAACAATCTATTGATTAAAAGATCATGATAGTCAACTGTGAATATTAATTTACAGGCTACCTGTGAACCAACAGACAAGACTAAAGATGCTTATCTCTTAGATGACTTGCTCATCTCTAGTAATCTGTATTCTTACTGTCTAACAAAACACTGTTACAGACAACTTGGTAATTTCAGGCAACTCTATTATAAGAATACTCAATTGATGATGTACTTGCGCTGCATGAAAACTGGTAATACATAATAAATACAGCACTTTAAAACAAGAGGCCAACAACTGCTTTTGAATGAAGTAGTCTCTCTCCTAGGTTCTCATTTCTGAGATGAATTATTATTTATTAGCATAAACATTTGTGGTGGCCACTCAATTGCATCAGGAAACTGATTTAGATTAAAATTAACTTGACAAGACAAACAAACAGTAGTTGCTTTCAACGTGGATTTTAAGGGTTATCTTCATTTCTCCTGGGTGATGGCATCCCACTTCAGTCTTCTGAAAAGCACCATGCTACCTACTTTGAAGGAACTTCCTAATTTTTATTCTGAAATCAAACAAAACTTCCTAAATCTATTCTTGCAGAGGAGAGTTATTATCTTTCAGCTAAAATATCTTCAGATTTCAAAAGCTGATTTTTTTTTCTTCACAGGGAAAAGTCATTAAAGAAAAAGAGGCATTCTGAAAACAAAGACAGCAAAAAATATTGTTTTCCATCCCTAAAACTCCTAGATGGATTTTTTTCCAGCAGCTTTATCTTAAACCCATCGTAGATTTCCCCACTACTCCTGTTCCAGCACAATATGAAGAAAATTTGACAGATATAACTTTGTGTCTTTCAGGATGCACAGAGATCCCTATGCATATTTGTTCATTGTAACCTTATGAACCTGAATATTATGGTATCTCCTAAAAGTGAAGTCTGCCAGGTGGTATAAGAGCACTAGTAACCCAGTGGCTCAGATAACTTCTGGTGAATGAACACTTCATGGGCAAGACAGGGACTAACTGAGCTCTTCCACCTCTGACTTTGTGGTCATCTCATTTTAGCTATTGTTAAGCAGTACAGTGTATCAGAACTTACTCAACAAATTATATCCAAGGTCTAATGAAATCGCTTTCATTGTTGCTAAGACCTCAAGCTTTTAGCCTTGTAGCAATAGCCTTTCCACAGCTCTGTAGACCTGAAACTCCAGTACACTCCAATTTTCTAAGGATCTGCCCAACATGGAGGAATTCCCTGGACAGATGAGATCTACCTACATCATCTCAGCTTGGCTCTAGCAGAGAGTGACAGCCACACAGAAGGAGTTATAGCTCAACCTCTATCTGTCCTTCATGGCTTCTCACTGTGTGCACAGTCCCTGAAGATGCACGCAGGTAAGCCCAATTTACAACAGCCCCAAGGCAGTGCATAATTACTCCAGAGGCCACTCTAGATTCCAGACACTTCTAAAATGAGAAAAGCAAAAATGTAGCAATCAGACACCTTTTTCTTTTCACTCATGCTTAACAAATCTCAGCTGGAGATTAATTATTCCTATGTAATTATTTTAAGTTCTGAAGTAATGATCATGTAGACAGTAGACAGTAAAGTGAAGATAAACAATAATTATATTTTTATTTAAAACCCTGGTTCATAACAAAGCTATAAATACCATCAAAGAAATCAATAAGGATAGAGCACTAATATCTAAGTAACAAACTGTCTCCATGTATTATTAATTTCTGTGAATGTCTTCATATAGATAGATTTGAGGGTGGCTTGTCTTTTCTGTTTTTTTCTCTTATGTGGAAGCTAGATTTAATACACTTTGAAATATAAATAGTAATGAGGTCATAAAAGATGCTGAAATGAATGAGAGTCAAAGAAAGAAACATATGAGAGTATTCAGACTGGTTGCAAGTTGGTAACTTCAAAATGCCATGAAGCTGGGATAGACACTAATAGCCCCCTAAAAAAAAGCAACTCTTAAAAAAAAAATAATAGTCTTTCAGCTGAAAATCAGGTCATTGTAGTATGTAGTTAAAAATTACTGTGAGTGAAGATGTATGATGAAAACGAATCTAAACACAATCGTTGCAGACTGCAGAGAATAAATCACATCAATGAGAGACAGAAGAGAACTGTTAGTTCATCTACTCCATGTCCCAGCAGTGGAGAGATGTGTCTTGTTTTGTTGTGCCATTTTTTCAGTTTGTGCTCAATTTAAGTGACCCCTAGGCACAATCACTTCCAACATTTCTCTTGCAAGTCTACCTATGGTCTATAAAAGTTTCCCAATAGGAAATGCTCATTTCTGCAGAGTCAATTTTGGTAAAATTCAGTTTGCTAGCCATAAATATATTCCATTGCATTATCTGGAGTACTCCACACTCTAAGTTTTGCATGGCCTATATGCAGTTATGAAGACATTCCTTAGAGACGTTCTGGCCAATTATAGTTTCTGCATTTGATTTAAAATCCAAGTGAAAGAAAATCTTGGCCACATATTATTGAACTAGACTGTTACATATGATAGACCAGTGTCTTTTCTAACTCAACTGTCCAACTGAATAAAATAGAAACTACCTATCAGTGTCACCCATTCACCTTCTCTTACTTTCCCCTTGACCCTAGCTGGCAGCTTCCAACAAGAAGGAATATATGGTGATTATTTTAGTCTCCAACAAATTCCCAGCTGGATGCTACTTCTTATCCCTTATGGAAAGGTAAAGCACACATTATTATCAGCCTGGCCAGAACTGGTGCCCTAGGATATAGGTTTCACTGCAAGGATAAGATGCTAATAGGAATACACTACCTTTTCTCATCTGTCTGCAGTATGAAGGTATGTAGGATATCAATTCCTCAGTGTTATCCGAAGCTATAGAAATAGAAGAACAGGGGGTGGTAGGGGGTGGTGTAGGGACTTTTTAAAATGAGTTTGTGGCTTTTGGGGGGTTGTTGGTTTTGGTTTTGGTTTTTTACTTTGGAAAACAATCTCTGTGTAAAATGTGGTGATTGGTGGCTTCAGTAATACTGTTTTAACCTAGCTAATGTAAAAGCAACCTTCATTCTTAATCAAATGAATGATAATTCATTTAGCTCTTTTAAGATATTTGCCCAGTTTTCATACATTAGAGTGATACACTGTAGTGTGATATGCTATATAAAGAAATATTTCCAGTATCTCTTCTAAATTAATTGCTTAAATTGAATAGTTTCCTCATAAGCAAAATAGGAGTACGACTCACTTTTTTGATATCATTCTTTAGTTTATATTTCTCCTCCTCTCCAAATGTAATTAATATTAATGTTTTAAGTTAGTTCTAACACAGAAGACCCCTGTGTCTTTAATCATGCTGTATCTGTTTAAAATTCTTCTTTTTTCAGTCACAGGACATGACTGAAATTTTAATGATGTCTGCAAAATGGTTATGTGCCACTGTTTTATCATGTGTAATGATATTCTGCTCTCATATATCCCATTTGGCTTAGTTGACTGTTGCTATGCATCCAGAAAAGGTGTCCTTATATATCCACAACAGCATGAGAAAAAAAAAAAAAAAAAATCCACCCAGAAACTGGAAAAAGTTGGTAATTAACTTTTCCAGAGGAGGAACAAAAGGCAGGCACTAGCCTGTTTTCTAACCCTGAAGATGACTGTTTGGTTCAGGGATACGGCACACTGCTGAAGAAATTGCTCAGTCTGTACTAATTTTTTTATAAAGTCATAGAGACTAAATTTTATCAGCCTGGCACCTTTCACAAAGACTATATACACCAGTGGTTTTTAAAAATACTATTCCAATATACCGAAAGAGCAATAGCTCTCCTACCAAAGGCCTTTTTGCCTCTGGGTCTTTAAAGAAGCTTACGATTAAACAAGCCTTGTCATGAATTATTTTTCTAAATGTCCGCTTCTTTGTGAGTAGAATGAATTGCTGGCTGCTGCATTAAGAATTCCTCAGAGCATCATGCTGAGTAAGATCATACTTAACGATTAGTTTAGGAAGGTTTATCCATTGCCGGTCAATGGGAGAAAGCTGTTTATAGACACTCACTCTGATTTGATGCCAGCCACAGTCCTTGTATTAAATAGGGATATTTAAAATTAACATGTCTTTTCTCTCTAGCCGAAATGAATAGACAGCTTGTGTTTTGTCATTAGAGATGGTGCTGCACAGTCACTGTAGCAACCAAAGAAATTGTTATAAATCCCCCTGGGGGTAACTAAGGACCATGGCAGTCACTCTTGTGACCTCGTCCCTCTTCATTTGGAAGAGGCAAGACCCAGCATTTTACAGTTATCCTGGATAGACAATGTTCAAGCAAGAGTTGGTTTAATGAGGCCCGATTAATTTCTCCACCCCAATAGTTTGGGAACTGCCTTGTACTGTTTTATTTCGGGAGACGTTTCAGGATGTCTGGCAGCAGAGCAACCATCGAACATTGATCCAGTACATGTGGGGAAACTTCTACAAGGGCACTGGAAGAAAGACAGTCTTTTGTAATTGCTTGATATAAACAGGATACAGCACATTGGTGAGGGTTATCTTCACTTCAGGCTACTGTTCTCTTTGGCCAAGAAATTACAGACAAGACAATCTAAACCCATTCTTTTAGATACTTTTTGTTTCCGTTTGATTCAGTTGTGAGATCTTAAAGGCTGAAAGTCTGGTGTAAGTATACAGCTACTCAATTGCCACTCATGCTACTCAAAATTAATTTTCTACCACTTCCCAAACACCGGAGTGTGCATGAGTGGGGAGCCAAAGGACTGTGCACCATCCGCATTGTCGAATTAGGGTCCTATAAGCTGATGGGCAGGCAAGCTATTTCAAAGCAGGCTTCAAAAAGACAATCGTTAGTTCAGAGGCAACACCACTAGGAAATTTTGAAATTTCCACTTGGAAATTTTTGCTTACTTGCAGTTCTCCAATACAACTGATTAGAAACCGGATAAAAATCTGTTCTACAAGAGCTATTTTACTATAGATTGGATGCCTGTACGTTCCATTTCGAGGGGCATTGACACTTTACTTGACTCTTTAATTTGAAGTGTTAATTTATATCTTAATGCCAATAATCAGCTAATATTTCTGGGGTTGTAAATCAAGAATTTAGATATCTTTTAGGCACTGCATGATCTCAGATTCAGACTTACTGAAGGATAGTAAATCATGATCACGAGTACTTTAAGTCTATGACACTATAAAGCATGCTAGGTGTCAGAGTTTGTCTGGGTTGTGCTGTTGGCCATTGATTTTCATAGGACCAAAATTTGGTACAGTAGGCAGCAGTTACTGTCCCTTAACTGAACCAAACACTGAGGCTATTTCTGAGGATGACCATTGCATTTACGGTATACAGCAGTGATGGGATATCTCAACAAATGGTATTAGGGTCTCATTGCACTGAGATGAATCAAAGCAAAGTAAGAGGCAGTTCCTTCCATGAAGTATTCACCACCTAATTAAACAAAATGTTAACTTCTCATTAAAAATTTCACAGCTTTTTGTTGGAAGAACCATGAGCAGGAGCCCAGCAATCCAGCCTGATGCCTCTCACCTAGGTTTCAGCCATGCCTTGAACATGGTTTACTCTGTGAGTTCAGACCAAAATCCTTCTCCTTCTGCTTGCAGAAACTATGGTTGAAAATGGAGATTTGCTGATGCAATGACTCACATGGAAAATGAGAGACATGATCTAGAGACACCTAGGTTCTAATCAGCAACAGCGCCTGCACAGCACTGATGACAAAATGCCCATTAGAGGCCAAAAGAAGTTATGACACCAATTTTGCTGTAATGAACTGCAGAGAAATGAACAGATATTTTCTGGACAGCTTCACTGTAGAAAGACCGGAATATTTATGGGTAAACCCATTTGGATACCCCACATAAAATAGTTGAGTGACCTCGTAATATTATTTTGTGATGGAGAAGAAACATTATCCCTGGTTTATATGTAGGATGACAGAGGCAGCAAGGGTGTCTAAACACAGGCGCCCAGTACTATTTTAGAAATTTCACAGTGATGCTCCAGGACCCCTGAGTTTCCCAGGATTGTATTCTGGCTTCACAGTTATATTTGTTAGTCTCATGCAGATGTCTTGGATACCTAGGATCTACATTTAAGCTCATTAATTTCTTTCTAAGTCACCTAAAATAACCCAGGAATCATGCAATGAAAAGGATCCTGGGCCGTACTTGGACATGACAACACAACTTAATTTCACAAATATCATCTCTTTTCTTGCCTCTTTCATTCAGACCCATATGGCAACCTCTTTTCCCGTGACTAATCAATTACACTTTCACCAATTTCTCTTCATTTTGCAGCCTACATTGACCATCAATTTGACTCTTCCTCTTTTTCTACCTTTTTTACCTGCTGGTTGTACTTTCTGGTCAAAAACATCCTGTGAAACTATCCATAAAAACAAAGGATGAGGGGGGAAGAGGCACTTTATGGGTGAGAAGAGAGCAGCCCGTGTGGGCAGTAAAGGCTTAGATGATGCAGGAATAGAGCTAACAGATTTGAAGGCAGGAGGAAAGAGGAGGCAGAGATGAAATTTTATTATTTCTGTAGGGATGAGAAGAGGTTGAAATGCACCACAAAATTCAACTGTCAATTAACATCAGCAGCCAAAAACGGTGACTGATTTTACCAGTCCTTTTCCCATAATGAGAAGACATTGTACCATTGTACCTTGCACTCACAGTACATCCATAAAGAGCATCTGCTTTCAACTACCTATGATTTGATATCTCTATGCTTTAGCCATTCTCTTACAACTGTGCCTAAAAAGTGGCATCAAAATGACATTGGATGTTAGCAATGCCTGAGCAAAATAACATACAATGGGTTTATTCTCCCTTCAGTTAGACTACCTGTACGCTTGCTACGTTCTTGCAGAAATAGTCTGCAGACAAACAGTTAGATCCATAATAAATCCCACATGGGTGCAGCAGAAAAGAAAAGAAATTTTGCTCTAGGACGTTATATTAGTGCAATGCCCATAAAGATTTCTAGTTCTTGTGCTGTGTGAGAGACAAATTTTGCTATTTTGAAAGTGTAAACACATCAGGAATACAGAACATTTTATTTTTATGTTTAAGCAGTGCTCTACAGTCAGCAGTCAGACGGGGAGAGAATTAGGACTACAAAATTAATTGTTTCACTGTGAGACAGCTTTTTACACAATTCCCAGTATTCAGCAACTGTCTGTGTGGAAATGGAGAGGCACAATTCTTAACAAATAACCCACATTCTCTATTCTGCTCTGGTTAGGTGGATTGGACTGGAAATTCTTCTTTCGGAGAGTATTTTCTGAAGTTAATTTTTGTTGCTGCTGAAAGATCAGAGTCAAACATACCAGTTAACAGATTATCTCTTGACCCTGAGCAACAGATGTCACATACTTCATGCAGTGAATGTGAGGAATTGTCATCTATTTTTTAAATTCCAATACAAAACACAATAAATACAACTGACTACTTAAAGCTTTTGTGACTCCAGACCTGTGCTCCATAAGCTCATACAATAACAACACCTATTTGGTTTTACAGTCAAGGGTATTTTTAACTTCTAAAATATGGAAAGACAAAGATCCACAATAATATTTTTCCTCTGCTGATTTCTTATGCAGTTTGGAGTGCTAGGGATGTGCTTGTCATTAGTTTTATCTGTTTGAGAAACTAACAGAATTACAGAGGCTTCAAACTTCATCGGATACACAACCAAAAGTATGCTTTCTATGTCCAACTGAAAAAAATAAGCGCAGTGGTACCAGTGAAAGTACCCCAAGGCAAACTGGTTTAAAACTATTTTGTATAGGAAGAAACTTCAGTAATCACTGTACAATTGCAATTGTTCCATTAACAGTACAACAAATAATATCACCATTGATCCACCATCAGTAAAACTGATACGCTTTTCAGTAATTCAAACACAATCAGCAATTTTTATTGGTGCGGGAACTCTTGCCTTGTTCTGAACTGATTATTTCTGTCTTGAGACTTTCTCATCAATCTCTTTCTTGCACTCCATTTCAGGCAATTACTATGTCTGTAGTGAAAACAGACTGCCAAAAATGACAGTTGGTAAAAACTGCCCCTTTTAGAGAAAATTACTTTGCAAATTCTGCTCTTTTGAGTATTAAAAATCCTCATTTTTCAGGAGCCACTACTGCACAGTAACTTTAAACTACCTGACAATAATTTTTGACAAGCTCAGTGTTTGGGAACGGCTTGATGAATGACAGTTTGTGTGACACAGCTGAATATTTTTGCATGTGATTATGGGTATTTTGTCTTATTTTTCACCTTACTTTTGATACGAGCATCAAAAATGTCATCAACAAAAATAAGTCTTGTGTTGGACATCCATACCCTGTCTTTTCATGTCACGTGCAGGTGATTGCCTTTACTATACCCTATTTCACAGTTACTTAACAATAAAGGATTATTTGACACCTATATTCTACAGAGGATTTGATGGGAATCAGTAAGCATGTCAAAGTTTCATGTATTCAGGCCAGTAAGGCATTTAAGCAAAGGAAAAATGCCATAGGCTACATTAAAGTGATGAGTAACTATAGTAAGTTGCCTGGTTCAGTAAAAGAAGTCAGACTGTTTTGAAAGTTTGCCCAGGTAAAGGCTTATGTCCATGTAGCAGTTGGATGTAAGACACAACTATAACCAGTTCATCAGGGACATTCAGGGCTACCTTGTGTTCTCTGGAATTTAAACTACTTAATGAGTTTTCTGTATTGCATATAGCCCTTCAGACACTGGGTATTGATGCTGTATAAAAACATTCGGGCATTTAAAAATTACTGGAAAAGAATTGCAGTCACCTATACTATACAGCTTGTCTTCCATTGGATAGATTACATGCTACAATGAAATATATACTTTTCCATGTAATTTTTTAACTGTGTACTTGAACAATGATTATAATATGCATTGCATTTTAAATTATCTTCCATTATGTTTCATGTGCTGTACAGATTTCATTTGCCATTTGCAAGGCAGCCAGAAAATTACAGCAATTATTGAAAATTATTGTGATATAAAAGCAATGTGCTTCCCCCTCCTCCTATCAATTTTCTTTGTATTGGTATATAAAACAGACTGCTGCTTCAGCACCTAGATAGACAAACTGTATTTTTCCTCTTTAAATATTAGCTGTGGAGAAAGAATTAATTCTGCTCAGGTTTATAGTTTTGGTAGCAGATATGCAGTCAATATTAATTCGGAACTTTTTTTAGGCTTATGCTATTTACTGTCTAGCCATTTACTTGAGTTAGGCTAGAATTTTTTTTATATATATATTTATCTATTTGTAATTTAATTATCACCTTTCTGGTTCAGATTGAGGAGATTTTAACAAGAACTTCTTTGACCAATCGTTTTTATTACTTAATTTATCTTAATGGCAAGGACCCGTCCTATAAACTCATCTATCCATGTTTAGTTTTACATTCATGAGTAGTTACTTAAGACTCTTTGGGTATGCTCATGTGCATGAAGTTAAACATTCATGTGTTTATAAGAACAAGGTCTTATTTTGCCTGAGCTTTCTTAAATACAGAGCACTAAGACTTCATTGTGTTCCTTTAAGGGGAGAAACAATTCTAAAGTGTTTGAAAAAGAGGATTACTGGTTTTCATACCATACATAAACAACAGTAATAATTTCCATCATGTATGCTTAACTAAAAAGCAAAATTTGTAATGAAAATGTCTATGCTATAGCATAACAAACTTGTGCTTTGTGTGTTCCTGTGAGTTTAATTGAATCTGACATTGTAAATGGCAGGAATTTTAATTACTTAAAATAATATCTGTATTATAACCCAACATACTAGGTGAAGGGGATGTTGTTTGATTATAATTCAATGCTACATGTTTCTTTCTTTCTGATGCTTAGAGAAGCAAATACCTGCAATGTCTTTACTGTGACAAGAAGGTGTCTCATGCTAGTTGCTGGAAAAACAAACCAGAAAAAATCTAAATAGGAAAACTATGTTAAAATAAAACAAAATTTCACAATATAACCACAAAAAAGAAATAATTCCTGTTTTAAAGCTTACCTTGGCTCCATGTTATATCCCTTAGAACAGCTACCCCACAAAGATACATAAGAAAGTTTTCTGATGTGGGATACTGCGGTATGCTATGTCATGATATTACAAAGTCAGGGCCTTAAATTAAACAGGGCTCTTATTTATTTACCTTTTCTTTCTGTTGTGGTTTTCTCTCCAAACTCCCTTTCATTTTTTTCTTCTCAAGTTTCAACTTTTAAGAAAAGGCCACCAAGAACACAAATTAAGCACAGCATATCCGTGAGCTTAATTTGAAAAAGCCAAGCACCTCTGTTGTCTGCTTCATATCAGTAAAGGTATTTACTCTCTTTTCAGCATTCTTACATGGAAAAAGGATGCTGTGGAGTAGGAAGAAATGCCATGATCTGGCGATTAACTGGAAGCAACAAATAAGTCATACCTAACACTGCTGAATGTTGTAACCTCTACTAATTCCACCTGGCTGTTTTGACAAAATTTGTGGCACTAAATTATCCTACTTAAACTACTGGGCTTCCTCCTACACATGTTTCAACATTTCTAGAGGCCTGACTTTACTTCATCCTTGACTCCTTTCACAGTAGGATGCTCTTGTAGTTAAACATGTATTTTGCACAATACAGTGTCAGTCATTACTTGTCACAGTGACTGGTGGCTAGTTGCAAGGCAATTTTTAGCATTACATGCAAATTTCTCATTATTTCTCATGAAAGGTGAACCAACAAATTCCAGGAAGATAAATCCTCCAGAGGAACAAGTTTGACCACAGTCTTTTCTTCACTCCTCCACACCATGAAAAAAACCCAACCCCAAACCCAGATATTGGTATAGTTTCAAATGATTATTTTTGCAAGAGCTCAGTGGTGTCCTAGGCATTGGATGGAGCATGTCAGCCTAAAACCAGTAAAGAAAGTAAGCACTGGCTTTGAGGACACACTCGGAGCTGTTAATATACTGAAGAGCTTGTACTCAAAGCATGTTTTCTCTTGTGGTTCATCTCTAAACTCCTCTTTTCAGTACTTTTCCTTAACATTTTGATGTTAGCTGCACTTAAGTCAGCACGTGTTTCTTTGAATCCACACCTGATATGGACAGACAGACACATAGAGGGATGGACACCCTGAAACACTGTGGCCATGTGAATCGTGGCACAAGTCTGATGCTGATAAGCAGCAGGTTGCAGCCCCTCTGCGGGCTCCCAAGCTGAGACGCAGCAACTCACCACTCAGACCCACAGTCCAAAAGTGCAGCCAAAGTGGAGGGCAGGGCAGCTGCTCAGCACCCCCATTCTGATTCACTGAACACTGGAGGGCCTGAGCATCCCTGGGGTTGGTCCAGCTCCCACTCCTGTGGTCCCTCTCATTTACACAACTGTTCAGACAAACTTTATAACACTTCATATACTATTTGGCTAGGGAGGAGTGAAAGGACAGTTGGAAGGCATGGATGGTTATTACTGAGCCTAACCAGATGAGCATATGTCACGAAGCTGCTTAGTATTACAGTTTAAAAATAGACATATGTTTATGGTGGCTTTAGTTGCCATGGGTAAGTCTAAAATGTATTTGGTTTTCTTTTTTTCTAAACAGTGCTCTTGGTTATGTGAACTCAAAAAAATAAAGCAAAAAACAGCCATGTTCCACTAAAATATTTATTTTTAAATGTGACGTACTGCTGACAGAAATGTACAGTATGGCATATGCACAATCAGGCAGTGTGACAAAAGCTAAGCTACCAGTGTCCTGCATCTGTCATTCATAAACGAAATTATCTACTTGGTGTATATCAACATATGTTACTATAGTAACACAGAACTTTTATTTTTCTTCAGGTTTATTATGTAGAAGCCAAGGAGCATGTTCAGACACTGAGTGCATTCATAGACCCTAGAAATATCTGGTGACTGATTTCTCCAAAGCACCTGGAACAGACTCGTTAACTGCTAGAGACTGCAACCTACACTGAACAAGCATAGAAACAAAAAGCAAACAGCCCTCACAGCAATAACATACAACCATGAACCAGGCTTGTATCCATAGCTCAGCAAAAATTAAAGATGATGTAAAAAAAAAAAAAAAAAAAGTAAATAATAAAATTTTTTAGGGTAAACTCAAGGGACAAGATCCTACGGCCAGGACCTTTCTGTGTTTCCTAATATGTTCTCAAACATTGGTAATGGAGTAATCCCAAGAAGATGTGAAATGTGTGTGGAGTAACGCTATCACTTTGCTACATGGGGGTTCTCATCTTGCTCCCTGTGACTTGTTTTTACAGGTTAGTGCCACAGCTCTGTTGCAAAAGTCATAAACAGAATTTTGTCAGCTTCCCCTAGCAGAATTTTTCAGTCCATTGGATACTGGGGAATCGCATGACAGAAATGGTTAAGTAACCTGGAAAGACTCTTTTTCGTACGAACTCATCCATCTTTTATGACTCATCTCTTTTCAATTCACTCTAAGCACCATTTAATTTTAAAACTGAAACTTTGTAGGCAGCTTCAGGGCATCATAGACAAGGCAAACAGAAAGCAATGGTGCTCCAAGATTGTATTAGCTCTCACCAGGAGAGTTATGGAGCACCATGCCTAAAAATACAAGCACAATCTATTTAAAGCATTGTTATATTTGCTCACTCCTAGTTTCCTTTGGTAGCTAGCTATGTTGTGGCTGTGTTCAGGAGCAAGTCTTCAATCTTGTGGCTCTGTGGTTACAGGAAAAAGGCAGCCAAGGATCAAATTTTAGTTTTATGTAGCTGTACAGCAACACTTTGGGCACTTTGGAATTAAAGGGTAAAAATTAACTAGACTTTGATTTCCTGCAGTGGACTGCTTTATGGCAGGGATGAAGGACAGTCTGTGGTTAAGAAACTGGCTGCACACTTAGAGGATGGAAGTTTGGTTCCTGAATATTGCAAGAGGGTTTGTATTTCCATGAGCAAATTACTTAGGGCAAGGCTGTCAAGTAATGAATGATTTCAGCTTCCTCCAGATGAGATTGCCCAATTGGAGACAACTTAACAGACCTTGATTTCCTAGGAAACACTGAGAAACAGCATCCCCAAAAATAACATCCCTTTGTGTCCAGTTTGTGCAGTCCAGATTTCCTCCTCATTCCTACATGCTTTCTGAAGGTCTAGGCCAGTCTCATTGGGGCTCAATGGCCTATCTATATTGAGAGAAAACTCGTATTCTTTTCTCATCTTTTATCTTTTTTCATTTTTAATTTTGTCTGCTTAGCTCCAAATCCCATTTAACATGCCTGTGTATAGTGCCTGGGATCGAGCTCTCAAATCCCATCTGAGGGATTTGCAGTGTTACTACAGTACAAGTACCTCAGTATCAAAAGCATCCATTTTGATATGTATCTTTTTCAGCGCTTATGTTGAGAAATACTGTACACCTGCATCCAGTTTGGGTATAGGATAGTTGCATAAGGAAAACAACTGGAACGCCTTAGAAGATTTTTCTTTCTGTGACACTGTGGCTTTTGTCAGATTCCCTTCCCTACCCATTAAAACAGAAATCCGGTAAGCTAAAATATGATATGTTTGAACAAAAAATAAAGGACTTGAGGAAAATAAAACAATATCTCAACCTGTTCCTTACTAGTTTGGGTTTACAAAAAGGAAAAGCAGCCCTACAGGGCATTAGCCCTGACCCCAGTGAAGCATGGTCCTCGTAGCTCATTCCCTATAGCACATCCCACAGGAAGCTCTGGTGAGGAAGCCAAACCTTACAAGAAGGTATTGTCAAAACTATGCTCACCGCAGAGTTTTTCTGGGATGGGAATCGGCTCCTGCCTCTTCCAGTTAGTGTCACGCAGCATTGCTGGCACTAGGAAGAAGCGCACTATCGCTAGACCTGTGAGTAGCTGCTGGAGGCTAGAGTTAACAGCTTCTAGATAAGCCTGGGCCTTGTAAACTGCTATCTAAAATAAATGGTATTTCTTTGCAGATTTTTAACATCACAGGCTTCAGGGGTAGACTGGAAATAGCTCACGCAACGCTTTGCCCTGTGACCTGCCATTCCCACTGCAAAGGCATAAACAAGCTCTGTGGTTACTCAAGAAAAGAGTCTGGCATCTTGGGTGGGGGGAGTTTCTTATTACTTGAACAGTTTAAACTTTAGCAGAAATGAAGCTATTTACTTAGGGGTGATTTATTGAAATCATTAATAATAGTTCTTATTCAGAGGAGATAAAGACAGCAGATCCCACTGCCCATTTCAATTTAACTTGTTATGCATGATCCAGTGTCTTAAACTTTGGTAAAATACTCTGTCTAAACAGTCCACAAGCTTTACTGCAAAGCACTAAAAACCTAATGGTCTTCATCTACTAACTTTTGATTTCTGTTCTTAAATGCAGGTCTTTACAGCAGCTTTGTTTAAATTGTCCGAGTTTAGAGAGCACTTAAATTCAGCCTTGAACTGACCTTTTTGTACAAACTGTAATTTTTTTGGCACCAAAGCCTCAGGCTGCAGTCTGCTCCTCGTTGTGCACTGCACTGTATCCTTCCAAATGCATCCCCTGAATACATCCCCTCGATATTCTCAGCAAAAGACCATTTCCTGCTCAAGTGCAGATGGTTGGCCAAAAGTTCATTCTCATGTAAGCACTGCAATGAATTATCCCTTCTTCCAAGAAGAATAACAACCACAAAATAATCTACAGGTTAAACTGGGAGCTCTTGGAGCTGTGTGGATGCATGAAAAGACTTGGAAGTTCTGCCTTGGAAACATGAGAAAAATGTGACCTTCTAATCACCACGTGATCATACCATGCATGCCTGCAGACATCTGGTTGACTGCATAGAGCTGCCTCCTGTAAGAAAGAATGAAATTAAAACTTGTGAGCCTCAGGAAATTTTAATATTTTGACATTTTGTTGGTTCCAAAACAGGAGGCAGCTGGAACAATGATCTCTCCTCTTCAGTATAATGCTGATCCCACTCAGAGTGAGTATCTAGACTCTACCTGGCAGTATTTTTGAGAAAAAAAAAAAAAAAAAAAAAAAAAAAAAGGTAGTTTAATGGAAATAATGGAAATTTCGAGTGGAAATATCTTTTTCCACTAGAGAAAAATATTCTGAAGGAAAATTGTCACCCACTAATTTAGGTTCTGCTTTTAATTTTTTAAGTGCCACGCACAGAGGCACACTTTTGCATTCTTGAATTATTTTTCATCATTTTTGCCATGCATGTGCTATACTTAATTTTTATTTATTTTTAAATAAGCGCTGCCAGTACCTAGACTCTTCATAGGCTTGCCCTCTGAATATTCTCTCTCAGGGTCTGGGCTCCCAATATCATCTGAAGTACCCTGGGAGCTTCAAAACCCACCCAGAAAATCCTGAGCTATACAGAGAGCAGTGAATACTTCAAGGGTAAAAGCATCATCAGGAACTCAATGCAGAAACAGCACCATTCCTCCTCGCTGGCAAGTGCAGTGATTCTGTCCTCAGCCACCTTCCCCACCAGTGTGGGAACTGCCACCCCTCTCCCAGGGGAAGGTGCACAGTCACCCCACATCCTGCAATGAAACAGGAGGAGTAAAGGGAGAAAAACCACCTTCAGCTTCCTGAAACTATATATGTGAACATAAGAAAACTTAGGGAAAGAAAATAAACCACACATCCTTAATTAATGGGAAAAATCTTACATTTTTCCTAATGTGCAAAACAATGCACAGGGCATAGGGGTGCTTGTGTTGTGATCTTATATCAACCTTCTATTTAAAAAATCTATGTGTCTGTACAGAGAGACTTTCTCAACCTGGGATCTAGCATTATTAAAATCAGGAAATACATTTGACATGTGATTTTTTAGGGTTTTTTATCTTGGAGAATGAAAGCTTCCTCCCAGAAACACGCAAAGTTAAAATGTTATTTCCATTTCAGGGATAAAAATAATTAGATTTCCTCTCAGAAGATGACCACTATTACAGAAATGGAGATGTAAAAATATATAGAATATGTTCCTCAGTCTGTTTTCTCTTTTTCTTGATATATATACCTCTACATAGATCTAACTGATAATGAATATATTAAAAAAATATAATAATAATATACATATTATCAACTTATGAGTTAGAATAAAGCCTAGTTTAGTAGCTATGACTGCCTGGCACATGCTGGGGTAAGAAAAATTTGAACTGCAAGGTTTCTAAAAGCCTGGCTTTCCAGAACTACTGATATGGTGGCATTTTGCCTGACTGATTTACAGACAAGGATCATTTTTATTTTTTCAAGCTGTCTTCTGCTATCACTCTGGATACCCAGATGTCATACATTTATGAGTTCTGAAGGAGTTCAGAAATAAAGATGATGAGCTGCTTGCAAAGATATGCAATCTCTCATTAAAACAACTACTGTTTTGGAGGACTGGAGAGAGAATGTTTAAAAAAAGAATACAGAGGTAATCAAAAGCATTAGCATAGGTAAAAACCCTTGCATCTGTACCTTTGAAAATCTGGTTGAAATGTTACTTATAAAGAGAATGACAAATTGTTGTATTGTAGCAGAAGTGAGTTAAACCAATGGTCTTACAAGGAAAAAAGCATCCCATTTTTTATCAGAAGCTCCAAACTGGAAAAATCAAGTAATTCATAAAAGAAGAACTGGTTGACAAAACCTGCTCAGGTTTACCAAAAATTCCTGTCCTGAAGTATTTATCACATAAAAGGCAAAGCACTGTGATGAATTAGAAGCCTGGCAGAAAAATGAGTAGTGTTTTAGGTTTACTTCTTAAAAATACCACAAGGCTCTGTGTTAGATTAAAAGCTTAATATATTTACTAATCATCTGAATGGAAGGTGAACTGCAAAGTAAGACTACTTGCTGATGACAGAAAGTTATTACATGAGAAGCAACAAAGTTCAGTGCTGGAGGGAGATGTTTACTTGCCTAAATCCAAAACCTTCAGTTTAAGAAAGGGACCTGATAATCACTATGCAGCTGTGATTAATGACACATAAGTATCCTTTTCTTCCTATATATGGACATATCCATCGAAAAGTGAAATAATTTAACAAGTGGGTCAAATGATGAACTACATAGGGAAATAATACCAGAATTCAGAATAAGGCTTCAGCTAATAAATCTGAGTAGAATATTCATTAGGTCATTTTTTAGAAGATATTGAAAATTAAACATGTAAAATGTTGAGAGAAGTGCAATAAGAATGGTCAATGTCAGGGAAAAACCTCTTGTTTAGAAAGACATTAAAACTTCTGGGACTGTTCCCTTAAAGAAGTTTAACAACACTAGACACAATAATAGAAATATTTGAAATAAGGGGTCATAGGTAAAGAAGTATATGAGAAACTTCTACTTTTTTCTGTGATTATTCAAAGCTATGACAATTTATGAAAATGGCAAGCAGATAATTCAAATTCCATAAATGAGTATATTGGAAAGTTTAATCTGGCAAGGTGGATTGATAGTGACATAGGTTAAACAAATATAGGAAATTTTGATAGCAGAGATTTATTTATTTTAAAGAATTGGAAAAAATACAAGTATTTCAAAGTTTATGGCAATCCCCAAATAGCAGAATGATTGATGAGAGTTTCCCAGACTCTCATAATCCCTCTGAGGTGTTTTCTACATGTTCTCATGTATCTGGCTGTAGTTTGATATGCTGATTCTGCATGACAGTCTTCCTGTTTCTAAATTACCCATTGCCATCGGTGAATGGAAACAAACAAAAATCTTCTCTTCCTAGACACTAAGTGCTAAATTTCAGCCTGACTATTAGAATAATCTGACATCAGCTTTACTCAAGGGATATGGTGAGACATCTTCTAATATACTCAACCAGCTCCTTAGTCTTGATAAAGACACTTTTATATGTATTATTTACTTATTGTTTTGCTGATTAAGGATACCAATTAAACTCGAACACCAGAGTGCAAAGAGTAGGTGTATTTTACCGGTGATAACCAAGTAATGTAACAGTGTAATACAGAAAACATGCAGTAAGAAAAAGCAGAATAGTGCACCTAAAGCAACAAACGGGGAACTACAGGGTAATGCATCAAATCATTACTACACAAGAGAGAGAATAGTGGTTAAGAAAAGATCCATCACCACTTGCATACATTACCATCATCCAGCCCGGCAGTGGCTGGGCAGCCCTGGTTACAGCGAGGATTTGCAGAGCCTGTCCCAGCACGTGGGAAATCCTACATGCGTCCACCCGTAGGTGAGGCTGCCAAAGTCACTGTGAGCGGGCCCAGCCTTATATACCAGAGATTAACAAGCCAGAATAGCTGGCACCTTTGTTTTGAGCAGAAAATTTCTGGTTTCCTTCTCTTGTTGGATTCCACCCAAAGCCTGGCCAGGGCTTGGGGGCGGGAAACCAAGGGAGTTTCTAACAAGGCCAGATACTTGCGTTCTCAGCCTTGAACAAGGCTAAACGAGGATACATTCTCTCCTCACTACTGATTATATTTTGTCTAAGCTGCATCTTTCACTAGCGAGCTTACATACTTTGTTAATGATTACAGACTAAGTTAGCAGCTTCGGCTTGGGGCCTGTGGTTCAGGCTTCAGTATTTCAATGCTTTAGCACTTTTTACATCAGCATAAGTGAGTTGTTATAACTTAGCACAATACCTACTAGCACAATGGTTTTCAGTTATAAAATATACAGGATTTATCTATAGGTCTGGCTTGGGTCAGTTGTCCAAGCCTTAGCACTTCACTTACAGGCATTTATTTTTTGGTTTTGACAGGTAAAATTAAGACTGGAAATCAGGAGCCAATATAAAAAGTTTGTGGGAGAGCATCCAGAAATTCATAGCATATTTGAGAGAACAGGAGAGGACAGGGAGAACAGGAATTATTGCTAGTTTGGTTTTCTTGTATGAAAGCTGGTCCAATATTTAGCTCTGTTAGGATTTTTAGAACGGTGGTGGGTGATCTCATCAAATCACTGGCTTCTTGATTGCTCTTTGGATCACCATCACAAAGACCTATGGACAGAAAGGTATAGATGAAGGTCCACATTGTGCAACTTTGGAGGGCTGGTGTAACTTGAAGAGCAGGATTCTTCTGGAATTCAAGCCAGAAAAAGTCCAACATAATAAGATTAATATATGCAATGCAGGGGTATTACAACATAAAATCTATGCCTGGCAGTATTTTTGAACCTATTTTTCTGTTAACTTATTTAAATATCTGCCAGCCTGAGTTCTTATACAGAGTATTCTTGAGGCATTAATCTCGTTAATAAAATGCTGTGCATTCCCACAGAAGCCAGCAATGCAAAAGTAAAAGGGAACCTATGCTCATATTTCACTATAAAAATGATCTTAAAGAATTGCTGAGTATAAGGTTTATGCTGTATAAGTTTGCTAGTTAACCCCCTCTTTGGATATACAGTAATAATGCGGATGTCCTATGAAAATAAAAAATCTCAAGACCATGCAATCTGAAAACATAGCTAGAAGAGCTAATGCATGATTATTGATTTTGGAGTGTTTTGCAGATTATCTGCTATTGCAGGTTCCCCTTGTCCCACTGCCATCAATACTGCCACCACCGCAGGATCCGTCCCTGCATGGTCACAGAAAGAGCTCTGAGGGATGTATGAGCAATTTTGCATGTAGAAAATTTGGATGTGCTCACACTGGTATGGCTGTGCCTACAGTGCTGCACCAGAAAGCAAATGCTCTCTTGCAGGGTCCAGACAAAATCTCACTGAATATTAAGAAGACCTGGGGCCAATTACAAAAACCCCTGTGCCTGTGGCAGGTCCCACACATGCCGCCAGGGCTGCACCCTGCCCCTGAGGGACTTGTTACCCCATGTACAGCTCCCCTGTTTCATCCCTCAACTCGCCACACCATGACCTCATCCCAATTAAAACCAGCGAAAGCTCCTCTTTACAGGCCAAGAAATGTGACTGGCATGTGCATAAGGAGGATCATTCCTTGCCCCATGCCTTGGTGCTGGACTGCCATCCCAAGCCATTGAGTCTTGCCCTGACACTGAGGTCTGGCAAATGAAACACCTAGTTATTATGATAAACGGACACTGTCATAAACTCCTAGTGCAGTGAGACAGCTCAAGAAGGTACAGAGCTCAAGGGTCAGTAGTTTTACCATTTGTACCTTTTTCCCTAGGGAACACTTTTTTCCCTCTCTGACTGTGTCCCCACTGTATCACCTATCCACTTCCAGGCTACATCAGAAATCCCTTCTGTCACACAAAGAATCATATCATGTAGCAACTGCAGGTATAAAACCACAGTTTCTGAAGGTGTAAGAGGCAGAAGGGCTTGATAAACTAATTTATGTGACAAAAATGACATGAAGAGCTGCCAACATGTGCTATGGCTCTCTGAGTACTGCAGACAGCAAAGAGAGGACTAGTGCTGTGTGAAGGTTTTCTGATGGCTGGGCTCTAGTCCTATTCAGCACCAAGAGCAATGAAGGCATCCTGACATGTCTGTCTGGTTCAGGAATCCTTTTGAATATTGTGACAAAGACAGGAAATACAAACAATCATAAATTATTCATTTCCAAGGCAGATGAATTCCTTAATATCATACGTAAGATGCTATGAGGCACATGAGGTTTGCTGTCCTTAATTTTATCATGCCATACAACCACATTCTGCTAGAGATACTCAGAGACTAGCCAGATATTTAAAAATTGATTAGTACTATATGACCTACACAAGATAAACAAATATATTTGGGTCATAATTTATATTAGATGAGAGATCCTGTGGTAATTCTCCATCAAAGAACTCACTCTTACAATCCCTGGGACAATGCTTGTTTACAGTAGACTGTCTGTTCTTCACATCTTTTTTACTGATATAGCAGGAAACATGATGGCATGGCGCTTTGCTTGTGACCAATGTATATACTGCATATGCAATGTGTGCAGGTTACGCATAGTTGCAGAATATATGGAAAAACATTTTTCTGCAGAATTTAGCAATGCAAAATTGCTTTTCAATTCTTTTGCTTCCAAATGCCTTTGGTAGGGATGGGGTTTTTTTCCCCAACATTATTTCTATGCACAGATAATGATTCTATAAGCATTTGAAAGCTGTAATTTCTGGTTAAATCTCCATGCTGAAAAGGATTATTACATATCAGTATCTAGGCAGTTTTTGTCTGTATAATTCAGCTGATCAAGGACTGGATACTCCACAAATTGTCCACAAATTGTCATAGTCCCTGGATAAGTCACTCTGAGTTTAGAGCAGGATGTTAGTAGCTACGGATGTTTGGTTTTAGTAAATTTTTCCTTCCTCTCTTTTTTTTTAATCAGAGCACATTATTTTCCTTTTTTTTTTTTTTTTTTTTTCCCATTACAGACCCCTCCAGGCCCTACTCCACAAACAATCACTACCTCCACATTTCGGGGAGTAATTTCACAGGTATTTTCACAGTCAGCCCTGTTCTGACCAAGGAGACAAAATGATCTCAAAAGCTATCATGAGCAGCACTACACCTGTTAGCTTTGTGCAAAAAAAAAAAAAAAAAAAAAAAAAGTATAATATCTCTTGCCACTCTTCTTCCCTCAGAAAACATGGCAGCTCAAACCCACTCTAAACATTTCAGTATCTAAGTCTCTAAACTGCAGATTTGTTTGAACCACAAAGCTGCCCAGCTCAGTAATAAACAACTGGTCACGTGCAATAGCAAAACAAGGATGAGTCCATAAGGACTGGTATTCAAGGTTGTTTCACACAGACAGATATTTGGTGTGACACTTACATTTGAAGAATCAATAAATATTCATTGATTAGACTTTCCTTTTCATAACATCTGAATGATTAAAGCTACTCACATTCTTTGTAGCTCACTATTTTTTCCTCTAAGACACCAAAGCACTCATATTTTTCCACCAAGTAAAAATGGCATAATTTCCCAAATGGGTAAAAATTCCCCACAGTTATTGCTAAAATTTCTCATATAAAAAAAGAAATTATGTCTCCAAGAGCCTGGGGATTGAACACAATTTTCTAGAGTCAGTCAGACAATCCTACTTTCCTATAATGCAGTTCTTTTGAAATCAGCCACACAGCATGGTATGTGACAGTAACCTGAATCTAATTATTTTCCCATTTATAAGCGGGTGTGAAACAAACGTACTATCTCTTTATATTACTCTTACACTTCTAATTATATCTACAGCTTGTTATCAAAAACATAATTAGGCAAGGTGCCAAAAGGTCATGGTGCTCGGTTAGTAATTGTGGCGGGCTGGCTAAACGCCTGCAGTTAACTCTTGGGCTGCTGCACTCAAATCATAGTTGTTATGGAAAATCCATGCAACCGATGGATGGCTGCTGCTTCCACAACAGTCTACCATTCTTCTCATTTTACTTCAAATGTTTCCACTCTCCTTTGAAAAATAATTAAGCAATGGCTTATGTTAATAGTTACTTCTGCTGTAGCCTTCATAGTTTATTAATTTTAAAAATACCCCACATCTTACTTTCTAACAAGTTTTAGCAAGCTTGAAGTTAGCTAGTTGGATTACCGGTCTCTCTGGAATAGATACATGGACACAATGCCTGGATGAAAATTTAGGCATTTATTAATTAGTTCCAACTCATTAATCATATGAATGTACTGTGTGTGGTTTTTCTCTCCAAGAAATGAACATACAAAGATGTTAGGGAGAGTGATTCTGTCATCCTTATTTCCTGCAGGCACTCTCTACATAAGTACTCTTGTTCAATTCAGTGGGAACACTCTTTGAATGATGGGCTTGAGACCTAGATTTCCTTACAGTACATTTTTGTAGCTGGAGCTTACCAACTCATGTCAGAAATCACCTGGCCTTTCCTTCCCTTTTTGCTTTGAACTGAAGTCAAAGGTGCATGCAAACACACATATTTTGGCTTGTTCTAAACTTTCCAGATGGGGACTCATATTTCACAAATACAATTCAAAGCAATATGTACCTTTGATCAGTTCATTATAGAAAGTAGAACAGAGAGCCTCAAATCCAAACTAATTCAAGCCAATTTTAACCAACTTAATACACTCTTCTTTAATACTGAAACTAAGTCAACTGATGAGCAGGCCAAGTCAGGGCTACTTAAATTCAGTCTGTAACACGGCAAATCCTGTCTTTATCAGAGATGATACCTTGTCTAACATGACATCTGAACATCTTTAAACCACTGAGCAAGTCTGAATCCATATCTGTAGCTAAACATTATGGGTATCAAGTAGCTATGTGTAATTCCTGCACACCACCACCTTAGGAGTAAAAGGCATTTCAGAGGCCACCTTGTCCATCTGAGGAAAGTCAATTAGGTTCATATCCATTCCATTAGATGTTTATGCAACCTCTTCTCCAAGCCATTCAGTGATGAGGGCTATAACCCTGCTCGGGTGACCTATTTCAGTGCTTCCAAAACTTTACTATTGATAAGCTTTTCTTACTGACTGCTGTGACTCATTCTTACTCCAGTTTCAGCCCATTATTTCTTGTCATAGTGAATTAAAATTCTGGGTTTTCTGAATTGTTATGATTTCAGAAGTCATAAAATGCTGTAACTGAGGACACTCTTGTGACTTCTGTTTAAATGTATACTAGTTAGGCCTTTACAATTACCTACTGATAACTGTGTATCCAGTATATTTTGTGTGAACTAGTTAAATCATCACTAAATTGTCCTCCGATCTTGCCTCTGAGAATTTTGCATTCTTAAATTAAAATATTGTATGCAAGCATATGTATTACAATATTTTGCTCTGTCTAATGCAAAAGGCATAAAAACATATTGGAAACAGAGACCAGTGTCCAGCCTTTTCCTCCTCTAGATGTGTGCCTTCAGCCATGGCTCCCCTTGTCTTCTGCTCCACAAATCTCAAGTTATTTTCTTCTTCCTCCAAGCTGGGGAATAAACCAACATTCCCCACCTCCTGTAGGACAGTCTAAGCTGTATGTCAGTAACCATGGCCCTCTCCTGTGGAGTGGGAGGTGGATCCCACCTCACCATAGAATTTCCAAAGAAAACAGTAAGTCAGTTCGCAGAGCCCAGAGAGGTGTGAAGCTGTTGGAGACTTCTAACTCAAATTCCAAAAGGCACATAACTAAGAACTATGGGTAAATACCCAAGATGAGGAGAGAGGAGAGGTTTTAGCTATACTCTGGTCCAGCATTTTACATCAAACCTACTGAAGTTTCTCTCTGCAGAGAGAAGAGATGGCTTTGCATCCTGTGCAGGACTTGCCATATGTTGTTATACAGAGAATTTGGCATCTCACTCTGAGTTCTGAATCCAGAACCCAGTAACTCAACACCCCCCCGAAGGAAGGCTCCCCATGGCCGTCCCCAAGTCCCCCAATGGATCTTCACACCTTCTTTTAAGATTAGTCAAGTATTTTATCAAATAACCCAGGACTGGAGCTGGCAACTGGGTTTTCTGTCTTTTGGCCACCAACAGAACGTCTCCAGTCCAGCAGAACATTTTATAAGACTCTGCATTTTTCTAAATGGCATTAATTGGTATTTCCCTTCTCAGCTGTGCACTACACTTTGTGCTTTTTGTCTGCCAACTTTATACAGGGCAGCTGCAGTTCACTTTTGCTGTTTTCAAAACCGGTCTGGGATCTTTTGGGACGGCAGACAGTATATAGATATCAAACAGTATTGAAAAGTATACCCAGTTAGCTACTTGTAAAACTACCTGTGAAAGCAATGTAACATTCCAGACACACTTGTGTGTACATTTAAGGAAAAAACAAAGGAAAAATCAAAATTATATCTAAAAATAATGTGGTTGGTTGTTTTTCGTTATTCTCTGACAACTGTATGTATACGATTTTTTAAAGGTAAACAGTTGTTTAATCCTAAAACATAGTACAATAGCATACATAAGTCTTTGAATAACGTTTACTTCTTTCAGTTAACATTTACAGTGAAGAGCTGGGAATTTGCATCCTTCGATCCTCAATTCAGATACTGCAGTATTTGTTAAGGAATGAGGATGAGAAAGATAGGTCTTTTCCATTTCCAAAACAAGTGAACTTGAAATGTAGATCCCTTTATCCTGCACTTGGCTCTGAATTGTCCTGTGCCCAAAATTAATACAGTGTAAAATAACACTTGATTCTGAACATCCTTTGTTTCAATAAATGAATATACACACCAAATTTATGATGCGGCAGGGGGATAAAAGACACTGCCATTACAGTCTGAGCAAGGAAAGCTACTTCCATTCTGCACAATTTCACTGTAAACAAATTTTAAGTTACAAAACTAGTTTGGATGGTAGATGCAAACATTTATTATTCCTCCTGTTTTCTCTTGTAGAATATCCCAGAGGATTATGCCACAGGGTATACAAAATAAACATAGAAGAAATAATCCTCAATCAATCAGAGGTTTCTCTACCATAGTTTCATCCCAAACCCACTGAAATCCATTGAAAGACTCCTACTGAGTTAACTAGGCTTTAGGACACGATGGTAGAAAATCTGTTTACATTGCTAAACTATTTTACAATGTGCCTAACGAAGGACGACAGAGAGGATTAAAACAAGAATTCTTGCATTCAGTCTATAAACTCCTCAGGAAACAACACTGATGGGAACTCATAGCATACATATTTTCAGTGAATCATGATTTTAACTAGCACATATTACGGGCTGTCTTCAGAGGAGACAGATAATGTAAAAGCCAAAGTTTTAAGTTATTTCTGCTGGGGCATTATTTCTGCTTCTCAAAACTAAACAAGAGGAAAAGCATTATGAACTTACTTTTTGGCCTGAATACGAGTAGATGTATTTATCCAGCCAAAACTAAGGCTTGTTAAATTTCTTACGTATGAAGACCATGAATGTTTCTTTGGAAAACCTTAACAAAACACTCCAAAACTGTTCAAGAATACTTGGTCAATTATAAAGAATTTATTGACGTCATTTATTAGTAATAAGAAATACTTTTATGGTAATCATAACTTAACTGATATTTTGTCCAAAGTTCATGAAAGAAAGTCTATGCATATAGAATTGGAGTGGCGTGCTAATGAGATTATTCACCAAATTGCAAGAACAAAGAAAATACTAAGAAAATTAGACATGAATATAGTAAATCCAACATGACCACATCAAACATTTTTGCATAAATTAGGTGATATGTAAAAAAAAGATAAAATTTGTTAAAAAATAAAAGCTTTTTTCTTTGTTTTTCTGTTTTTAATAGTCATCAGCCGTCTTCTGTCTTTTCCATTGTTCATTTGAGATCTTTACCATCAATGAGTAGGACAGATACACATCTGAATGGATAAAACAGAATACTGTAGACACTCAACACTTAAAAGCTACTGTATTTCTTTCTACTCTACTTTTTAAATTTTGTACAGGAAAACTAAACTGAAACAAATCGCTAGGAACATTGTCAAGGTGCTATGGTAATGCCTTTCATGGCTGTTGTGAGAGACGTGTAATGCAGAATGTCCAGTGAAATGAAAATAGATTTGCGTTGGAAAGCAGAAGCAATGAGCTCCTTTAACAAAGGTAAAAGTCCTTTCTGTATTCTAAATAAAGTATCCTCATAGGACCTTGAGATGAAATGAATGGTCCCAGGTGCCCTTAAGACTGTTGAAAATACTGAGAAACTTGAAAGATTTCATATTGCAGAGCCTACACAAAACTGTCCCTCTGTGCACTCTTGCATCTGAATGGAAATACACCTCACCACGTTCAAGTGGATGGAAGATATATAATAGGATTTTTCTGTAATATCGACTGAATAACTCGAATCACCTTTTCCAGCTGCATGCTATTTTATTCTATCGTCCTCTGAAACTGGAGAGCAAACTGGAGTATGAAGATAAATTAACCTAAAAGAGATTACGCATTCTGTTAACAAGTAAGAAAAGTCACATGAAACTGCCAATTTTCCTCATTAAATTATCCCTTAAGATCTGTTTGATGACATACCATGAGTTAATTTTTAAGGTCTGTATTTTTTTCTGTGGGAAGTCTATCTGAAAACAAAATACTAACAAATGTGGTGGGAAGTTCCTGAACTTCCAGAACTGCAGCAGGAAATATTTGACCTTAATAGACCCCTAACTGTGATGTTTTCATCAGGGAAAAATATCACTAAGCAGTGTCTACAGTAAAACTGTCTTACAACAGCAGTGTGGAATTTAAAAAAAATATGTCAAGAGTAATTAAAATCAGAAGAATGATCAAGCCTCGGTTAACATAGCTACATAAACAGCCACTACCAAAACAAGAAGTAAAAACCCCCACAGATTACAGAGAGAGTAAGCATCTTGTTTGAGAAAATTTAGAAGGTTTAGAGTTTTGGTGTGAATACATCCATTATTTATTCCACTTAAATTTAAGCTGTTCATATTCACTATTTTGGGGGTCTTTCACAAAGTTTAACTGCAATGCAGTAAATAGAGGGACATAAAGAGCATTTCTGTTGTGCAATAAAATTCAATTACTGACAGTTTTAAGAGGGATACTTAGACCTGTAGAAAGTTTGGAAGGGAATTTCCTTAAACATTTTGCCAAAAGCAAAGAATGCCTCTATGTAACCCATAGGAGCACAAAGAGGTTTTCCCGAAGACTAATGATAAGTAAATAGATAACAACAAATAAATTAATATCTTCCATTTTGAGCTGCCTTATATAGCTTTGCTATGGGTCAGACCACTCTCCAGATGAGAACAGATGGAAAAGTCCATAATATTTTGGAAGGGGCAAAACCAAATGCATGGGATTGCCTTGGAGCCTCGGTAAGCCACTGCTTGTCTGGCAGCACAAGGGCTGGAACACCAAATTCATGTTACAGGCACAGTTTGTGTTTTACTCTTTCCTTTCCATGGTTTCTACAAACTTAGGACTGATGAGCAACTCAGTGGAAAAATGGTTTATTTCTTGTGATTGCCTCCTCCAGAGCAGGCCCACAGGACACAGCAAAGACCACAGCACTATGGAGAATGGTCCAAAACTTTTAAAAAAAATAAAACCAGAACAGATCACTTCATCAAGTTTATAAAGTTCATATAATTAAAAGACCACATTCCTCACCCTGTGAAGCTTTGTCACCATGTGCCAGTGCCCTGAGGTCACTAACAGGCCTTAATTGTTAGCCCCACCTGGGACCTCCAACCACCTCCTGATCCTGGATGTATTTCAGTCCAGCCCTGGCTCTAGCCCTAGTTTGAGCAATGTCCCAGGGGTGCCTGCTCCCAGTGCTCTTCCCAAGTTATTGTTTGGTACTTCTGAATCAGCATGCTGAATATCTTGTCTCTGGAAGCTCCTGGGTCTGCCCTTTGGATGTGAGTGGTGCACTGTTTCTTCCCAGCTTCTTCAGGAAACATGGAACTTGCTGCCATTGGTGTCCCTTATGTGGTAAGACCCAGCAATAGAAATTGGTAGGGGAGCTGGTGGTATTTCACATTTGGATCTAAGATCTGCTATTCTTTTAAAGCAAGAAGCCAACTCAAGGTCTTGATGCAATCCCAGTGTGATACTGAGAGGCCTTTCAGGCTTAGAGGTGCAACATATCTTTCAGCACACGGTATTTCTTTAAATTTCTTCTTTTTGCATAAGATTGGCTTGCAAGACTTCACTGGTTTTCAGGAAGGTTGCAGATATAATAAAATTAAATGCCCATTAGATGGTGGAGGAACATACATGCTGTCAGCATGTCTTTGTTTTTAATATGGTTTTGTTTATGCCATAGACAATTCCATCTTGAAAAGTACCATTGCAACTTATATTGTGAAGCTTTTTGAGGAACTAATGTCTGACTTCCTAAATTGGCGTGGCTCCTTAAAAAAGACCTTATAAACAAGCTTCCATCAGAGCAAAGTTTTCCTGATGTTCAAGGTGATAAATCCTCCAGTCCAATTTTTCCACCTGAAACCCGACATACCTTCTAAGTGAATAGCCATGTGCTTCTTTGGAGAAACTACTTATTTATTGGCATGAGGAAGAGCTTTCTGGAATCCATACACTGTTTGAATTCTGCAGCTCCTAGTAGTGACTCTTTGGATCTCACCTTGGAGTGTGCTGAAGGCAAATTCAAACCACATAAAGACAAATGTTGACAAGTACAAGATCAAATTATTGTTGATATCATTATTCTTCTCACTCCAAAGCATCAAAGGAAAAGTTATGGCTTTGTTGATTATTTTTAAATGCAAGACTGACTAATGAGAAAAATAATCACAACTTACAAAATCATGTTTATTTGTATTCTAAAGGACAAAAGCCTCTTTAGATGTTTTTTCCAAGGTCAGGCTGAAGGCTTTACTTTTTATGAAAGAGAGGAATAGCAACCCAAGTTGTGTAGTCTCCAGTACTTGAATTAAATCAAGATTCCACTGGAGATCTTCCAATCTTCTGTCTGGAAGTTTTAAGATCTTTTTTATTCTGTGTGGGGTTTGTTTTGTTTTCCTTTGACTTGTATTTGCTAATGTAGAACACAATCATCTTATGGCAATAAATTGCTTTAAGAAGTAATGATCTATGGATGTCATGAACTGGTGAATCATACCAAGAATTATTTAAAATCTTATGTAGGTATAATGCTTTTCTAGGTGTCACAGAAAAGAACCAAGATTCGAAATGAACATCATCATTTGCTCATCTGAATAAACCATAAGATATGATAAAAGAATTCGAGAGAGAAAATATCTAGATCATGAATGTAGATGGTTGATTAGTACAAAGACAAAAACATGAAGAAAGTGTATTGCAAATATTGTTTTCTGTCAAGATATTTCTAATGCAAAACATCAATGGGACATCATCGGGAATGCTTTCTGAAAAGGAGCCATGGAGATTTAGAAATTAAAGTATTTTGTGGCTTGTAAAACATGGTATTAAACCTGGAACTCATAAAATTTTGGGATGTTGCTGCTGTAAATACTGGATGAACTCTTTCATGCAGTGGAGCTGACTCAGTGTTGTATATGAGTAAAAGGGGTGTGTGCAATCAGAAAAAGCTTTGGGCTCTTGATAGCTATTCTGCATATTTACTGCTGCATCAGTCTTGTTGCTGTGTAATTGCATTTTTTTGAGATATTGCACTTATTCATGTGAATGTACCTATTTAATGATCTTTGTAATGCTGGTCCTGTTGAAAGTAGATAAGTGAAAAGTAGTTGCCAGAAATCATGGACCTGTTGGAGAGGATCCAGAGGAGGCCACAAAGATGATCAGGGGGCTGGAGCACCTCCCTTCTGAGGACAGGCTGAGAGAGTTGGGGTTGTTCAGCCTGGAGAAGAAAAGGCTCTGGGGAGACCTTATAGCGGCCTCCCAGTACTGAAAGGGGCTACAGGAAAGGTGGGGAGGGACTCTGCATCAGGGGGTGTAGGGATAGAATGAGGGGTAACAGATTTAAACTGAAAGAGGGTAGATTTAGATGAGATATGAGGAAGAAATTCTTCCCTGTGAGGGTGGTGAGACACTGGCACAGGTTTCCCAGAGCAGCTGTGGCTGCCCCCTCCCTGGCAGTGTTCCAGGCCGGGTTGGACGGGGCTTGGAGCAACCTGGGCTGGGGGAAGGTGTCCCTGCCTGTGGCAGGGGGATTGGGACTGGATGATCTTTAAGGTCCCTTCCAACCCAAACCATTCTAGGATTCTGTAATTGTCAGATGGACTAAAGGGCATACAGGGCATACTTGATACTTACAGTAAGATTTTGAAAGCTACTGTATTACCATTGTTGTAAATGGTAAAGCATGGTGCCAAAAGAGTGGTTGTCATTGACCTGAATTTTCTAGTAAGTGGAAGGGCAAAACAATGCATTTGTACCCTAGCACTTCAGTCATGGCTTGGCCCTTTCCTCATTCATTAGGAGGCTAACCAGTGGACGTCAATTTTATTCACTTTCTTGTATAGCCATACCTATGGTAAATTACTGTATTTCAATAGATGGTAAAACTACATGGTAACATCTGCAATGAGTGTCTCCCTCTGCATTTCTCAGGGGGAAATATCTGAGCTTATTTTGGTTGTGTGGCTCTAGGAAGAAAAGGCTGCCAAAAAAAGTAAAAAGTGCTTGGACTGGAGAGTGCTGAGGTTTGAAATGGGCTTTAATTATTCTGTAAATGAATTCCCTGCTCTTTGGACTACTTTCCAAAAAGACTGCAGCCTGAGATCAATGCCTTCAGCTGGCTAAAGTTCTGATGAAAGCCTGTGGGGAGTGGGAGGAATAGCCCATATCATTCCTCACATGTTTTGAATAGTATGATTGCACTTTGCCTTTGCCACCAGTCCTTCCCCTGGAACATCTCACTCCCTGCATGGTATGTCAACATATGGAAAGCTGCTTGTAATCTGAATTTAAGGTAACCGAATCAAAGGAAGCTGGAAGCCAACAGTAGTGGCTGGTGACTCCTGCAATGTAGGTGCAGATACAGAGATACTGTAGATACTACAGATACGCCTGCTGTGCCTCCCACCAGCACCCAGCCACTCAAATGGTGCTGAGTAGCAACCCTCTGCAGCAGGCCTGGGAACGCACCAGCTGTGCCATCACCAAAAAAATGCTGCAAGGCAGCCAATGAAGGGGGAAAACCATGGGCTGGGGGAGGCTACAGCAGCGGAGTGGGGAATGAGCACTGAGATGCTTATCTCTGCTGTCTGAACTTGGAGGACCTACCAAACCAGCTTGTCTTCAGCTAATTGCATCGCTCCCTGACTAGAATATTTCTACTACAAAAGAGATGACCTGATGCTTTTGGTGACTGTCAGGGAAGGTCTGACTCTCCTTTATGCTTGCAGGGCTACAGCAACTCAAGGGCTCATCTCTCCCAAGATCTGATAGTGCATGCAAGAGGTACAAAGGAGTGCTTCGCCTCCTGCTTGCATAGTCCCTTCACTTCTGCTACAGTCCTGCAAGTAGGGTCAGAGAAACACCACATCATGCCTCTTGCTGTCCTCTGAGATGTAATTAAAATAATTCTTGCTAATTTTCTGATTTCACAGGATAGATTCAGGCAGACAAAGAATCAGAAGCAATGTCATATGACCTATAATCCATCCTCTTCAACCTGCCAGATAGGACTTCTGAAAAAGTAATGTGACTATTCTTCATGTAGTGGGTTTTTGAGATACATCAGCAATTTTTTTGAATTAAAATATAGTAATTTCACAGTAAGGTATACTCCCTCTTTTCTGAATACAGTACTTCTGTTAAAGAGCAAATGTTCACTTAAAAAGAGCCTAATCATTGATATTTCAGTGAAACATTTCTGAAAATGAAAGACCACATTTGCAAGAGCACTTGGGAACCTAGAAGTTCAAACAAGTTCTAATGGGATTCAGAAACTCCAGAGCAAGCAGGTAACCAACAAGCAAAAGTAATTTTACCAGTCCTGCTTTGGATTAACTCATATCTTTTAAATTCTACATAATTTTTAGAAAAGTTTAGATAATATGAAAAAAACAATTTTTCTTTTGACATAAGTCAGTAATACATCTGTATCTGGTTTATGTCATGTACAGGATACAACTTTCATAAGTTAACCCTTCTAGTGATTATTTGAAAATGGATTGAGAATGTGATTTGTCATTCAGGTTTTCAGAAGGATGCAGAAATGCAAAGCATTTAGATCTTTCAAGGAAACTTTTAATTTACATTTTATAACTTCCCTTCTTTCTGTTGTTTAAAAAGAAACATTCAAGTGTCTTCATTGCTTTTAATATGCTCCTGCAAATTACCATAACGCTCTTGATTTATTACCCATGGCAAACTTCCAACCTGTACTATAAGTATTTTTTCTAAATTCCAGATTTAGAAGACTGAATAATATTTTGTTTGACATATTGACTGACCAAAGATGAGTATATTGTAATAGATGTTTAGTTTGGTCCTTTCACATGAGTCACTCAGGATAATCTCTGAAGCTGGAAACCATTCAGAAGTGTACATCTGAAAAACTGTTATATGAATTTCCTATGCTGTTAACGAAAAAGCCAAAGTGATTAACTTGCATTCTGTTATGACTCTTCAAATTCTTATGTCTAATATCCTCTTTCTTAAGTTACTCTAAATTTGAGGTAGGGGTAAGGCCTAACAGCCTGTTCTTACAACTGTATGTAATACTTCACTTCAGTGGAACCACCTGTAGAATATAACAAAATTTATTGCCAGAAAGATTATTAAAATCAAATTTTAAGTGCCTTAGTCATGTTCAAGACTTGCTTCTGTAGATAGAGAAGAAAATCTATTCTCTGATATGGCTTTTTCTAGAATCTCAAAACAATTTTTCTACATTATTTTTCCAAGTGGACTTTCCAGTATGCCCCAGGAAGATATAAAACAGCTCAAGTACTGGAAATACATAATTTCTAAAGCATATATGAGCCTGTAATCTTAATTAATTTCTTATGTGATCATAGGTATTTTCAGACATACTTTTGAAAAGTGAAACTTTATATTGCTGCAGGAACAAGACAGGACAAATGGAAAGAAGGAAGGGAAGTTTACGTTACTCCCTGGGGATTCTTTTCATCCTGGAAAAGGGATTTGCACCATATAATAGCATTAAATCACCTGTTCTTGCAAGTAAACTCATAAAACCCAGGCTATTAGCAATGTAGAGTGTAGACATTAAAATAAATGGAAAGAAAATATTTCTTTTTAAATTATTCAGTTAAATGTAACAAAATTGCTATAAAATATTCTGTATGAAATACTTTGCCCCATGTTATGAAAAGGGCCAAGGCAGAAAAGTGTAATTATTTCTATGAATTCATACTTATTTAGCTGTACAGGGCTTTTCCTTAGGAAGAAAGGGCTTTTCCTTGGCAGAAATATTTTTTTACTCCTTAAAAAACCCTAGGTATAACTGCACTAGTAAAGCCTGTCAGCTAACAATTAAAATGATTTAGCAAGCTCATTTCACTATTGCATTTCACATAATGTCATTAAATGATACCTTTACTAGAATTAAAGTTTGGTTATTAATTCAAAAAAAGCTGGCATGTCTAATGATGGTTTTAGAAATCTAATAGTTAAAATAGGGGCTTAATTCACATGCTAGACAATAACAAGTGGATTCAGCTCTTCAGGGAAAAAGTAATCAACAGATTTCAGCATGATCTTCAAATCCTGATAAATGTAAAGATCTGAAGACATTTATCTTAGGAACCCTTGACAAGCCAGGAGTAAATGAGTTATCTTACATTTTAATTTTCAAATGGAGAAAATGAAACAATTCTTAAACTAATGTTCTTTTAAATGCTTCTATCAGTCTTCTATCCATGGCTGTAGATTAGCTATCTCTGCATGGTTGTTTGATATTATGCAATTACATATTTCTTCAGCCTTATCTTCAGATATTTTATTTACGTTGAAGCTGGGGAGTATATTTTGCTGCTTGCTTTGAAAAGAGGACCTTTAGTTCTGAAAGTATGTACCTTATTCCTACTGAGGTTTCCTAAGACAAGCATGTTTCGTGCAATCAGGCAATATTCATGTACGTATGTCTGCCTGTCCACAATTCATTGCTTGTGAAGCCATGTGCCCTTTATATCAGATCTGATGGAAGAGTAATAGCCTTAGAAATGCTGAGTTCTTGCAGGTTCTGTGGAAATGGTAAAATAAAGTATATGTGTCTGTGCTGACGAAGGGCTATAGCGTAAACTGAACCCCAGACAGTTCACATGGGAGAAACATATCTAGCTGATGGGGAAACCTTTAATTGATTATTTCATTTTATCAGAAAGTAAAACCATAGGAAATCATGATTTCTCTTTATGTTGCTTTAACATATATGCAGTTAGCTACTGAATTCAAGTATTAAACTCCTCATTTGCTAAAGCATGTAGGTCTCTGCCACTTCAGAGTGATCCAGAGCATAGCAGCTATTGCTCTGAACAGAGGTGATAGCTTTGCATTCGAGCTCTGTCCCCTATGGTGAAAAAAGGTTAGAAAGAAAGTACTTTTTCAAAGAGAATGGAAAATGTGGAAGATAAAAGGTACAAGAACATCTGTGCCATCAGATCAGTAGATATAAAGATCTGAAAGACTTACTGTTATAACTGAGATGTGACATAATATCTATGGTTATCTGCAGTGGTCAGTTGTGGGGAATTCCTCAGTGTGGTTTACTCTCTGTGCAGACCATCACAACTGGGAAAAATTAAATGTATGGGGTTTTGATGACTGGAAGAGGGTAACTCATTCTCTGAGGTTTCTTTTTTTTCTCCCGCCTTCCACTCTGACTATTTTGTTTCAAAGGCTGCAGGAATGCTGTGACTGATTTGCTTCCAGATGTTTGATTCAAAGCCTTTTCTTCCAGTAACTAGCAATACGAAACAAGGTTTAAAAGAAGACTAGGCATGTCCTAGAAGTACTTGACTGGTTTCCTGATTATTTTTTTCTACAATTAAATGGGTTATAGAATGCTTTCCTGGAAAACATAGTCTTCTAACCCTAAATCTGTCCAGTCAAATAATTCCTTCTTTCCAAGAATTAAATGTACATGTCAACACTGAGCAGCCAAACAAACATGTAAGTCAACAAAGAAATTGCAAACAAATATTGCCATACCACTATCTCATATTAGATACTACATACAAAACCTTAAATATAGAGGTTACCTTCTTACCTACAGGTATATAAATGGTGATTTTTTTTTTTTCCTGGACACAGCTATTTGCATGGGATAGGACTCACGTCAATGAGAAACAGAAGGTTTATTTTACTACAGATAGTCACATTCTTAAATATTCAGCTAAGCACTTCCTATGCTTAAAATACTCCATGAATGACCATAAACCTGTGCAGGGCTAGCAAGGTTACAAATGCACATATTTTTATAACCTTTCCAGACTGAAATGTGTGTGGGGGGAGGTAAATAACAGTTTTATTCTTTTGACTCCCCCCTACAGTCTATTCAGAAAGTGCCAAATAACTTTCATCCTAGAGGTGCAAAGACAGCTGTCTGAGAAAACTGATGCTGAATGTGTGTTCAGAAGTGGAATGGTTCTTTCACAAGAATTTTTGTCACAACTGGCTGTAGCACTGGCACCATGCAAGGGTGGTTTTGCCCCAGAGCAGACCTAAAAGAGGTATAAAGATTATTGTGTTCCAGTCACAGGGGACTTGAGGAAATATTGCACATATTCTTGTCCTAGTTCTGTTGCGTTCACTGATGGTCAGTGTCTTTCTAATTACTACAGCCTTACCCATGCAACTCTGATAGATTTAGGGTGTGTGTATCAATGGGATCTGTCTAGTTTTCTGCTGTCATCACCCGAACTACTTTGTCTTGTCCTGGTCTCATCCATTTCCCTGTCCAAAGTCTGTTCCTGTCATGGCTGGTGTCCTCAAGTCATGGAACACTGGATCCTTCTGACTGTGGTGTTATTACACTATATTAGGACAAGGCTAATGAAAAATATTGAAAAAAAATATTACTCCAAGAAATAGTGAGAGACAAGCATTGACTAGCAAATAACAAACCTTCACTATGCTCCCTTTCCTGCCATTTAAATGACAGGCATTTCCAAATGTCATTTACAAGAACCTGTTCTTTCACAGTTTAAAAATAAATGCTTTTGTCAACTCACCTGGAAAAGACTCTGTGATGCTTTATCACTGAGAACTCTGTTCAGATATGATTTTTGCATAAAGATAGTGAGTATACTTTCCGACCTTGTGGCAGACTGCCATTTCAGACCACTTACTACTAAAGGTAGTGGACTAAGATCCTTGGCTAAAGTCAAGTAAGCATGTTCCTGCTCATGTTTATGGATGTAGACACATTTAAATTGCATAAAGATTTGTATCAATGCTTTAATTGTGGTTGAGTATGTAACAAGAGCAAGAGAATTAGTGTTTGCATGGGAAGAAAACTATCCTGAATTGCCAAAAGTAGTGCCCGAGTTTTATCTGAATCAGACCATTAGTCTCCATTTTCTTTCCAACACCTCACTGCAGACCTGAGGAAAAAATAAACTCCAAGCCTTACACATCAAGATTTCCTTTAGATGCTTCTTGGATACCATGAAGTAATTTTAATTTTTTTGTTGCCTTTGGGTTCATCATAAGGAGAAGTAGTCCTACTCGGCATCTGTCAAAGTATTTCCCTCAGAGAAATCTGCAGGGCTGTTACCCAAAATTCTCTTCACACATTTACACAGCTCTGCACTTGTCCTTGCCTCCTAGTAATAATGATTGATTTAGAGGGCCAGTTCTATGTTCTGTGTTTAATTAAAGCCTACACTGTCCTCTTTTTCCCTATACTGTCTTCCATGTCCCAGAACTCTTTACAGACTGTATAATTGGTGGTGTAATTAAATTCCACCATTCCAGGATCTTGTTTCTTACTATTAACCATGTTTTTCACCTTTAGAACGGAGCTTTGCAAATTCATTCATGTCCTTTAGTACAGACTTCACATTTCCCTATCAAGGCTCCCTAATTTTTCTCCCCTCCATTTTCTAACCAGAAAGACCTTCAGTTTATCAATGGCCTTGACACACTGCTCTTGCCCAGACACACTTGTAGCAGACCTGCTTGTCATGACTAGAAAAACCACCTTTCTAGATATTCCTGCATTTGGCTTCTCTATAACTCATCAAAATGCTTGCCTAGATCACTAACAGCAATCACAGCCTTTCTAGACCCATGTAAAAGATGTCCTTGCTCTTGATGCTGCACTGCTGTATCATGTTTTACTGAAGTGCATACCCTTATTAGCATTTTCTGCTGGGATAGATTTGTGCTTACCAGCATCTATTTAACAAATGAGTGTTGGTGTTCACTGAGTGCTGGATCACAGACATTTTTCAGTTTTGCAACACTGATATGGGTATGTTAAGGGACACTTATTCTTAAGCAAAGATTTGCTGGTTAATAACCTTTTTTCTTTACCAAGCAGTTTGTAAAGTTTTCTTATTTGTATTGTTAATAGAGCGTGACAGAACAAATTTGATATTAAGTGAAAATTTAAAGGGTTCCAAATTTCAATGGAGATTCATAGCTTTTTATGTATGAATATATTTAATCTGAATAGATACATATACTAAATACCAAAAGAAAAACAGTTGCATTTTAAGGATCTATTTTTTAATAGGTGTCTAAATCATCCATGGTATCTTCAGTACAGGTAGCATTTCACAAATAACCTGAGTTCTCATAGGCAGACAGACATTTTTGTGTGGTAGATAAGCATGCATTAAATTTCTGTCTGCATAGTTTCCTCTGGCACAAATAGACATACATACTCACAAATGTCAGATCTAACTCCACAGGCAAATATGCACAGAGTTATTTAGGGTACATAGCCAGATCCAAAACCTTCTGTGTGAACCTCATGCTCAGCTTTAAAGACACTGGTAGTCCAATAGGATTCTGAGACTACTCATACATTTAGACATGTGAGTAAGAATTAAAGCAGAGAGGCTACTGAAACACAGCTCTAAAATACATAAATGGAAATATGAAAGTTAGTTGAAGGTTACTTCAGGCTAACACTGCCATTCTTCAAAATTAACTCCACAAAGAGGTCTTAAAATGTCAATTTTAATGTGAAACCTTTATAAAAAATTTATGGTATTTCTTTATATATTTTCAGCCCACTACACTGAGCATGATTAGTGTAGCTTAATCCACTTTTCATCCATTTTCATCTTTGTCTTCTGTAATCTGGCTTTTTACTTCAGCGTGAGGAAAAATACCTGGAGTTACACTATACCCTCCTGCTTCAACTTCTACTCTAAATATATCCGTTTAATGCAGCAGAAAGAACAAAATCAATAATGGATGTAAATATTGACAAATTTGAAATGCATCAAAATTCCTTCTTCCTCTCAAAGTATCCTATAATTTTGAAAAACTATTAGAAAATTATACTATGTGGTTGACAATTTCAATTTTTCACCCTCAACTTGCTAAAAGGGGTTTTCCTAATTGCAATGAGCATAGCTTAAATGATCTGAAACTGATTAAAACAAAAAAAGTTTTATTTCACTAATTTAAATGAAATATTTGAAGTACCAAAAGCCTAAATAGGAGAAAGCAGATTTAAATTAGCATAGATGCTATTAGTAATAGAATTTAATTTTGTAACTCACTGACAATAAGAATCATGCCTACTTGTTAACTCAGCAGGATTTAGTCCACTGCTGAACAGTATTATTTGATGTGTATGTTCAATGTATTGACAACTTCAGGATGTGATTTGAATAAACTGAGTTGTTATAACATTTTAAAAAGGGAATTCTGTTTATAATTCTTTAAGTCTGACATAGAAGAATCTTCAGTGACTCTGGCAGAATTTCTATATTCATGACAACTGTTTCTCAAAAATAATGTTTCTCAAAATTATTTTTTTCTTGGTAAAGTAACCTGAAAGTCCCTGGCAACTGTGGAAAATGATATGATTGAGATTCTAGTTTCCCTGGGATTTTGCTTCTGTAGCTACTGTAATTAATATTATTTAGTCATTAGGATTAAATGGAAATGTCACATTGATGTTATTCTTGAAGAAGTGGATTTTCATAAAGGTGACAATGTGCCTTGCTTACAAACCAGAGTGATGACAGCCATTACATATTTTGTGGCGACTGGTGTGGTCCAAATTTTCTACGCTTCTAGGAACAGCAGCAACATGTGTTTGAGTCATCTGGCTATGTAATCAGAACATGAATATAATTGCATACATGCACACACTCCTCTGCTCCATACCCACAAGGGTGGAGGCTGCTGCACCCTCCTCACGCCATTGCGGGCCAAGTACTCACTCCAGCTGTATGCTGCTTCCAGGGCAGGGGCTGCTTTTATACTGGGGTCTAGCCCTGATATGGAGCTGGAAGTGGTTCCAGTTCAGACATAAGCTAAGGAAAATATGTGTCTAGGTTCCAAAAATACTTGTGTTGCGTTGTCCTAACTCCACTTGTGTTTGTTATCCCTTCCTCCCTCCCAGATGCTGTGTATAAAAACAGGCGTTGGCTTCAGTGTATTTATCAATATGATTTCCTGAGTTGACTGTAATTCTAATATAGTTAACAATGTTCTTCAAAAATCTGAATTGCCCAACTCATTATTATACATTTATGGTGAGATAATATTGAAGATGTCAGTCAGCATCCAGTGATGCTATATTTATTAAAGTTACACTGGTTTTGTACTTTTCTGCTTGGCTTAAAATGGTGATTGTTGTAGTTTTGTTTTGGTTTTCTTTAACTGCACAGCTTCTACTAATCTACTTGTCGTTAAAAGTACCAATGCAAATCCTTCCTTTCTGATTTGGCTGGCAGTTTCAGAATTGTCTGTACATACAGTGCAAACAAATTCTGCCTTTTCAATATCAACCGCCTACCTTCTGAGTGTCTGATTAATCCATCTAATCCATGGCATTCAAAAAATACCTATTGCCACAGCATAATTAAATTTCCCGATTAAATATAATTTGATTTCATTTGGAGGGAATTACTCTTCATGGTGTGGGTGGATCTCAAGGAGTGTTTAGAATAATCAAGCTAGCTACTTAACAAGCTAGTAGGGGATTTAGTGGTTGTAACCCTCTGTTTAGAATGCAGTCAAAACACTAAAAAACATAACCAGCGCATGCACACAGTTAAAATGCATGACTTAAGAAAATGTAAGTATGAAATGACTGAAAAAATATTTCTACTAAATGAGAGCATAGAGTCTTGCTGAGGGATAAAGCTGGGACCACGGCTGTGGTCACCACTGCATACTTCTCACATCTGACTTCAGTCTATATCAACAGGATTATAAAGCAGTTGATACGTATGAGTGCTACTACCTGTAGTAATAGGACTCTGAATTAGTAGTAAAACACTTAATCCTCTTCCACTGAATTTAATGATGTGAATATAGTGCAAGAGAAAACATGGATGAGTCTAAAACTCCTTGAAAACAGCCACTTGACTATTCACTTTCCTTGAAAGCTGTTGCAAAGTAGAAGTGTCTACTTGACTTTCAGTGATTTCTGAAATCTGGCACACTTGTCAAAGGAGGGAAACAATTACTGGTTTTCTATTATGGCAATGACACTAATTAGTGTCTTAACATGGGGAGTTAATATAGTGGTTTAATATAGGGACATAATTTATCATTCTTAATTAGAAAGTCATTTAACTTATTTTCTATTTTTCTGACAAAACTTGACAGAATTTCTGATAAACCCGGCTTTAATCTGTTCATTTTGATTTACTGTAAGGGTAATAGTCATTACCCTCTTGATTAGCAGTCAAAGGGAAAGAAAATAAATACATGCTAAAAAAACTAGCAAAACGTGGCAGATAAGATAACGGAGTCACAGCCAGCAAACAGATTCTTACCACTTGAGAAATACGGATTGATCTGACAATAGTCGTGAAAGTATTTTAAAACAAGATGCTTGGCAATAAGACTGAAAAGCTGTTGATGTCATGAATATGTAATTGATTTCTAGCAAGATTTGCAGCATGTCTATCTGCTGTATAGGCAGCTCCCTCACTTGTCTTCAAGACTACTTTCAGTCCTCTCCATTACAGTAAGGTTGTTTTTGCCATGGTGACTAATGACTTTTTCCTATGTATGTCAATGTTGATCTTTCTGCTGCCCTTCCGTTTCACTTCACTGAGTCTCCAGTGAGGCACTAAAGGTTCCCTCTCTTCTTGCACTGAGAATTATTCCCCAGTCCTTAGATAATATGATATGGGTAGATGCAGCTCCAAGCATTTCCACCACTGTGACTGTCACATGAATGGGAACTTACCTTCTACCAGCAAATACAAAAATCCTTCTAGTCCCTGCACTTCCCCAGTAATTCACACCTGCCTCCCACCCAGATAATTTAATCTGCGGAAGCTTCAGGACTCCATTTAGATATCATCCCTCCCTCTTCTCATTTACTAGATAGCTAAAGTTATCTCCACCTCCTTCTGCCTGAGTCCCATCACCCACTTAATCCAGTTAAATCCTTCTATTATTTTTTCTTCTGCTAAATCCTCAGCTTCAAGGTCCTATGTGCCACCTCTTTATGTTTCTAAGTATATCCATCACTAAGGCACTGGAGTGTTCTTGCTAACGCTCAACTGAGCCAGCAAAGACAATTTCTCTTTTGCCCTCTGTCTGCTGCTGCTGACTGTCACAAAATGGACTCTGTGCTTTTTTCCAGTCTTCAGACTGGTAATCTGTTTAGTTTAATATGCCATTTTCAACACAGACTAGTATTATTTTTTTCAGAGGAACTGTATCATCAAATTAATGTTTTTGTTTCTTTTAACCTCAACTCCATTTGTTTGGGGGGTTTTTTTTTAGATGTTTTTAATGTGATTTGCTTTCAAGTGAAAGCTTAAATAATAAGACTGGTCTTGCTCTACATCTAAATATCCTTTAATCCTTTTGGGCAGTGTATTCCATAGTCATAAACCATCATCATAAACCATCTGCTGCATAAGCCAGATCTTCACCTCTTCTCACAGGTTTCAATTTCACTGTCTGCTTCATAAAAGCGTTAACAGGATTTTATGAAGATGAGGCACTCATGGAAACAACCTGTACCCAAACCCTTCGAGCTTTAAAGATGTGGCCTGGATTTTTACTTCAGTTTGCATTTGTACAGTGTACTAATGCCAAGCAGAAAAGGCAGGGTATTTGGCAATGCAAGTTGAACAGTAGGAGATAGTTAATAGTGAACAGTAAGATATTCAGTAATGTATCATCACACTCAATGCTGCTGAACACTTTCAAAGCCACCATCATGTTTGTTTTCCAGGTTCCCAGTACACTGACTGGTAAATCTAATTTTACTACTATGATGTGCCAAGATAAATTTTAGCCTGTAAACCACAAATTTTGTCATGTTAGAAAATAGCAAGTGGCAAAGTTAGTTGCTTTGATATAAGTATTTTCTTCGAATATGCATCTGAAGTTTTGAGTTATTTTACCGTGTTGCATGAGGAAGCATAATTTGAGTTTTTCCTTTTTATTCCCTTTATGAAAGGAATTATTTTGGATTTTTAAAATACATTAGAATAGATAATCTGGAAGATGGAAAAATAGAGTGAGTTTCATATTTAGGGCAAGTGAATGAAATTCTGCTTATCAAAGGACATTAATGATAAAACTAAACTCACTTCCACACAAAATGCAAATGCAGTTTTTCATTCAACACTAATTTGTCTTTCTCATTTTATTTTCAGACTCTAATAGGACATTCTATGAATATATTTTAGCTTCCTCTTGTAGATCCAGAAGATCTGCAATTAATCTAAGCAAACTTATCCAAAATATGCCCTAAAAATTCATCATCTATGTATTTTTCACTGTTTAGAAATGTGTTAGAAAAGAACTAATCAAGTGATTTCATAGCTGCAGTGAAACAGATTTAAAAAACCCTCTTGTATCTTTATCCCTGTTAACTACTATTTGTCATGAGTAATTTTATTTTCTGAGTGTCTGTAACATTTTAGAGGTCCCAGCCCATAAAAAAAAAAAAATACAGTTTGTATTACATTTATTAGGATTATGCTGATTATTTGTATTTACTAACTTTGTAAGCATAAAAATAATTCTACAAACAATGGGTATGACTCTTCAAATAGACATCAGTGTAGCCATGGAAGATGCTGAAGCAGTGTTTTACCCTCTTCTTCCCTGCCTTAGCCTGGACAGAGTAAAGGCCAGAGCTGCCCCGTGACCCTTTGAGCAATGTTGCCAGCACAGGCCACCAAGACAGCCCTGAGCTTGCTCTCTTCTGCTCCTGCCTCCTCCAGTGCTCTCGCTGAGCTGCTGTATGTGCTTTGTGTTACTTGAGTCTCCTCTTAAGAAAGGAGGATCTGTATTTGCTATTTTAAGCATGCCTTATGTTAAGTAATAATGATGGGCATAATTGCATTCCTTATTATTTTCCAAAATGCTGATACCTCGGCAGCTTAGCTTATAGATAAAATTTGCATTTGATAGAGGTAGCAGTCTTGCAGCAAATGCAGTGAATGGTAGAATGTCTACCCAGCTTCAGGTGGAGCAGGCTGCTCCCTGTTTGGTGAAGTTTGTTTTGAAGGACAGGCAAAATTAAATTCTGCCATCTTTTCACTTCTAAAATTATGACTTACGGAGCATCCAAAAATTCAGAACAGGAAGTGCCACAGCAAGCACTTACTGACCTGGGGTTTCTCTCAGATGGGCAGCCTGCCTGTGTAAGGGCTGCAGCATAGTGTTTAAAATGCATGAATTCACAAATAACAAGAAAATGTCTTGAGATGGAGTAAACTACATGGAGAGACAATGAGTTAAATCGACTCCTTATAGTATATCAGCATGACTTCTCGCATAAAAGCTTATGAGATACTATATGCTGAGGGCAGAAGTTTGGAAGAGCATTTACAGCAAAAGGTATTTTGGTCCCTTACTATGGTTAGCCTGGATAATTTATGCTGATTCAATGACACATCAGTCAAATTTAACCAGTTAGAGCAAATTTATGGCTATCTTGTTACTGAAGAGGTAAAAAATATTTTGGCAAATCTTGCTTTAGCTTGCCATTTGACCAGGCATAATAAAGGAGATAGGAAAGATTTACTATTTTTATTGTACTGATGGGCAAATAGAAGCAGGTAAGCTGACATGAGTTGCTCAAGATCACAGAGCAGGTCAGGACAAGCATTCAGACACTGCTTGTAATACAAACTGATGAAAACAGTGATATTACATGAGGAATACATAGTATATACTTAAGATACATGTACACAGAATTTTCCAAAGTTTACAGCTTGTTCATTTCCCACATAAATATTTTGTTAGATTTCACTAAGTTTATACAAAATCTTGTGCCAGCATAAAGTCTTCTGTTATGGTAGTAATTCTGATTACTCATATAAGTATTATATTCTTAGGCAACTGATTATCTTTTTCATACCCAGCTTGAGAATGATACTGAATATAGTTCTGGTCCAACTCACAGAAAACATCACTTTCTTGATTTAGTTTTCTCTTATGGCTTACTGCTGTGGATTTTTTCTTTCCACTCCATAGACCTTTTCATGCCATCATTTAACAACATTTAAATTCTCCTCAGTTTTTCATACATTTCCATCCCACATAACTATTATCAACTGCAGCACCTGTTTTCCAGACTGTTATACTTTACTATTAATTTTGATTGGCCTTTTGCATTGTCAACTATTATTAAACAGAATGGTAATGTTATACCATAATTTGTATTGCACAAATAGTGGGTAACATGTTACTTCAAGATACGAGGAAGCTAAAGTCTATTCTTGTATATGTAGCAATATTCAAGGTCGGAATGACACAGGCTGGACAGACTATAGCACTCCAGAGTGCTACATCAACATGCATTTCTTAGATGTTAAAAGCGGTCATTTTGCATTTTTTTTTTAGCTGCCTAAAAATCACAATGCGTTTTCCAGATGCCCAGCTAAACCCATGCCCAATAAGCATTAGTGGTTGAGCATCAACTATTAAATAGAAGATTCATCACTTCCTAGTTCTGTGCAGATGCATATTTGTGCATATATATATATTTTTTTAAAAAGATGCTGCAGCAAATCTTGAAAGCCAATGCCTGGGGTTTTGGCCAAAAGACATAAAAGTGTCTCCTAGCCTATTGGCTAAATTTAGTGTGCAGTCCTGGTGCCTACATTGGGAGGATGGTGCTCTCATGTCGAGAGGAAGAAAAAGGCTACTCCAGAAGCAATTCAGAGAATTTAAACCAGGCTCCTATTTTGAATAGCCACCTGGAGAAGTGTTTTTCTTGACAGTGTAGCAGTGATGAGCAATTGTACTACTAGGATGATAGTATGACATAATAGTAGATATAATCATAACTACACGTGATACAAAAGATACCCAGGCTACCAGGCATTCATATAACTACGGTACTGCTGCTGTGTGTTGCTCTGGTTTTGGCAGCTTGGCTTGGCTGCACTTTGATGTATTACTTCTTGCTGGAACTCCAGCTCAGGTAGGCCTGCCTGCCCTGCCTCTTTGCTCCTGTGCTGTGGAGGAGGGTGAGCTGCCAGCTGGTAAGTGTCTTATGCTAGGCAGTATGGGTGCTTCTTCCCATCCATGATCTCTTCCAGGCACAGGTAGCAGATCTTCTGAGTTTGTCTCTAGTCCATTTTTAAGCTACAAAACGACCATCCACCACTGCTGGGGTATTCAATGCACACATGTATTCGCACAAAGGATGAGGCTACGTGGATGCAAACCTCCTCCTTTCCCTTTTCTGTGGCTATAGGAGAGATGCTGTTATTTGAAAAAAGGCACAGCTCCTGGCCCTTGTTTATCAAGGAGCAGGTAATTGCCTTTTTTAACCCAAAGCACAGTAGCCATTTTTCTACCAAAGTGCAACTAGGATATGTTGTTGTGGCAGTTCTGTAATGACCTAGAAATTAATGCTGTCATCCTGGAAATGGGAACAATTTCCTTTTCAGGGGGAATGAGAGTACAGCTTCCTCCTCTCCTGGCCAAGTGTTCCAGCCATCACATTATCCTATCCAGGATCTTTTGTTTAATTTTGCTTCAGCTCAATCATTCTTGCATCCTTTGTGCACAGAGATCCAGTTTCAATAGATGGGGTAGATAGTACTCCTACCCAAATTACTGGGTAATGATGAAGGCTTGAGGAAGGAGCTGAAAGGAACTATTATACTTCCTAGCTATATTCTTATGTAAAAGAACACTATTGCCTTCAACTATTGAAAATCACAATGATGAGGGGAAGTGCCTGATAACTAGGAAGAAAAACCAGAAAACAAGCATTATGTTCCTCTTTAAAAAAGGCAAGGAGGATGATGCAAGGAACTAGATGGTTAGCCTCACCTCAGTGTCTGAGGAGGTCGTGAAGCATATCCTCCTGAGTCCGTTCCCAAGGATGTGACACAGTGGTCAGGCTTTACCAGCACAACTGACTATGGCTGACTCTGCAGATGATCAGAAAATGGTGAATGTGACCTAACCAGACCCTAGCAAGGCTTCTGACATCCCCTGTAGCATTCTCATTTAGGAGCTGAGGAATTATGGCCTGGAGGAATGGCTGATCAGGTGGGTTGGAAACTGGCTGCACACTTGGTTCAGAGACTAGTGGCGCAACATCCATGTGGCAGCCAGTGACTGGGGGGGGGCTCCAAAGTCAATACCCGGGGCTGATGTTTTCCAGCACATTTATTGCTGGCCTGGACGATGACACAGAATGCAATTTGTGGAGGGCACTGTGCTACACAGGAGAGTCCGCTGGCATAGCAAACAGCAAGCTTCAGTCCAGAGGGAGCTTGCTGAATTTCAAAACCAGACCTGAAGCAACCTGGTGAAATTCAGTAAGGAGAGGTGCAGAGCTCTGTGTGTGGGACAGAGCAACCCCCGGCATCTCCCCAGGCTGAGAAGCAACCCGTGGAGTGGCAGCCCTGCCAAAAGCGACCCACAAACATTGCAGTGGATGCCAGGCTGAACACTGGCCACCCGTGTCCAGGACTTCCAGATGATTTTGTTGGAGGCATACTACCCAATACTGAGAGGCCCAAGATGAAAGTGCATCTCTCCCTAGACAGATTTTGGGACTGAGACCTTAAACATGAGTATCAGAGAAATGCCTTTGCCTAAATATTTCATGTGATAAGACTTCCACTAATTGCTTGGGAAATTATAAAATTTTTATGTTAACATTCTTATGTTATACTAAGTCTACACTATCTTTACTTACCATCAACTTCACTAATTTTACCTCTCAGAGAATGAAAGTATCTGAATTAATACACAATTACGCATGAAAATCAGTAACTTAAATGTTAGAAAAATGACTACTACACGTTTAAGTAGATAATCACGCCTCAGGCCCACCCTTGAAAAACATTTCTTTTTTGGATGTGAATCACTACCTACCAAAAGCTTTACCAAAGACATTACAAACTTGCAAGGATTTGCAGCTCCACTCCCTTTGCGTGCAGAGCTGGCTCCAAATCGCCTGGCATGCGTGTGCACCTGGACTGTGGGACCTGCAGCAGGTCCAAGTCATGCATGAAACAGCAAGGAGACAAACTGATGATAGTGCTCCAAACTCCACACAAAGCAAACAAAAATGTACACATGCATATGACAACTCAGATTTTGATGACTAAGTATCAGCCTCCTGCTGCCTTTCTCATTGTAATCAATTATGTTCTCTTGCCCATCAGGGTTGACTACTTGCATACCCAAACATCATATTGAAACTGTTAATTGAAAAACACATAATAATCTTTTCTAAAACTCTGAAATAGATGCAGCAAATCATTTAGAAAGCTTAACAGATTTTTGTTTAACCCACCCCCTCAGGTTTTTCAGTGTCAGTACAGACTTTGTAACGTGACAACTTTTTGTGCAATCTTTTTACTAAAAGTTTATTCTAATTTTCTTAGCCTTAACTAGTATTTAAGTAGTATAAAACTGTACCTAAAACCACGTATGACATAAACATCTCATTGTATTTTAAAACCAGGTGCTGCAACATGGCTTGGGTTAAGCAGGAAGGTTACTACAGCTTCAGACCACTGAAGCTAAAAGGAGAGAGGTTTTTTTCAGGTAGGAAATTTTGATCTGTTTCATCTTCTTTGTGTCTCTTTTAGGTCTTATCTGTCAGTCTTGTAGCCTGCAAGATTGCATCCAATTATATCATGGTTGGTTTGCTATCTGTGTCCAACTAAGTTATACAAAACCACAAAATAAGGTTTGGTTCTTATCCTGACACTGTCTCATTAACTACAACATTGCACAATTGTATCAGTAATATCTGACCCTTAGCTATAATAATTCACTAGGATGATGTCATCTAAGCTGTCATGTTATATATAGGAGGTACTATGCAAATAAACTTGATAACAAAATGCCCTCCTTGCTTTTGAAGGTTGACTTCAGGGTCTTAGTTTTTTATGTACATATGAAAGATCCCAGCCTAAGTGGCTGTGCCTCTTATTTCATGACAACCTAATTTTTTTAACCCTTTGACCTTTTTAAGGATTAAAAAAAAAAAAAAAAAAAAATTATTGAAAGTGTCTATATGCTTTTTCCTCCTAATAGTAATTCAGGGGGGTCAATTTAAGGCCACTACCAATCTTCACCTTTAGGTCGTACATACATCCTTGTGGAAAGAAGTGTGCAGGTCATACTTTGAATCTTGCAACATTTTACCTTCTTTTGAACAAAAGACTAAAAGTCCTACCAGTGATAAGCGTATAATTATATTGTAGGCCTGCTGCTTTTTTTTCCTACTTCTATTCCCCTCCCTCCCCTTCTCTTTCTTCCCCTTGTCATTCCCACAAGTACTTAATACTCCTCATGTTAGCTGTAGAAGTGATATCCTGAAGGGAAGCTTTGCTCAGATGCAGTACCCTCAACGTAGTTTTGCAGGTGTAGTTATTTTGTGTCCTTCGTCCCACGCTAAAATCAAATGAACGTCATCTGTTCAGTTGTAGGATTTCTGTATTAGCCTGGAAAGGTTAGTATTTTTACAATTCTTATCTAGAACTTCATTCTTTAAATATCTCTGATTTTAGCAAACCGTGCTGCTATTCCTCCTGTTGCAGTATATTCACATTGCATATTGTAAAATCTGACAGTATCTTTTAATGTAAATTGTGCTTCCATTTGTGTCTTGGTCATCAGAAAAGCAGAAGCTGTGCTTTCTTCTGGGTCTCACTATTGTCCAATATAATCCTTTTTTTTTTTTTTTTTTTTTCCTGGCTCATCCACTAGTCTGATTTTTGTGCCTAAGATCTTCTCTTAAAGTGTTGAATCATCAATTATTTCTTGCATGTTTTTTACACTTTTCCCCTCTGTCAACCTCTGTTTTGTCTCTAGCCAACTCAGTTGACCAGACCTGCGATTCTATGACTCCAAATGTAATCTACCTCTATTCCTTTACTGCTAAAAGAAACAAGAAAAAAAAAAAAAAAAAAAAAAATTACAGTTCAGAGTTTCTTGGAACTTGTATTAACATCAGTTTTGGAAGTTTTGAGTTTCCACAACATTTCAAAATGGAAGGGTGGTGCAGCTGGGGAAGAACAAAAAAAAAAAAAGCCCAGAGAAGACTACTTGACTAAGGTGCATGGTTAAAAAACCCCCAACCAAGTAAGAAAGCTTAAAAAAAAAAAGAAATCCAAAAAGCACAAAACAGCTACACAACTTTTTCTTACTACTAGTCTTATTTCTGTTTCTCCCCCACTCCCAATTGCTTTGCAAATTTGTAATTCACTGCTTCCAAAGGTTCTTCAAACTTGTTCTACTGGTTTTCAGAAGCAGGCAGACTTGTTTTTCTAAGCTCTTCAGTATAGCAGCTGAATTTATTTAATTTTTCATTTTGCTCCTACAAAGAATCTCCGGACGCTGCTTGAAGGGCCCTAAATCACACAGTTGTATCGTACGGATATATTCAGTGTGTAGTCCACAATACTTTAACTACCTGGTATATGAAACCATACAGAGCTGTGCTAAAATGAAGGCACTATTTAGTAATCATAAAGACCTTGATCCAACAGTTAATGGAAAAGTTCCTTATCATAAATTAATGCAGGTTGCTCCAAGGGGAGCAAATTTTAATGAAAATCCTTCCCTTGCTTGCTATTGTGTAGCCAAAATAAAGGAAAGCTCCCGCTTTCTTGTCATGGGTGGAGGGGGCTTCACAGGGACCTCCTAAAGGTGTCCAGGAGCAAGTTCTACCCTAATTCTTTCCCTATTAAGGTCCACGTTCCCAACGGTTTGTAGGGACCCACAAATTGTAAAGCTCGAGGGTCACTATACTGACGTGGTGTGAAAGAATAGGGGGGGCTGTAGCGAAGCCCCGGTGCTCTCAGCAGCCTCGGAGAAATGATTTTTGCTTGTATGCCATCACCAGAAGCAGGGGGAGGGGGGTGAAACGTTGAAAATTGCCGCACGTATTTTGTGAGGCTGCGCTTCCTCTGTCGTGTGATGAAACTCTGTCCGAAGTGGGCCAGTTGCGGTTAAAATGAGAAAAGGCCATGGTGTGGCATAAGGGAAAAACAGCTATTAGGCCTGTGCTTGGTTGAACAAGAAGACAATAAGGTCTTCCGTTAGAGGGCCCGCGCACGCTGTTTCCGCCCTGGAGTTGAGCTCCGCAGCGAGGCGTCCCGGGGCTGATTTAACGGTCGCTTTTTTTTTTTCTCCAACCAAACCCTTTATTTTCCAAGTTCTGCTCTCGGGCCTGCCCGGGCCGCGGGCACCGCGCTCGGCACCGCCCGGGGTAGCCGACACCGCTGCTGCTGTTGCAGCGCCCGCGGCCGCCCCCTGCAGGGCCGCGCCGGGACGGCCCCGCCGGGCCGGGACAAAGGCCGGGGGCGGCGGGAGGGTGCGCGGCGCGGCGCGGCGGCCCGGGCCGTCTCCCTCCGCCTCGGACTACTTCGCCCCAGCTGCCGGGCGGCCTCTGCCCCCGCCCCGCCGCCGCACGCGCTGGGGAGGAAGGGGGCGGGGCGGGCGGTGGAGGGGGCGGGGCAGGGCGGGGCGGCGGGGCGGGGCCGGGCCGGGCGGGCGGGCGGAGGGGGGTCAAGGAGGCGCCGAGGAGAGTGACAAACGGGCGGAGGCGGCCGCGGACCGGGGTGGCCGCGGGCCTGGCACGGCTGCGCCCGGGGGCCCGGAGGAAGAGGAGGGGCGCGGCGCGCCGCCGCCGCGAGAGACCGGAGCAGCAGCAGCAGCCGCTCGGGCGACGGCGGAGGTGAGCGAGCAGCGGTGGGGAGGCCCCTCGCCCGGCCGCGGGGGAGGCGGCGGCGGGTCGTCCCGGGCGGGGCAGGCTGTACCTGCCGCCTGAGGTGGGCTGACACCGGCGGCGGGGGGGTGGTTGTGTCTGCCGCCGGGCTGGCAGCGGGGTGCCCGGGATCTTTGTGCGGAGCCGGGTGTGTGTGTGTGTGTGTGTGTGTGTGTATGCGTGCGCGCAGGGGGAGGGGAGCGGGGGCCAGGGCGTGTGTGCTCCGCGCCGGGGCTGTGAGGAGCAGATGAAGGGCGAGCGGCGGGGCGGGCTTCCAGCTGCTCGCTGGACTCAGGGGGGGGGTTCCGAGGGAGGTGGTCGGGCTGCCAGGGCGCTGCCGAAGTGACTTTTGAGCCGTGGGCGTGCGTGTCTGTGCCTCAGCTGAAAGAAACCCGAGCGTGGGGTTACAGCCCAGCCCGGGATAAAGGGGTTTTGTTCGGGGCGGTGGTGTCACGGTGGGGCCGGAGCCCGGCCGAGGGGAACGGAGCGGTGACAAGGGCAGCGAGGGGGCGGGCGGCGGTGGCGGCGGGGGTGTTAAACCGTGACCCCGGAGTCTGCCGGGCGCCCCGCTGCCGGCGAGCGTGAACAAAGAAGTGTGCAAAAAGCCGTCGGCAGCTCTCCTGTGTGAAATAAACTTAAAAAAAAAAAAAAAACCAAGCAACCCGTAGCCGGCAGTAGGAAAATTGGGTGAAGAGAGAATTCGGTGATGAAGCCTTGTTAGGAAGAGCTAAGATGAAAGGGTGTTTTCGGTTCTCCTCAGGAGGAAACGCAGGACTTACTGCTCCTGTGGTTTTGAGGCCACTGTCATATTTTCTGACTGGGTATTGTGATAGTTTTTTTATATGTGGCTAATCGTACCCTGTAACAACAAATTTCTTTAAAGCGGCTTTTTATATTAATTTGATTTAATAGTATGAGCACAAATAAAGAATAAGAGCCCTTGACTTTACTCTTTGTTGTCTGCATTTGCAGTTGTCTGAATTGTGACTTGCATGTAGGGTTAAAAGTGCTCTCTTCTTTATTTCAGAGCTCTAGGGGAAGATGTTGTCTCTTCTGACATCTTGCGATTGAGATACCTGAGAACAGGTTCAGTAAGAATCCAAGTTCCTGAAGAAGACACTTGCAAATCTCTTGAAATAAGAAGCTGTGAACGTTTTTTTTCTCCTCTCTATACTGCGTAAGAAACCATAATCTGAAGCGCTTCAGACACTCGCCCAGATGTATGAAGTCTGCAAAGCTCCCTGTCCAAAGCGACTGTTTATTAGCAAGTGGTACTTATCCACATTTGTGATATGTATGTAGTGCTCTGAAGAAAAATTGCTTTTTCAATAAAATTCCCAGAAGGAACACTTTATTCCGGACAGCTCTTTCTGGATGTGTATCCAAAGAGATTAATGCCTAGGGTTGAAAGGCATTTAGTATACACTGAGAAGCTGGCTCTCCCTCAGTTTTTCCAGATGTATTGTCTCCCCTGTATACTGGGAACACGCACAACTACATAAACTACAGATGCAGCCATGGAGCTGTATGAACTTTTGAGCCATATGAGAAGTATTGTTGAGCGTTGGTATCGGACACCGCTTCATGATGTCAGCTGAACTGTGATAGTGTTATGCTAATCGTAATAAAGCATACAAATGGAGTGACACCCTTCCTGAGAAGAGGCTGTTAAGTTTTACAAGGAAGGTTAACTGATTACTGTAACCTCTGTCAAGTTCTGTGCAGAAGACTTTTCTGTGCAAGATGAATGCGTATCTCCCTACTCTGAGATGCTGAAGGTGCACTGCTGCTTATGACAAATCCAAGAGAAGAAGCTCTATAAAATGGCTCAAACCAGCTTGCTGCAGGGAAAGCAGTTTTACTGTAGGGAGTGGGTTTTCCACAAGCTTCAGCACTGCCTCCAGGAGAAAGCTAACTGCAGCAGCAGTGCTGCCAACAAACCATCTCTTGTAGCGAATTCTGGGAATAATACCGGTGTTGTCTCTGGGAAAGGAGCTGCCTGGGGTGTATTGTTGGTAGGAGGGCCCGGTAGTGGGAAGACAGCCCTCTGTACTGAGTTACTGTGGCCAAGCTCACCTGCAAACCTACAAAGAGGCTTACATCGTCAGGCTCTAGCCTTCCACTTCTGCAGGGCCCAAGACTCTGACACGCTGTGTGTTGGAGGGTTTATTAGAGGTTTAGTTACACAAATCTGCCGTGGTGGACTGATCCAGGGATATGAGGACAAACTAAGAGATCCTGCTATTCAAAGTCTCTTGCAACCCGGGGAATGTGAGAGGAATCCTGCTGAAGCATTTAAAAGGTAAAAACAAACTAAAAAAAAACCCCTTATCAATAATAAAACCCAAATAAAAAAAATGCTGGCTTCCATTTAGGTCTTCCTGCCAAAGAGTCTACGATCCAGACAGTTTACAGCATGTTTGTTTCATGCCTTGTTATCTTTGTCAGAGCTTGCAGACCTACTGTGGAAAAATCTTAAGTTTGTCCTTATAGCAGACATAAATAAATATTTACTTTTTAAACAAAAGTTATTTTTAATAGTGAATTTATTTACATTTGTATATTAATACCCTCAGTTGTAACTAGTGTTTTGGAAAGACTTTAAAGTAATTGACTTCAGAGTGGAAGATACCTAGTCAGTAGCCTTCATGTGCCGTAATGGCAGTTGTCCTTCATAGATCTGGAACGGACCTTATAGGACCCTTACAAAAGCTTCCAATATCATTCTCTAAGAGGAAACCGGGCTAATGGATCTCTGGGTCTGATCCAGCACATCAGTTTTATGTTTGTCTAAAAATATGCGGTAGGAAAATGTCAATTAACTCCTTATGTTACTTCTCACAACATGGACAGATTATGTCAGATCTTGATTGCTACTTAGAAAATAAGTACTCCAAAGTGTTGGCAGATCAGAAATTTATCAAGATGGCTCACCCTGCCCCTTGCAAGGTTTGTCAGTTGTTTAAGCTGAATGAAAACATTGGTTTTTTTACTTAGGGTTCTTTAACAATTCAAAGTCTCTTCAGTAGGTCGCTGAGAATTTTGTTTCAGTAAAGATACTCATGTCTGTGTAAGAGCGTGTATCCATAGATCACTTAGAACAATGTGCTATCTTGAACACAGCCTTCACAAGCATGTGTCTATCGCTCTTTATTCCTTTGGGTCACAATGAAAGAAAATTCAAAAAGGATAAGGCTTGTCTCTAGCAACAGAGCTTCAATTGATTGTGTTGCCAGTATAAAGCTTGCCTGGAATATTAGTTAAACTGAAGTTCTTTAGTACTGTGAAGGAGGAATGTAACGTTTTGTGGTGCTTAAGGGTTTATTGGATGATGTTTGTAGTATAAAAATTCCTGTGTCTTTTTGTCTTTTTTTTTTTTTTTTTTTCCCTTTATCCTGACTACCAAGACTGGGTAAACAAGTGCTGGGATTGAACTGTAGTGCTTGCTCATATTGTCATGGTGGTGTAAAAGAGCCTTCCAGTTCTGGTGGCTGTTACGTCCTTGCCTGCTGAATAAACAGGATGCATGTCTACATTGTTCTCAGAGTAGTGTCTTAAAACAAATAGTCTAAATGAAAACTAATTCTGGATTTTTTTGTGTGTGTTGCTAAGTGAAGATGCAACTTGTAGCAGTTATTAAGGTCCTAATTTCAGAAGGATTAAACCCTCTCAATTTCTAATGACTAAAAACTGGATGAAATTAAGTGTCTATAAATGGAATTGCAGACTGGCCATCTAGCTTTAGGCAGTCTTGTAAAGTCACAGGAGTGGATTAATCTGGTGAGTAAGAGCCTATTTATGTTTAAAAGTCTATTACAAGGAAATCTTACTCATTTAGCACAGGCATGTTCTCTCTAAGAGCTGAAATCCTTCCTCTGTTATAAACTTGATTGCTTCACTCCAAAGAACGGGAGCTAGGTAAATGTCTTTAGACAAGAGTGCAATATAGAAATATAAAAGGTAGTTTAAAAGTGAGTCAGATTTGGCTTTTTAAAGAAGACCGCTTTTCATGAATGCAGGGTTTAATGATGGGCTGTTTGAGAATTTAGGTCAATATAGAGAGCTCTTGGTTTTGTATTGGAAAAATAAAATATCACCCAGCATCTGGTACTAGACTTTCCCTTGTGATTGTGATCACAGCAGTGATTATGAACTCTTACTATTTCGCTAAAAATACTTATGTAGTACAGCGTCGGTCAAGGAGTTTTTTTTGATTTGGGTTTTTTTTGACATTCACGTATTCCCTTGCAGCCCACTTACTCTGATCTCCTGCTCTCAAAAGCAGCTGTGGTGGATAGTCTTCATTCTCATGTTTCGGATTTAAGGGAGATGAGGTGTTAGAGACAAGGTGGTGTACTGGGAATATAAGTTTTCAGCACTGTGGCAGGGGACCAGGAGATGACTGTTGACAGCAGCAGTACCATGAGCTTGTTCTGCTGCCTGTATGACACAACCACTGTCCACAAACGAGAGGAACTTGGCAGCCCCCTTCCCACCATCAAATACCCCAGTCATATTAACAAAACTTCGATTAACAGGTATAAAGCATGCGAAAAAAGTTTAACAAAAATATAAGTTAGTATTTTTTTATGGTTTCTAGGACCACTGAACACTTCAGTATTCTGGGCTGGTGTGTTTATATATGCTTTCTCTCAAGTGAAATTTGTTGTAATCTGAAATGAGTTCTACAAAGACTTAACAGTCAGCTGATTGCTTTTTGCGTTGAGTAAAGGCAGTAAAACAGCCTAAAGCTCCCATCTCAATGCTCCATTGATTTTTTACCTTATTTTAATCTATTCAGTAGAAGAGGGGAAAGGTCTTGCTTTAAAGACGCTGTCAAATTTTTGCTCTGCTTTGCACAGCTGCTCAAGACCCAGCTATGTATTCATGGCCTAAAATGGAAAGACTTCTCTTCATAAGTGCTAAACGAGATTACACCATTCTATTTTTGTGCTGATTGTCCCAGAAATAGTAAGAAAGAAAAACTTTCTAATGCTTTGTAATGTACCATTTTATAAACAGCATAAAATGCATTAGTGAATCTTTTTCTGAAGAACATTTTTTAAACAGGTTTCCAGCAACCCTGGTGGTCATAGAGATACACGCACAAGTGATGACCTGGAGAGTTAAGACTTTTCTCCTCCTGTTTGAGTGTCTTCTCTTAAAAATTTCTCATGTATTTATAATCTTAACATGACCCTAAAAATTCTTTCAAAGGCAGATCCTGCAGATTTGAAGAGCTGGAAGGGCTGAACTATACAGATGTATTTAGCAGACATTTGTTGCTGCACTGGCAGCTGAAAGAACTGCTGCTTACAGCACCGCTTCTGAGGCACTCTTCTTCTCGGTTGCATTACTGGAGTAGAAAGCAGCCTTAAGGGAGAATGCTGAAGCCTCACATTCAAATTTTAGGTGAAAGTGAAGCAGAAAGTATAAATGGCAAAGAGTGTTACATACTCCAAAAGTAGGAAGAAATTATGTCTTAAACTGAAAGAATTGGAAAGGTCTGTTAGGCTGTTCTTCCCTATTTAAATAGAAAATTTGAATAACCCAAATTTTGCAATACAGTCTTTAAGGTTGTGAATGGGGGTTGATTTTTGGGTTTGCTGCAGCAAGTTTATACTTCCAGTGATTGGTCAAAATGCAGGCAGCTATCAGTTATCCAACGCCACAAAGACACAGAGGAACTCTAACGTAAACCATGGTTAATACTGAAGTTTGTGCAAGCTAGGCTGTAAAAATACATTTAACCTTATGATTCTGGTTTACCTTTTTCAGATAAAGGAGATGACATTAAACACCTTCAGCCAGTAGGGGAGGCTACCTAATTCCTATGTTTTGTGCTACAGTTAGGATTAGTGCGTGGAAGGCCAAGCTTGGTTAATTCAAAGCCCAGAAAGTGAACGTTACTCGAAGTGTAGGCCTAGTTTACCCTGCAGAGTTGATTTCTTTTGCAGCCATTGCTCTGAAGGATGTCCATGAACAGAGCTCCTGAGTCAGTTTCAGAAAATTTAGAGATAGAACATGTGTGTTAAAGTGATGTTTTTAAGCTTGCACTAAACTCACCTTTAGTGTGCATTGGTCTAGTACTAGCTTAAAGCAAAATTTGATTTGTGCTTGGGTAAACCGCTGAAATTAAAAAATTGATGAACTTAATAAATATGCTGAATTTCCATATCTCCCAGCAGGCTGGTGCAGATGCTGCTGCTTTGCTATCACTCACAGATGAAGTTTCTTGCTGTCTTCTGCATGTATTTTCAAGAAACTTTAAATCTTGTGACACTTTTAACATACTTATTTCTCACATGTTGAATTTGGTTCAGTGATGTTTTTCACTTGTGAAGTGTCCTAAAACATTATTACTGAAGTATTTCTAATACAATTACTTTACAATAGTCTGATCAAATAGATTTTTATTGGAGGGAAAAAAAATGAAGCTATGAATTCAGATTTCCACTTATTTACATTGCTGAATTTGTGGTCCATGCAAGTAGCTGTCCCTGATCAGTAGGGACCCAAGAAAAGAACAATTTAAAAAACCAAAAAAGCTGCTGAACAAATTTGTGACAGTGTAAGAACTTTATAGAAGTTTTCTCATGCTGATGTTACATCTTTTTTAACAAAAGTGAATATAGTGAAAACTGTGCCAGAGCTTAAGTGTCCTTTTTTCAGAAAGGACACCAGATTGATTTCTCTTCTGTGCACACTGGTGCTAAATTCAGCTTCATGGTTCCTTTTGCAGGTTCCCAGGCAATCATAGCTTTTCTTCTGTTTCTAATTCCTGATCTCTGCTACTCATATCTGAAAAGGGAAACCCCAGAGAATTAACTAGGCTGGACAGGTGACAAAAGGCATCCACACCAAACTTTAAAATAATGGCAATAAAGAATTGTGGGATGTTGGCAGTTTCTCCACGCCTAGTGCTCTGTGAAGCTGTACTAAGTGTCCGTGATATAGTTACTGTGTGTCTGCGTTCACAACAGATTTGCACTGCAATGGAATGTGACCAATAACATTAAGTGATATAAAAAATAAAGCCATTTTATAGCTCACTAAATATGCAAATATCTGGAGACTTGATTATAAAAAGTGTGAGGGGTCATGTAAGGTTTTATGCTGACTGCAAGTTTGAAGCAGGGGTTTATGCTGATTAAAGTTGAAAGCTTTATTGTATGAGTCATTCGTTTGGACAGCATTAAAGTACAACAAATCATGTGCCAATAGCTGTTATCTGCGTAAAGTTACTTTACGTGTTTGGAGTACTCCAAAGGATCAAGCCTCTGGTGCTTCATGTTTGGCAACATGATGGAAATTTCATAAACAGCATAATTCAGAGTGAAAAGACTGGGATTGTCAACCAGTGCTAACGAGCATTTCCTTCCCCCCGCCCCCCCCCCCCCCCCCCTTCACCTGTATTGGCTTTCCATGATACTTTTTTTTTTTCTTTTTTCTTCCCTGTTTCCCTCAAAAGTGGTGAATCATCAGAAAGTTGCAAATTGCAGGTGACTGAGAGAGCTTTTAGCCTTACCTCAACAGTGAGGGGAAGCAAGTTTTATTTCAAGTTCTGGATTGTTTGTCTGACAATGTAGGAAAACACAGGTTTGTTCAGCAAATGTTCCCTGACTGGTGTCTGGGGACTTTAAATCTGCAGTACTGAAATGCCATTTTTCTTGCCATTTATTTAGCATAGATGAAGGAACGGGTTTGGAAGTTCAGTGGTATATGATAGCAGATGAAGTGTGAGGAAGCTGTTCTTTTTAAAACTTGTATGATCTCTGAAGCCAGTAATATAATTAAAATTATCATGGATTGTGTAGGCTTTATTGAACAATTAATTAGCAAGCTTTTCACTGTTTTGGAGTAGCTTATTCTTAATTGCAAAAACTTACGTGGTTTTTGGAGTAAATCTGATAAAGTGAAGGCTAGCTCCGCTTTAGTTCTTTTCTTTCTTTTTCTTTTGGTCCCTCTTTTAACTCTACTTTTTCATTGTCTTTAGCTAACACAGTTTCAAATCCACTTTAATGGCTAAGGCCAGAGATTAATTAGAGGCCAGAGATTAATTAAAGTATCGTGACTTTCACGGGGTTAGTCTTTGATACTTTACAAACTTGCAAGTTTTCCTTGCTAGTGAATTAACTACAGTACATGCTTCTGCTGCTGATCACAGCACCCAGAGTTCCATGACTTCTGTGAAAATAAGCAGTATTGATTTTGCTCTGGTGGAGGTGAGGTGGTAGCATGCAATATTTGGGCTACTTTTCTCCTGCTTTTATATTTATAAAATGAAATGTATTTAGTAAAAGCCTGTTTTTACCATGAGTTTAAGAAGGACTGAAATAAAAGATGCACTGAGAGGCAGCACATTGGAGGCACTAACAGGTGCCTGAACCTAGGCTACTGGAAACTTAAAAGCTGCTGGGATTTCTACCAATTTATTCTATAAAACATTAGTAATTCAGTATTAATCTTTTTTATAGAAAAGAAATGCCTTGACTTTTCTCACTCTGGGGTCAAAGACTGACTGGAAGTAATCTACATCTTTTTTTCTAATCTCTTTACTTGTAGAAAGGGTTGCTACACAGCCTTTCCCTCTGCTTTTGCAGCTCTGGTACAATCTTGGTAGCTGTATCTTTGCAACGGTTACAAGGAGGGTGTGAACATAGATCTTGTCAGACTCTCTAATTTCACAGAGCTATAAATGGTAGAAACAAAGCCAGGACTAACTGTATCCTGTTTCATGTGAAGAAAGATCTGAATGCATAATGAATTAATTTACAAGACCCTTTAAAGAAGAAAGTTGTTAAACTTCCAGTGTGTTTATTCATTTACCACATGTAAAGTTCAAATGTGCAAGTGACTGATTTCAACCTCGAGAAGGTTGGAAGGGGACCTCAGAAAATCAAGTCCACCATCTCCTTCCCCAGGCAGAAGAAATGAAGTCTGAGAGATTCTTGCTTCATCTCCTCTTATGCTTCACAATTCTTATTGGAAAAAAATTTCCATATGTCTAGCCTGAGTTCTTTTCTTGCTATAATCTAAACTTGTTACTATTTATAGTGTTCTCTAGAAGCACTGAGAATAGGTTCTTTCTTTCCTTTTGGGGGACAGCCTTTTACATATTTGAATACTGCTTTATTCTCATTCATCTCATCTTTATATTAAAGAATTCCAACTTGTTAGTTTCCTCAGAGGTCACTCCTAAGAATGTGACATTAAAAAAATCCCTTAGCTAAATAAAGTTTTCTGTATCTAAAGGGAATTTTTCTTAGCAGCATTTTAGATGTGTAAATATGCAACATTCTTGCTCTCTACTCTCCCAGAAATTTGTCCATTCCTACATCTTTCACTTATGCTTGACTAGAATCCTGAAGCTAGTTGGATCCTAGCCTAGAGGAGCTTGATCTGGTAGAAGATTGAATTCTGCATTTTGGTAGGAGCCATAACAATTTCCAGTTAAAAGCAAGTTGTTTTGTGTTAGGTACCTTTTTGTAGGCTTCCTGTGGAGCATCGATGGGTTGTTCAAGATCTCAGCATCTAAGCATGCCAAAGGAGAAGTGCAAGCAGTGGTCTAGCAAGGGAGGTTTTCAGTGATCTCTCCCATGTAGTCTTCTGCCTGTTTCTAGTCTCAGTTTGAGACTCCACAGGAGTTAGGTGTTGGAATGACAAGCTCTCAATTCTGTGTGATGTAAGGCTAGATTCATGAAAGGATTTAATTCTCTCTGCTTTTTGAAAAAGACTGTCAAACATAGTCATGCTAAAACATAAGGAGCATGTGCCTCTCTTTATCACTGACAGTACGATGTACTCAAATCATAATGGAATAATTACAAGTTGATTTTACTGTCTCATTTCTGGTGAAGAAAACGTCAAAAATACATACTTTCACCATCAAGTGGCTGAGGTACTTTTTAATTTTAAAAAAATATAGTCTTGTGGATTTCATCATGAAGATTGGACACTTTTACAGCCTTTAGCTCCTTAGTAGATTGATCTTCATACTGTGGAGGCTTACAGTTTGTGTAGTGAGACGTAAAATATTAAAAATAGCAGAAACAGTAGAAAGCCTTTTACAACTCTTCGTAGGAAGCAGCTACATGTAAGCTGATATCTGCAAGATCAAATGATCTTTTGAGATCTAATGAAGAAAAATGGTGAACAAAACAGTCTGAAAAAAGTAAGGAAGAGTACAAAAGAAGGTATCATACTGAACCTTAATTCTGTCTCCCATGTGGTGGTGTACCGTGGAGATGTGAACAACAACACTGAATTAATGCTAATGTGTGGTAAAATGCTACTTGTCTTCGATGTAGCCTACTAGTCACAACAGTTCAAGTAATTATGAATACAGTTTCTGTGATGGCTTTCACTTTCGTGTGGTATGAGTCTGTTAATTTATAAGTATTTACATATTTGTCATGCATATTATCGACACTTCTAGTAAATACAACATTTGTCTACATTTTAATTATTCAGTAATGTGTTTTATTTTATACTAAAAAAATGACTGAAGCAGGACACCAACTGAAAATCAGACCAATTCATGGGTGAGATGAGAAACTATTTTTCTAAGAGCATGCACAGTAGGTTAAAAATCATCTACCAACTCTGCTTGTATTTCCAGTTCAGTGGAAGTAAAGTTGCAGAAGGTAGATCAGTATTTCATAAACTTGCTCTTGTGAGAGTCTCTTGACTCTGATGGAGCTTTCAATTCGTAGTATGTACATGTAATGCGTAACCGATGCTTTATACACTGGATTTCGTAGAAAACACTGTGTGCTGGTGCTCTCTAGACTATTAGAAGGTTGAGCATTGCCTGAAGCTTAAGTACTTTGTGGCATGTTTCTCCTTAGGCTTTTCCCTTAAATCTGTGGAGTTAATGGGTCACATAGCAACAGTTAGTGTTTCTGCAAGAGCAAGTTGTATGTTCATCTCTCATTGTATGGAACCACTGCATACAGACTGAACATAATACCATTTAAGGTTTTAACCTTTTCAGTTTAAATTACCATAAGAAAGTTTCCCTAAGGCATTTTAATAATGACAACTCACATAGAACTTTTTGTCGTCTTCTTCTATAGGCATTAACATTTTGCCTTTAATCTATGTGGCTCAGACTTAAATCTTACAGGTTTTCCTATAAGCTGTTTAGTTAGATGGACCTTCATAGCAATTCTCACTTGTTAATTATTTCCCTTCCCTCCAGTTTTTTCTATGCACATGTTCATAGCTTGTGCAAGGGTTTAAGTTTTCTTTTCTTCCTTTTCAATGAAAAAATGAAAAGGATTTACTGGATTGTGAAGTAGAAAGGACTTAGTGTGTCTAATATACTGGGAAAAGATAGCATTGAAATATCGCCTCCTGAAAGTGTTAGTGAAGCAATACATTGAGGAGGTTTCAGTTTCTTCTATGTGTCGATGTGTACGATACACTGGGAATGGTGAGAAATCCTCTATCTTTGTCTAGAAGCAGGAATGTTTTGAATAGTTAATGCAGAAACGTTTCATGTTTGTAGAAGTACTGCTCAAACAGAAAAAAGGCAAGTGTGATGAAAAAAATTAAGAAAATATGTTGAAATAAGGCTTGAGTTGTATAGGTGTTCAAAGGTATTGCAGAGGAGGTGCTGCAAAGAATGTAGGTGCGTAGGTTCCTGGTGCACTTGATGACATCAGAATGTTAGGGGATAGCATGAAAGAAAAACTGAAAATGAGATCAAGAAAAGAAGGCAAATGGGGAAATTTACATAGATGATAAAGTAAAAGGGGCAAAACAATTGCAAGTCAAAGCCTTCTCTGTGTTGCATGTTTGCAGATACCTTTACACAAAGCAAGTCTTTGTTGTTGGTAGAGGATAATCAAAATTCTTGGCTTAGGTTTGGATGCTGTTGTTTAAACTGATGGGAGTGGGAGGAAGATTGAGAATACATGACCATACTTTTGGTCCTTGCTCATAAATGATGTCTTTTCCTTAGTTTTTTTCCTTTGTCACATACTGATAGGAATTGATAATGCTGGTGTGTGTGTGAAGAAGGGGAGGTGAGCATCTGGCTGCACAGATGCAAGCTTGTGTGCTAAGGATCTGTGATATCTTAGCAGCCAAAAGAGATTAAGAGGAAGGGGACACGGCAGCATCTTATTTAAGGTTCTTTGAAGAAACGTGGAATTGTCCTGGAAGAAACAGCAAACTGTTCATGTTGGTTAAAGAAAATATCAGCAGTACAGAGGGGACAGTGACAGGCAGATATAAATGAATCTTGTGAGGAAAAACTGTTAAGAATGCAATTACAGCATGATTTCCATCTTAAAGCAGTTAATCAGCGAATCTTGTTTTAACTCCATTAGCTCTCCTGCATTGAGGGTGAGCATGATACAATCGCTAAGCTGTGTAGCCTTTTTCTACACTTCAGGAAGCGGAGTTCAGCAGGACATTGGAAAAAAGCTCAGTCTGTGGGTAAAGTGTAGCTGATCTGCAACAAGAGAAATTGTGTCCTATATGATTTTAAATTGCCTTAAATTAGCAAATGAGTATCAACTCTGCCTTTAGCAGATGGAAACTTATGTAGTCAACCACACAGAGTTGAAGAAGAATGTTAGGAACTCTTCTGTTATGTTGCCTCACTGTTACACTGGAGTATGTGATGGCAGTGGTAGTAACACGTTAGTTTTGACTAGTATAGAAACACTTTGATAAACTTTCCAAACTTCTACTGCATTCCATTGACAATTGTATGCATCAGTTTGGTTTCAGTTGCTTTATTTTGTGTTGAAGAATGTTGCTACTTTCTTTGCTGCAGCTTCATTCCACTTTCTCTTTAACAAAATGAAGAAAAAAGATTGGGTTTTTTTCCCAGAAGATTTGTGGCAGGGACTGCACATTCACATTAAGTTCGATTTTTATGACTTCGGGTACACATTTTTCCTTAGAACCTCTTTCCATTTCAAATTATTATAAAGTTGCCATCCACAGTAAACATCTTGTGTATAAATTGTTCTGGGGGGAGAAAGGGAAGGATGTAGTTTCTGTCACTTGTTCTGTTGTACTTAAGGCTAAAAATAGATCATGCTAAATATAAAGCTATAGAATCAGTTCGAAAGCTAAATGCATCACTGCAGTAAGATAATAGAATCAGGTTCACATGGTGCTAACCTAACAATGTTTTTTAAAGTAAATTACAGAGAAGCTACAGAAAGGATCAATAGGAGATTTACAGTCAAACTAAGAGAAACAGTATCTGCTTGCTTGGGGCCGAGGGAGGGGAAAAAACCCAACCAAACCCCAAGGTAACTAATATGGGCCCAGAGTGATGCATGAGGAACATATGCTGTGGATTCTTCTTTAAGAGAGTATGGGAGAATAATTTTGAATGGGACACACGAAAGCTGTTCCATCTGTTGCCTCTTCAACTAAGACAGTGCAATTAAAGATTAGGATAGACCCTTTTACTTGAGAAAATAAGATGGGAAAAGATATGTGGTAACGCAAACATAGGAGGAACACTAAGTGCTTGATTAGTAAGGTAAAATCTTAACAGCTTTTCATCTGGTATTTGTGCAGAGGATTTTCTGAAAATGAGGTTGGACAGTATAATCCTGCAATCAGTTCAGCAGTTGAGTGTGGGGTGCTTTATGATGATGTGCAAGAAATGAGAAAGGCAGGTATAGAGCAACTTGGTTAGGGAATGATCAAGATTTGAAAATATATATAGTTTATCCTGGTTCCTTCAGGCAAGCGATGCAGGAACTTACTGTTCTGAAGAAACAGCTTTCTGCTGAAATATCCACTACAGCACCTCTTCTTTGTGCTTCCCAATCAGTAATGTGTGGGGTGGGGTTTTTTTTGTTTGTTTTTTTGGTTTGATTTTTTTTTTCCTTTGGAATCGAATATGTAGGAAGACTAATTAATTTGGGGATTGTCAGCATTTGTGGCTGGTATTTCTTTCATGTCAACAAATACAATTGTATACATGGAAAGCAATACCTGTTTCTTCAGTTATGTTTATGCTCTGCATAAATCAAGACAGGAGAAATGGATTTCTTCTATCTCTAAAACATAGAATGATATCAACAAATTAAAATGCCTGTAAAGCTACAAGAATTTCAATTGAGTTGTATACTAATTTGTTTAGATAACACTGCTCATAGAAGATATTTTATGTTTAACAAATAAATACTAGTTTTTATACAGCTAAGGAACCAGGTAGTTAATAAGGAAAGCTGAAAAGACTCTATTTCACTTTGCTATACTTCTGGTTTCATAAATGATTTAAAACTAACTTGGTAATTTCAATGCATTTTGTTGCATATGTAAACTTGTTAGTTTTCTTATTGTGGTACCCCACTCCTACATGTTGCATTTCGACCACAGACTTCTGAATATTTACAAAGTAAGTTATTATTCTAACTTTACAGGTATGGAAAATAAGGTGAGGTATAGGTAATTCTTTCAACTAATAGTTTTCAGCGAGTCTGATCTGATGCTTTCATTTCATGCATTTGATGTAAAGTGTACTTTCTTTGACACCTCCTACCTTTTTTTTTTTTAAGAAAAAGATTGAATTGTGGAAACAAACAATGAGAATTTAATTGATGCTAAATACAAAGAAAAGCGGTGATTTTTTACCTTCATAAAAGAGAGCTCTTAAACAACACCTGGAGGATGACGAATCCCAGGGGTAAATATAAATAACAGCAACTTAGACAACAGCTCAAAAACTGGAGGTGGAAGAAGAGAGGAAATGGGGTTATTCATATAGGGATGGACAAAAAGGAAGATAATTGAGGTAATAATCAAATGCCTTAGGTGTCTCTATAGTAATGGAAAAAAGGTATGGCGTAAACAAGCAGAACTGGAAATATTAGCACACATTCAAGATTGTTTTAAATGTTCTAAAAGATCTGTCAGGATAACTTGTATAACTGGTATCTTAAAAAAAAAAAGTAGCTTGTTTAGAAGTTGCTTTATATATCATATGGTTGCTTGTAGTTCTAGATTAAGCTAAAGCAATTAAAGGCACTGAAAAATCTGTGAATAAAAGGTACACACTACATGTGGTGACAGTTTTACATGTGTGATATCTATTTAAAGGTTGGCTGGTAAAAGTGTTATCTTCTATGGACTGTAAGTAAAACTACCTACCAACTACCCTGTTAGACCATTTTGTATATCTAAAAGTTTACCTGCTTTGGCAAAGTATAGTAGTTGTCAGTAACGAAGAGAGATTCCCACACCTCTAAATCATGTCTTTCCTAAAATGCAAATGTTTAACTCTACCAAACCAGCAAGATCAAGTAAGCTAAGCTTCTTTAAGTTATCAAATGGAATTATCCAAGGCATAGAATTTAGATGATAATGTCTACATAGTTGAAAAATTTAGTAATAAAACAAATAGGAGCTGAACATCAGCTGGGAAAATGTCATATCAGCAGGATTCTGTCAGTGACCATATTTCTAATGTCACATAGGAGAAAATAGCTAGTGGGAAAACATAAATTTGCTTCAGTCAGATTGGAAAGAACCGGCTGAAAAAGTGAAAGACAACTTCTGGAGATGGCGATTCTGAAATGATCTTAAATGCATGATGTTTAGAAGAAGAGAAGGAGATATTGATGACCTCAGATAATTTATAGGTAAGATCTCATGAAGACAGGTATGATGAAAGAAAGGAATTATCTGGAAAGAACACCGTGGTCTCAAAGCAGTATATTAAATGTCCAATTTAGTGAAACTGAGCTCCTCATCATTCATGTGTTAAACACTAGGAGGAAGACTCCCAGACAAAAGTGGATCAGCTACTGAATATGAAAGTAAGAGTAATGTGAAAATGAGGGCAAAACTGAAAGTTCAAGGTGCATTGTTCATGTTTCCTGCGAGGTGTTCTGTTTGGTAATAATTCCGTACATATGTTAGCAGAAGGAAGACAATATCCACGAAGGGTTGGTCAGCTATTCACTGGGGAGGAAAAACTGATAGCATTGGGAAAGCTAAAATGTTCAATGCTTGGGTACATGCCCTTTCTTAAAAACAGTCATTTTGCAGTCAGCTAACTTAATTAAACCTAGCAACAAAGAAATAAGATTACAGAAAAATGTAGCCCAGCTAAAAAAAAAAAAGCAAACCACAAAACACAATAGGTGAGATGTTTTCAAACTGTTCAACCTATGAACTATTACTAATTATCTACAAAGGACAGGTTATCAGGATGGCTGAAAATTCAGACTTGAAAGAGGAAGATGTATATTTAATGCCTTGCTTTAGAAAGGGACAAAAAGGCGTGGGCAATTAGAAGCGTGTCAATTGAAATGAAAAAATGCTGGAACAAATAATCACACAAACTATTTGTAAGCAGCTTGAAGATACAAAGGTTTGAAAAACAGCTAACATAGTATTACATGGTTTGGTTTTGACAACCCCTATCTAACTTATTTTTCTAAGAGACAGAGAAATAGTACTTGTGGATCAGGGATGTCATTTTGACTTCAGGAAGGTTTTGATTATTATATGAGACTCATGCAAGCAGGTTATGTGGGAGGTAGAACTATTTGGCTATATGCAAAACTTGCTGAGTAACTATTTAGAGAGTAGTTAACAGTAGTTCATTTTCAAACTGACACAGCACATGACATTCGGTTTCATGGAGGTGTGTCCTGCATCTGTCTCTTTCCAGCATGTTCTGTTATGGTCTGGCTGATGGAGCAGAGGGAAATGGTTATAAATTTTGCATACTGCTGGCTTCCTTCTAATGACCTTTGTGTTATCCATGGGACACTAGTAATACAGCAAAAAGTACAAGGTTTAAATTACAGAAAACAGGTTAAGATTAGATGTGTGGCGAGAAGGGGAATACTTGCCAATTACAAGAATATTGAAGCACTGCATGGGAATAGGTTGCTTGGGGAGACAAGAGTATTGATCAGTGGAAGTCTTCAGGAATGCCTCGACTGGTATCTCTCAGGCTGACCTGGCTGTAGGCAGGGAAGTGGACTGGATGACCTCTCCATCACTAAAAAACAACTGGGAGAGTTTCTGTAGAATAAATTACTATTTTATATTACATGTTCAGGAAAATGTTTGCATTGTTTCCTGTACTCTCGTCATCTTTGCCTTTGATAGGGACTCAGATTTTTGTATGTCAGACTCCAAGTAGTTTAGAACATATTGTATATGTTAGCACATATGGCAAATATATTCCATTTAAAAATGTATAGAGAGAATCAACCTGCTCATGGTGGCAGGTGTGAATGGTTTTCAGCTACATTTATCTGTCCTTTATAATAGCTGAGTTGTTTGCAAACTGTTCTAGGCAGTCCAACTATTACACAAAAATATTTGCTCTTACGGTTTCTGTTTTCTGAGATTTCAAGTAAATCCACCAGTAAATCCACTGGCAATGTTTTATAGACAAAAATCACCTATATATTTGTATGAGACAGTAGGAGGTTTCTAATCAATACACAGGGGTCCAGCATGCTCTGTTTATGTGTAACCAGTGGCGCTGGTTCTATGATAAACTCTACTTTTGTCTGGCCTGATGCCCTAGAGCTAGCTTTTGTACTCTCCTTGTGGGACTGCAAGTCTGCTTTGCAATTACAGATAAAATTCAGGTTGCTACAAGACATTGCAAAACCAGGTACTGAATTGCACAAGACTTGCCTGCTGTTTCTAATTCGGGGCTTCTGAAAAGCGCAGACCCTAGATTTACATCCTGTACCTAGAGCTTTCCCAGTAGGTGATTCTTGGGGTTGTGGGTTGGTTTGTTTTTTTGGTTTTTTTGCTTTCTGCTTTTTCCTTTATAAGACGAACTGTAGTTGGGTAGAACTGCTAGAGCCGCTTTGTCTTTCTGTGCAGCCTGTAAATAAATAATTTACTAGAAACAATGTATTATACTATTGTCCATGAGTGTCTATAATTCCAGTGTTGCACTTTGTCAGAAAATCATAATCAGTTACAGTACACTTTATCATGTTGAAAAAGTACAGAACAGGTACCTCAATAACCTGATCAAGTCCATCAGTATGTACACAGGTGTGCATACATCAAACTGGGTCACTTCATTTTTGCCATACTTAGCCATATGTTCTATTTTGCAGCTTTTTAAGTGTAGAGGTTTTCTATTCTTCACAGCCTTTGTATTTCTTGAGTATTTCCACTGTTAAGGGTCCTGTGTGTGTGTTTCTCTGGATGTTATCACTAGTATTCGCAGCTGGGTGATGAGTAGGAAGCAAAGGCCTGTATTACACATGTATAGAGTGCCAAGAATCAGGGTGATACTATGTAGAAAGCAGCTACTGGACTCGACCATTAGAATTTCTTTTAATCATTATCCAGAATGCATTACGAGGCAGGTAAATAAACTGTTTACTGTCAGTCATCCATAAGACATAAATGCCTTGTCATAGGACAACTACTGTAAGTAAATTGTAAAGATGCTCTGGTTTTTCTTCTTGTATGAATATAGCTGCTGAAAGTCTTCTTGAAAAGAGGATAATATTTCATCAGCTGAGCAGCAGGGAATTATCAATTTCATTAGAAGTGAAACTTACCTTTTCTCCTTTTATTGTGACCTATGCCCCATATGCAGTTTGGAAAACAGAAAAATTCAGCTATTGGTATACACCTGTCTTTGCTGAAGCTTCTAACAGTCTTTAACAACTTTATCTTCACTGGTTTCTTTCTTTTAAATGCAAACTGGAAACTGGCAGAGGGACAACCCTAAGGGATTATACTCTGCTAACCAACCCCCAGTTTGTTATAATATACAAATGAACATGTGTCTGTAAATTCATGAAGCAGTGGGGAGCAAGGTGGGGTATTACTGTCACTTGTGAGAATTTTTTAAGTACAGATGATTTAAAAAAATCTGGAGGTTTGCATTTTTTGTTTTCTATTCTTATACATTTTAAAGCTTTTATGTTTATTCCATGAACAATGGAAGTAGTGAAAACCCTATTGTGTATAGATTTCTGCCCTTAGGTACCTATGTTGTAAGGCATCTTGCAACGGCCTGGGCTCCTCTCTGTTTTGCCTGTATAACATAATTCGTGGCCCTTTTCCTGTCATGCAGCAGCTCCAGCTCTTAACTGTCCTAGAGAGCCGCCTCTTTCCCTGAGTGTCCCCCAGCAGTGGGCTGGGGAAGATAGAGTTCCTACTGCACATCATTCAGATCTGGCACAGGCAGCATCTTACTGGTTAGGATTTTTGCTAGGTCTCTATGTGTGAATCTGAGGCAAAAAAACCCTACTTATGTAGCTGGCAAAAATTACTACAACATTATATAAATATAGTTGGCTTATTTACAGTTACACTATGTACTTCATTTTCTGTATTTTCTGATATAACTTAAATGGAAATGAGTGTCTTAAAAATTACATGGTAAACCGCTGTGATATATCATGTTGTAAACCACCCATAAGAAGGAGGATGCTTGTTTGCTTTTCTGAAGATCGAGACTAGTGTTTGAAGAATTGTCTATTTTGTTATACACTAGATATTGTTAAACTCTTTATATACAAATGTATATACACATACCCATGCTATATATGTAGACATATTCCTCTGTTACTTTAATTTTCAAGAATTCTTTAGATCAAATATGCCAGCAAGCAATTTCTTTGTAAACTCTACAAGGCATTCCGATCTTGTACGGAGGACAGCACTGTGTTGTCTCTCTCCTATAGGGTGAATGTTTTACGAAGTTCCATCACCAAATTTTTGCCAGTAGAATAATAAATGTAACCTCATTTGTAGATAGCAGCAAATCAGATCCATCATGTTGCTAGTAATCACCAAACCTGCTCAGCCAAGATGTTATGAATACATTTTTCAACATATGTTTAGAATCCAAAAGGAATTACTTCAATTCCACGCTATTACAATCCTCACAGAGTTTGCAGCTATTTTCTGTTATTCCACGTGATCGCTTACTGCTGTTTCTTGTGACTCAGAATAGTGGCATTAATGCTAACTTAATTGTAAATATCCCATATGAACAGTCTCTCTGGCAATGAATATTGCCTGCCTTTTTGAAATGCAAATAGTCTTTAGGAAAGATGTTATGTGGTGATAGCATCAGGGAGGTGTTGGTGAACTCGGTCAGGAGAATGCAACTTCCTAATATTTCACAACTCCCAGAACCAGAGGAAGGCATATGAGCTGAAGTAGAGCATAAGGGCAACCTTACAGCAATAAACATCATTAGGAGCATTTAGCACCATTTTTATAAAACAGTTTGGGATGTTTGCCTGACTTTCCTTGTGCTCATGTACTCTAGTGGTGTTTTTAACTTGCAGCACTGCCAATGAGAGATTGTTCTTTCCAACCTGACAAAATGCGACAGTAAAAAACACAACCCAAATGACAGATCCAGCCACATTCAGAGTGATAACGTTGCATATGGTCCAAACTAGAACAAGCACACAGCACAGTGCCGTTCTCTTGGTGCGTAAGAAAAACTTATGCAGACAGAGTGGGAGAGGAGGACAACATGTGCAAAGTCTGAGCATAAGTATTATAATTGCGGCTTGCGGGCTTGGGTGTAATACGGGTCCTTTCTTGCTAGCCAGCCCAAAGCAATTTGCGTGTGGTCAGAAGTTGGCCTGGTGTAGAAAAGACTCTGCTCCCTGGGCTGGGGGGCTGCTGGGCTGCAGTGGGGCCCGCTCCATGGGCTGTTTGCTCTGATTGCATTTATATCATTTCAGAGGCTCACCGCAAGCTTGGCCAAAGTAGCAGCAGAGCTTGGAAGAGGACTGTAGGCTTCACTCTGTAACACGGGTGAAAATGTTACTGTTTTGGTCTCTGGATGCAAAATCAGTTTTGCACGCCACCTGTGCAAGAGCGCAGGGTGCATGCCTACTTTCAGCATGAATGCTGAAGCTGGTTCCCTAGCTGTAGCTTGGATAGATTGTTTCCTCTGAATAAAAATGTTTGGAGACATTTAATAGTTTAAAATGAGGAGGAAAAATTAACCCCCTCAATAATTAAAGGCAGGTAGGTGGGGGAAAGAGGCCAAGTATGCAGGGGTTAGGAATATGACAAATAGCTGGTGAATTTGCTCAGGGAATCTGGTGATAGCATCATTTGCAAAAAAGCAGGAGGAGAAAGCGAAGAAGGTTGTGTGTGGGATAATGATATTGTCTGCATTTTTACAAACTTTATCTGAAAAGAGAAGGTTTTGTAATTTCCTGACGCAGACCTCTGGGATAGTTCTTGGCATTAGCTGCTGTAACTGAAATACAAGTGCTGAACTACAACCATTTGGCGGAAAGGTGACTCAAAAGACAGTTTGTTAAAGAATTGTCATAGTGAAGTAGGAAAAGAAATCTAAGAGCTGTAGTAGTAGTTAAGCAGATTTCCAAATCAGGCATTTCTGTCAATGAAATTTGAAGTATTTTGTGTTTTGCTAAAAGTAGCAGCGCTTAGGCTCTAACAAGTGTGTGGAGGAAAGGGTTGGGGTTTTTTCCTTCTTTTTTTCCTTGCTTCTCTTGGCTTGCTTAGGAGATGAGTTTTATATGGTTGTTCTATGTGTTTGTCAGTAGTGAATGCTGGCAGCTGGAGAGAGAAAAAGGAGCCCTTTTAAGGATAAGTTATGTTCATGCTGTAAGCAGGCATCAAACGATTTCAGTGGTGACATAACTGAATTTCCTATATACCAGAGATAATCCAATATGAGGAACACACTCAGGAAAAAAAACAGGATTTCTAACTTCTTTTGCTTCTAGAACCACTCATTAATTGTTATTTGGCATGTGTGTTTGCATTTGTGGGGGGGGTTTTTAAGCAAGTATGTGCATTCCACTGTGACTTCTTTGAGCCTTTGTGGACAACACTACTATCTTTCTACTTTGTTGTGTTGTGTCTTGATATTTTTGTGGATCCAGTCTAAAAATCTCAAGAATAATCATAAGCAGAACTTCAGCATAGTGTGTATATATTCCTTCCATATGTGGAAAATCCTTTTTGTGTGGGTTCAGTCAACTCGGTAGCAGTCCTGAAGAATTCTGTGGATGGTTCATTGTTCTGATGACTCCTTATTTGCTAGAGAGCATGTAAAACTTCTTCACTCTGCATAAATAAGTCACTGAATTAAATTACATTACATTAATTCCATCATTTAAAATACCTAATTGTGTGGTTTTCTCTAGAGTTTTTGTACTTTTACTAATTAATGTTGGTTTAAATCATCATTTTTGTTTCAGAAATTTTCTGTGATGATAACCACTTTTATATCTGTATTGAATATAAAAGTTATAAAAGTAAAGCTCTTTTCAGAAGGTAAAGAAAATTAATTTCTAATCTTTTGAGAGGCACTCCTCAAAGTAAGCAATCTGTACGACAATCTATATATGAATCACTGTTTACAGAAGTACTTTAAAACGTTGATACTTCCATGTTGGTTTATGTAATTTTCCTATGCAAGCAAGAAATCGTAGGGGAGTGGAATTACAAAGTCGTTATGGAGGTAAACATGATGTGTCTTGTGGCAAGTTAGCACAGACCTTACCATCTCTGAAAGCTGGTACGAGGATCGGCTGAGGGAACTGGGGGGGTTTAGTCTGGAGAAGAGGAGGCTGAGGGGAGACCTCATCGCCCTCTACAGCTCCCTGAAAGGAGGGTGCAGAGAGCTGGGGATGAGCCTCTTTAACCAAGTAATAAGCGACAGGACAAGAGGGAATGGCCTCAAGTTGCACCAGGGAAGATTTAGACTGGATATTAGGAAGCATTTCTTTCCAGAAGGGGTTGTTGGGCATTGGAATGTGCTGCCCAGGGAGGTGGTGGAGTCCCCATCCCTGGAGGTGTTTAAGAGTTGGGTTGACTTAGTGCTGAGGGATCTGGTGTAGTTGGGAACTGTCAGTGTTAGGTTAATGGTTGGACTGGGTGATCTTCAGGGTCCTTTCCAATTTAGATGATTCTGTGATTCTGTGAAAAGTTTCAGTATTGTGTTACTTGGCATCTACTCTGAACTCGTGAGATATAATATGGCTAGGAAGGACAGAAGTTTATCAGATTGTTTCTAAGTACAGTTTAAGAGAAAGCCTTACCAATGTCTTGTCAATGCTGCACTTTTAATAATATCGCTGTAAGCTGAGAGAAGTCATTGTGCCTCATTTTTTATATGCACATATATATATGTATATGTGTGTAAAATTCCACTAGGAAAAATAAATTTATGTTAAGGTTCAGAAATACAAGTATGAATTGGAAAAAAGAAGAATGCAGGGAGACAAGGGTGAATAGAATAGCTTTTTATGAAGCACAATCAATATGCTAGGATACTTCTGCCTGGAAAGAAATGGCCCAGAGAGGCAGTGGTACAAGTCAGAAGATTACAAATGACATAGAGAAGGTGAATATGACATAATCGCTCACCATCGCGGTATGAAAGCTGAAGGGTATCAAATGAAACAAGGATATTTTGGATTTTGAACTACGAAATGAAGGGGTTTTTTTCATGCAGTGTGTAACTAAGCTGCAGGCAACCTTGCTGGAGGCTTGTGGATGCTGGAGGCTTAAATTGGTTCATAGCAGACTTGGACAAACTCTTGGAAGTGTGGTCTGTTAAGGGACACTAAATGCAAAGACTGAATCTCTGGTTTAGAAAGTCCCTGGAAGCATGTTGTGCTGTGCTTCCTGAGAGTTCTGGGAAAACGTGGCTTAGTGCTTGCCCAGTGCTTACATTATTCCTTAAATATCTACTTTCAACCCTCTTTGGAGGCATGGTGAACCTTTTGATATAACGTGCTACAGCAAACTGCTAGGTATTGCAGGAATTAAGCAGAATGATTTGTGACTTTTTCCTAGACATGACAGTTAGCTTTTCTTGGAGGTATTCCCAACAGGTAAATACAAGAACATTGTTGGATTCTCCTAAAATATTTTGTAGGCATTTCGTTAGTCACACATATTTTAAGTGAGATTTTAATTTAACGTACCATTACCAGTTCTTCTTATCTTGTAGTAACGTTCATACTTGAAAAATAATTTTGTATAGACAACTATGTGAAAAGAAAATTGGTTTTGATAGAAAAAGAAATCTTACAGGGAAAACGCCTTGACATAAATAGCTGAGGGGACAAGGCAGCATTCTGGTGGGGGAAGGGGTGGAAAATGTGGTCATTTCCAACTGTGTCCTTTCATTGTGGGATTGGCATCACTTAGGAGAGTAATTTTAACCTTATGGATACTTTAATTTCCTGTTCTGTTAAGTGGTAGCTGCTTAACTTCTCAGTTTAGTGAACAGTGATTTTAGTTGTACTTTGAGCATCTTCTGAAAGAGTAACCAAGCACCAGAGAATTCTCAGTAGTCTTATGCATGTGAAAAGAAAAGGGGGGGGGTGTGGCAGTGTTAGGGATTTAAAAACCGTCTAATGCTGAATACTTTCAGAACACAAGTAATTTGTACTTCCTTTTTATACCTTTGGGGAAATATCTCCAAGTGTAATAGATCACCTAGTCTGCTCTTCTAGATTCTGTTGTTACTGTCAGACATGAAAGGTGCACCACTCTGTTTCCATTTTGCAATTTTCACAGTCAGAAAGCCAGAAAATAACAAACCTACCACTAACAGGGCTTATGAATCATTTTTGTAGTGGGTTGCCTTCTTCCATTAACAGACAAGATTTGCCTATATTCCAATTTGAATGCTTGGTAGGTATTAATGTGTTGACCAAAGCCTTCTGAAGAAAAATTTGTTCAGTAAAGCAAATGAAAAAAGATTATTATGGTCTTGAGTAAATCAAAAAATACTTATGATGTGCATGCCTTCTGGACATGTGCAAATAACAAATCTACAAAAGAGAATAAACTGTTAGATACATATTTTTCTCACCTTGTTTATTTTTCTGAATGTTTTTACTCTAAAGTAAAAGTTTACTTGCCAAATGTATTGAAAGGTAATTTCGTCAGCGAAACTTAAGGGCCTAAATCATTATGAAGTTTCCCCCAAAAAATGTAGCGTGGAAATACCGGTATACTACATGACAGTTATATAGTAGCTATTTAAAGGTATGTGTAAGTGCAGAGTTAGTTATATTTTTAAGGAGTACCATTAAAAGTGGCAATAATACATGCAAATTTGAGATTTTTTTTAACTGCACAATCAGGTGCACTGGTATAGATGCTAGTGTCCTGAGGATGTGGTTAATCCTTTTGCAGTAATAGGAACTTCGCAATCTCAGTATAAATAAAAACTAGATATATCAGCATCACTACCAAATGCTCAGTCTGCTACTAAATTAATTTGCATTTCATTTGTGAAGGTATGGCAGAAATTCTGCTCTTTGTAAAACCATTATTCATTCAGACTTGAACTCTTTGAGCTAGGATATTTAATGTGTCTTTTTTCTAGACTTCTGTTTCATGACCAACTATTGTTCATTATTAGTTTCTGATAAGCAGTAACAACAGCTTTGGCAGAGACAGCAGTAATGAAGTTCTTAAACTTTAAGCCAAGTGGCTTCTATCTTAGAGAAGCAATATTTTTGCAAGTCTTCTAATCAGCCTTGAACAACATTAAATAGTTTTAAAGTATTGGTATAAACTAGTAAGTTCATTAGAAAGTAATGCTCCCTAAGCAAGAATTACATCACTTACTGTTCAAACTATTTCTGTTAGTTCGGTCTACCTCAGTATTTTCTGCCATAGCTATTGAAAATGCAAAGTTATTTCAACAGTCTAAAGCATTTTAAGTTGATCATAGCTTCAACTTGAATGACTATATGATAGTCAATGTATTGTTAAATGTGTTTAAAATACTGATTTTGTTTTGTGTTCCTTACAGGTGCATTCTGCTCCCTCTCTTGGGAATGAAGCCCCCTCAGCAGAGCCTCTTCATCCTTGTAGATTCAGTTGATGAGGGCTGTAATGTTTCTGAGGGTGAACAGACTTCTACAAGTTTATCTGGAACAATAGCGGAGCTTTTAGCTGGCCACTTTGAGTTTTTCCCTCCCTGGCTGCTCCTCCTGTGTTCTGCCCGCAAGCAGAGTAAAGCTGTTACAAAAATGTTTACAGGTGAGTACAGAACATAGGAAGTGTTTGCTACCTCTGTCTGTAACTAGGATATAGTGTTTACAAGACCCTTGGTGATGGTTGAAAGTACCAATGCGTGCTTAGTTGTAAAAAATGACAATCACAAAAATGGTAATGCTGAAAAACACATTCCTGTTTACTGAGGACTATAGAGAGCTTAAATTGGCCAAGTATTTTAGAGGTAAGTTATGTCTTTGCAATATATCTGCAAAGAATATGGCTGCTTTGAGTTTTTCTCTTGCTTTGCTAGTTTTAAAAAGCTTTGAAATGGTGTAGGTGATGTGTAAGTACATAAGTATGTCGTCTGCATACACCCATTCCTTACAACCTCAAAAGATTTTTTTTCATCTGCCATTAAAATCTCTCCCCTTCTTTTCAGAGAGCAGGGAATAATCTTTGAAGGTGGAACTTGAGAGGGAAACAATGCAGATGGGGATTCTTGGAGCATACTTTTGGCAAAGGTTGCACAGTAAAAAAATTCTTTACAGCTTCTTCATCCAGGCTTTACTGTGTCATGAGAACATTTCTTCACTATAATGACATTGTTACTGGAAGTTCTCTGAAATTTAATAAAGGGCAATATCTAGACTGGATTCCAGGCCTATGTATAAAGCCTGTGTGTATTAAGGACACAATTAGGACAAAAATGTGATTATAGAACATAGACCCATAGGCTTGCTCGTTTCCACAGTAGCAAAAGGTCAATGGGATAATTGCATTTTGGAATGAAGTACTGTATTAATCAGTGGCAGACATGAAAATTGGTGTTTGGGAGTATGTGAGAACTAAAGGAAACTTTGGGGTAGCTTCACAGGGCTCCTTTGGACATTCATATGGGAATAGTTTTGTAAAAGCTTGGCTGATTAGATACATTGTCATTGCCAAAAAACCAGACAAAACTTTCTTCAGAGCAGTTTTATTTCCTTTCCACTAAATCATATAGTCTTTCAGACTAGTCCTAAAAAATTGCTGTTGTCTTCTAAGTATGTTTCCAGATGGAATTCCTGACAGGAAAAATCAGCAGAACTAATGGATATGCCCTTAAAATAAATTTAATTTGAATGAGTTAATTTCTCATTTCCACAGAGAATGACCTGATGAATAGCATAAAGGAAGTTGCTTTGTGATATTATAATGCCATCTTCACTGTGGAAAAGGTACAGCAAAGAATGAATGAATCTCAAAATAATTGGATACAAATGGAGAAGACATTTTAGGGTCTGTTTGGAAGAAGTGGTGTTTTATGCACTACGAAAGAAAATTGTGACATTACAGCCAGTGTGGTGGCTGCCCACTTAATACACTGCTGAATGATTTTCCTGTTTACAGCCAATATTCAAGTCTGTGAAAGCTATAGCGAGGATGTGAGGAGCATGGCTGAAGTTTCTGTTAACTTCAGATACATTGCAACTTTGTGTAGTGAAACTTAATATAATGTTGATTTCTTTTCTGGTTCTACCCTGAAAAGAATAGACTGTCATTATCACTTTGACTGGGGCAAACTCTTCTCCTTTGTGGTATTTGAATGTTTACTTTTAGTCAAGCCAATTTATGAAGCTATTTAATTGGTGAGCAGGCAGAATTTAAGATCAACGATAAGTATTTTTTGCACTCATAACTGAAGAAATAAATCATGTATAACGTGCACTGCACTCTGAGACATTATTGTACTGAATTTCTGATGCTTCCAATTTCCCAGCAAATAAATATTTGCAACCATAATGATAATATAATCACTGTACATTTTCTTCAAATATGTTTATTTAATTTGGACCCCCAAAAAACCCAGTTTCACTGTAATTTAGTAAGGTAGATTGGAATCCTTTTAGGATTATTTTAGGAAAATGCATCCCATCTGTAGTTTTTTCTGCTAAAAATTTTAGAGTACGATATGAAATATATATTCACCAATATTAATTGGTTTACAATCAGTTTATATCAGTTTTCACTTAAAATTTTCATGCAGTGAAAACTTCCTCCATATATCTGCTGAAATGAGGGCTAAATCTATTTGTCAGAAAGTGTTATCAATGAGTGGAAGCAGGATTTCTGCAGTGGCCTGAGAGTTCTGCAAGCATCTCTCAAACCAAAAATAGTGATGACGTGGAGGAGAGAGTCCAGTCTTTCTCATCCACTCTCATTGTGCTGCTGCCAGTGGTGAATACATCATCCCTACCACTCTTAAGAATGAGAAAAGGAGGAGGGGATGTTTGTCCTCATCCTCTTTGTTTCTTCACTTTTGTTGGTGACTTACTTATGAAAGTTGAATAGTTGTGCCTGCATCTGCTGCAGCTTGTGTTCTGGGCCCTTCTGTATTCCCAGATTCTGTAGTAGTAGCACAGTGTGCTACAGATTTTTCCCCTTACTCAGATTCTCAGCTTTCATTAATTAAAAAAAAAAAAAAAAAGTTTTGCCTCTTGTGGCTGCAGAGACAACCTCAAAAATATGAACCAAATGTAAAATGATGCCTGCATGAGTCTGTGGTCACCCTCCACAGTGAGCAAAAGCCAGCCAATTGAGTAAAAAAGGAGAACAGATAATGCATGTCCTCCTGCCTTCTTTTACATGTGTACTGTCACCAAGTGCCACATCATGCCTGTTCATTTTTTCTTACGGACTTTTCCCCTATATTTAACAATTCTCTGTCTTGTGCCCATAATTATCCACGTTATCTCCCACATCATCATTTGCTCTAATTTGACTACAAGTATGGACAGTCAAGCAGCTACATTAAACACAGTCTTTCCAGTCTTTGTATTACAATGTTAGAAAAAGTTTCCTTGTATTTCTAAATAACTGAAAAAGCACTCAAACCCAGAAGTGGCACAGAACATACGGGAGTTTTTTATGCTTCAACAAATTAGCTAATAAAAATCCTTCTTCTAAAATGAGGCTAAATCTTGAAAGCATAGCAGTTCTTACAAAACTAAATTCCTTTTTTAAAGATCCATCATGTTAGTTTAAAAACTTTAGGCATCTTAAAATTCGACAATTTTATTGAGATAAGTTTGAGTAAAAAGCAAATAATTTCTCACTAACAGTGGAAAGGTAAATGGACAAAAGTGCATATGTACAAATGCTCTATTTATTCATTTAAAGAGTCTTTTTAATAGGAATTTGCTTCATTTCTTTTTTGCTGCACACATAAACCAAGTATCTCTGGCATGTGGCTTGATTATACCCCTCAATTAAACACTGACATTCTTCATCCAAAGAATTCCTTCTCATGTGTGAGGCATGAGTGCAGTAGTGTGGTACAAACCATGCAGATGTCACCTCTCGGGAGCTGTAGTTTCCATAAATTCAATGTTAGATACTGGAAACCACAATAAAAAGAATCAAAAGTGGATGTGAAAGGGTTCACTTCAGCCTCAGAAGCAGCTTAAGCTTCATTCACCCACTTATCCGTAGGCAAAAGCAGACAATCTGTCATTCATTTTTCACTCATCCTTTTATCTGTTGTTCAGTTCCAGACAGCCAGATATTATTAAGAGCTGATATTTATCCAAACTTATTCTGGATTAGAAATCTTGGGAGCATAAGCCTTTCTCACATTTCTGCTATTTGCTGGTTCTGGTCTGAATAGATGTGGTGGGTTGTTTTTCTTGTAGCCTTTCCTAAAATTAAAAAATAAGCAAAAATATGAAAACTGTATCAAAATATATTGCAACCCACCTTCTCTGTACCCAGAAAACTCACACTGTTTGATAATTGAAGCTCCTCAGGGAGTTTTTATTGCTGAATCCCCAAATCGAATCAGTACCTTTTCTCATTAGCTGCTATTTCAGAAAATAAACGTTATGAAATTGCTTCAAAAAAGAAAATCTAAGTTGTCCTCTTATTTTTCATTATAGGTTGGAATTTGGGTGGTTTCATGTTACTTTAAAGTCTTTACGGGAGTCAGATTTTCACTGTAAAAGATAATCTTTATATGTTTATGTAGTTGTAAAATTTACTTCTATAATAGTAAAGTTTTAGAACAGTTTATTTGTTTTGGTTTGGGTTTTGGAAAAAAAAAATCTTTAGAAGGCTTGGGAAGTAAACTGGGAGCTTTTAGTGACTGTTTTCTTCTCATTACCACTTTCTTCTGATTACCGCTTTGAAAACATGATACTAGGGAATTTCGTATTTCCTAGTAAAAAATTGTGTGTGAATTTGAACTTACTTGCTTCATAATTAAAGAGGGAAGACTAAATTGTTTTAAATGGACCATTACCTGTAAATCTAACTAACTAAACTTGTCTACAGTGACATAGACCAGTGTGAGCAGCAGATTTCAGCCTCAGTGTCACTTAGCATCCTGGGTTAGATGCAGTGAAATTTGTAATGCGTAGTATACTGTAAGCACACCAAAAAGCTTAGTGTGCAATTTAAGTTTTCAGGTGCATTTTACTCTGCTGGATATGTTAGTCTTTTTGAGCAGGTGTGCATAAATGGCCATAGAAATACCTAATTTAATATATGCTTACATTAGCAGTTTAGAGTATTAATGCCAAAATATTGCCATGTTTTTAATCATTCAGATTACTTCAAAGTTAACAATTCAGTTAAATATATTAAAATCTATTTAAAACTTTTGTAATTTACTTATGTAAGTGTATTTAAAAATATGAAAGTAGAAGGGTATTTTTAAGTATTTACTGGAACCTGCTAGTTAATAGCTTATTTTTTATTATTAAAGTTTGAAAAGGTTGACATACTGTAAAAGTATTTATATATCCAAGATACTACTTTTTTTTTTTCCTTTGAATTACCCTGGATCTTGCCAAGAAATACATTTGGAACTGATTTGTTTACAGAACTGCCAGGAATTTAATAAATCAGGAAAATCCATATTGGAGCTCCCATTGGGTTGAAAGTGATCGTAAGAAAAATTTTAACAATGCAAAAAGCAGGGTCGTGGGACTGCAAGTTCTGTCTACTGCACTCCTGTTTTGCTGAGCTCAAGTAGTTCATGGGAATGCATCTGAAACAAAATGAGCTTTCTCTTAATGTTTTGGTACTTCTTGTCCATGAAAGTGACTTATTGTGTCTGGTATGGTTGAAGAGCAAGTTTGCAGGATCTTTGTTTGGAAATGTAAAATGACCTCATTTAGATAGACATTTGGGAAAAAAAAAAAAAAAAAAAGGGCTTTCTTTCCCTCCTTCAAGCTAGCAACAAGAATTGAAGATTTAAAAAAAAAAAAAAAATAGTTCTATCTATAAGGCCTTTCTTGAATTATTTGCTTATTATACTATGATGTGGTGCAGTGGTTAAAATTAACAACCTATTTCTGTTCAAAAGTCTGTTACAATAGCAGTTTGTTAATTCCAGCCCCTTAGAGAGCATATCATCCCTGAAATGTGTGGAGATCTGTATGAGTGTACTCTGCTTGTTGCTTTACAAACTTGTCTTCAGATATGTTATATAGGATCTCATTAACAAGGAGTATTTGGAAAAACTGCAAGAGAAAAGAAACAATTTAGCTTCTGTGAACATGCAGCCCGTCAAATTGTTTAAATTACTGACTTCTGGAATATTCATTGCTCTGAAGTCTTCTGAAATTTATTTGCTTGGCTGAAGTGCTTAGACATTTGGTATGTCTCAGGTAAGTACAGAGTAGGGCACTATTTTTAACCCTAATATGGAACGAAGTAATGATACAGCTTCATTTAAAGGGGGGAAAAAACCTACAAACCAAACCCACAAACCCTTCCTTTTTAAATTTTATTTGTTCACTTTCCTACCCCTTTTTGGGAAGCAAAAACAAAATTGATGTTCAAAAGAACATCGCAAGATAAGCAAAAGCCTTTTGCTTTTGAAGCGCACATACAGGGACTGAGATGCTTAAACAGTTAGCAGTCTGCAAGTTTTACTGCAAAGGCTGGGAGTCAACGGAGGTGAAGTGTAGTCATTAGTCAAGCAACACTGAACATTAGCTGAAATCTCAGGATTGCTGTCATGTGAGTCAATCAGGGGTTTTCTCGTTGCGGGGGAAATGAAATCAAAGACTGTAAAAAGTGAAAAAGCACTTGAGTCATTTAAAAATAAAAATAACTTACATATGCAGATACATATTGAAAGGAAAAATGTGGGCGTGGGATTAATGTGAGAGACCGGGGGTGTTGTGAGCGGTGTCACTTATGACTGAACACACTGAGAAGGAGTTTGCAGAGCTCTGTACTTACTCTCTTTCAGCCAAGTGACAGCTACAGATTTGTGCTAGGAGAAGCAGAGAGGTTCAAAGAACAGGTGAGTGAATGCAGTGATTGCATTTGCTCTGAATTGAGCAAAACAGAGCTGTTCCCTGCACACATGAGACAACCGAAGGGACGCTTGTATCCGACGACAGATCTGCGTATGCATGCGACTTTGAAGGCGTGCACCAAGCAATGCTCTGTTTTCAACGCCTCTGTTTTCACTTCCATATCTTCTGAGGGATCATGACTTAGAAACAGCATTTTACTTGAAGCGGAAGCTTGGGACCTGCAGAATCACAGGGCACTGTCCTTACTCAGCAAAGTTTCTTACTTGGTTTATGTGCAAGAATTACGGGCCTCACAAAGTTACATATGGAATATTCTAATCAAATACAAGTAAATTGATGAATTATGCCATTCTGCAGGTCAGGTTGGGACATTACTTGTAGTTGTGACATTATGATGGATAAAGATGGTTCTCTGTTTCTTGTGAGAGGAAAAAAAAAATGCCCCTGTGGAATGGAGAAGGATCCCCCCAAAATAATGATTTTCTGCCTCCTGGCTTTCTCATTTAAAAATCTTCAAGTAGGCAATATTATTAGTGTGGTCTTAGTCTGAGAAGTGACTGCAAAGTGTCCTATCCAGTGATTTTATTTTGGGGAGAAGCATGATTATGCTTTTAGTTATTCTATCGATTAAGTCCTGTTCGTTTTCTAATGCTACCATAATCAATCAGGGAAGCAGAAATATTTTAGTAATACTGTTTGCCTCTCAGTTCTAATCTGTTGTGTTTATCCAGTGCTTATGTAGGCTAAACAATTAACAGTGTGAGCTTAATGTGACATTCAGAGCCTCTGCTGAAGACACTTGGGAACAAAAGACACAGCTCTGTTATCAGTCAGAACAAGCTCACAGACCAAGCAGTTGGTTCACAGAATGTTTAAATACAGTAAGAAGAGATCTGAAAGTAACGTTCTTCAGAGTCTCACTTAAAATTATTTGTTTTTTGGAGATGGAACCAAAATCGCATTGAATGCATTGCTCTGTGCTTGCTTTTCCTTCAGGATAATTTGGAGGTTAGTAACTGCTTTGGTTTGAAAAGCAAAGTTTTAGATTTTTTATGACTAGCTGAGCTGACTGTAAGGAAATGTGTGCAATCTGCTACACTGGAAGAAGAGGTTACAGCCTGTCCCTGGAGAAGTGAGGTTCAGTTCTGGCCTAAAACACAGTACTTGTATGCAGTTTTCCCATAGCTTCCGGAAAAGCAATGTTTAAACAAGGTAACGTGTCCTTAATAAAAGAGGGCAGGTCTTTATCAAATGCTTAAGTTGGCACTACCAAAGCAGACATTTTGAATGACAGAGATAGCCATGTAGTCCTTGGAACTGTACGTTCATTCCTCCTCATTCTTGAGAGCCTTATGGCCACTGCACTTGCCCTAGGGACTTCTGCGCACGTGCTGCTAAGAATAGCAGTCTTTGCTTGGGGGGGATACGTGTGCATCTGTGGGGAGGAGATGTACACAGTATGCATGTATGAAATAATTTCCCTTTTTCCTCTAAAGAGTAAACAGATGGGAAAAACAATGAGATCATATGGCTATGAGGAAACCTGTTTCCTTATACAGTGAGTCACCTACCAAAGAACCAGGGTGTTTGTCTAAAACTCAGTCCTGACTTGAAAAAAGTAGGTAATTTTCAGTGCACAGAGGTGTAAAGATATTTAAAACTGGTTTTGAGTGTAAATCTCTCTCCTATATCATAAAAGCTTTTAAAAGAATCTAAGGTCATCAAATTAGTGATTTATGTACATTTCATCATGCATATGCACCAGGTGTGAATAACCCTTTCTATAATTAATATAATAGTTGTCTTATCTAAATAGCTGAAAATTGTTTGGAATTCTATTGTTAACCACATTGGGGAAGGGATTATTCCTTTAATAATATAATATACTTAATGTTATTTTGGTTGCAGTTCTAGTGGTTTTGCTTAGGTATTTGATATGGTCTAACATAGACACACAATGCCTGATTCAAAGTGATTTTTAAATTTTTCATGCATATATCTCTTCTTATAGTAGATGATGATAAAAATGTGTCTATTATCAAAGTTCTCTGCTATTGTTATTAATTTACATTCACTGTGTGTACACACACAATATGTTATTGTGGGTGTTCCCTACCCAGAAATGTCTGTCCTTTTTTTTAACACTTTTTTTAACACTGAGTTAAGCAAAACTAGTTCAGAAATAATAATAATTTTCTTCCCTTTCAATAGGTTTCAGAAAAATAAGTCTGGATGATCTACGAAAGGCTTATATTGTGAAAGATGTGCAACAATATATTCTGCATCGTTTAGATAAGGAAGAAGCACTGAGACAACATCTCACAAAAGAAACTGCAGAAATGCTGAATCAGCTTCACATCAAAAGCAGCGGTTGCTTTTTGTATCTGGAACGTGTCCTAGATGGAGTTGTGGAGAATTTTATTATGTTACGAGAAATCCGTGATATTCCAGGAACGTTAAATGGCCTATACCTTTGGCTCTGTCAGAGACTTTTTGTGAGAAAACAATTTGCAAAAGTCCAGCCTATACTTAATGTGATTCTTGCAGCCTGTAGGCCATTAACCACAACAGAATTGTATCATGCAGTGTGGACCAAAAATATGACATTGACAATGGAAGACTTTCAGCGCAAATTGGACGTCCTGTCAAAAGTCCTTATTGATGGACTTGGAAATACAAAAATCTTGTTTCATTACAGTTTTGCAGAATGGTTGCTAGATGTAAAGCACTGTACACAGAAATACTTGTGTAACGCAGCAGAGGGACACAGAATGCTGGCAATGAGTTACACTTGCCGAGCAAAGGATTTAACACCATTAGAAGCTCAAGAGTTTGCGTTGCATCTAATTAATTCAAATTTGCAGTTAGAGACTTCAGAGCTGGCTTTGTGGATGATATGGAATGGCACACCTGTCAAAGACTCCCTGTCAACCTTAATTCCTAAAGAACAAGAAGTGTTACAGCTACTGGTAAAAGCTGGTGCTCACGTCAACAGTGAAGATGACCGCGCATCTTGCATTGTTCGGCAGGCTCTGGAGAGAGAAGATTCCATTCGCACATTGTTAGACAATGGAGCATCAGTAAACCAGTGCGATTCCAATGGGAGAACGCTCTTGGCCAATGCAGCCTACAGCGGCAATCTCGATGTCGTTAACTTACTGGTTTCAAGGGGAGCAGATTTAGAGATAGAAGATACTCATGGGCAAACAGCACTTACCTTAGCTGCTCGGCAGGGACATACCAAGGTTGTCAATTGCTTGATCGGATGCGGGGCTAACGTTAATCACACAGATCACGACGGCTGGACGGCGTTGAGATCCGCAGCATGGGGTGGGCACACAGAGGTGGTGTCTGCGCTCCTTTATGCTGGAGTCAAAGTAGACTGTGCAGATGCTGATAGTCGAACGGCGCTGAGAGCAGCAGCTTGGGGAGGACATGAAGATATTGTGCTGAATCTGCTTCAACACGGTGCTGAAGTTAATAAGGCTGATAATGAGGGCAGAACCGCTTTGATTGCAGCCGCATACATGGGGCACAAAGAGATCGTGGAGCACCTGCTGGATCATGGTGCAGAGGTAAACCATGAGGATGTGGATGGAAGGACTGCACTGTCTGTTGCCGCGCTTTGTGTGCCAGCCAGTAAGGGACATGCCTCAGTGGTTAGCCTTCTAATTGACCGTGGTGCTGAAGTTGACCATTGTGATAAAGACGGCATGACTCCACTGCTGGTAGCTGCTTATGAAGGGCACGTAGATGTTGTTGATCTACTTCTAGAAGGAGGAGCTGATGTTGATCACACAGACAACAATGGTCGTACACCGCTTCTGGCAGCAGCCTCCATGGGCCACGCTTCAGTTGTAAATACTCTCTTATTTTGGGGTGCAGCTGTTGACAGCATTGACAGTGAAGGGAGAACAGTTCTGAGCATAGCTTCCGCACAAGGCAATGTTGAAGTAGTTCGGACTCTGCTGGACAGGGGTCTAGATGAAAATCACAGAGATGATGCAGGCTGGACACCTTTGCATATGGCAGCTTTTGAAGGTCACAGGTTGATATGTGAAGCTCTTATAGAACAAGGTGCTAGAACAAATGAAATAGATAATGATGGACGTATACCTTTCATTTTAGCTGCACAAGAAGGTCACTATGATTGTGTGCAGATATTACTGGAAAATAAATCCAACATTGATCAGAGAGGCTATGATGGGAGAAATGCTCTCCGGGTTGCTGCTTTAGAAGGTCACAGAGATATAGTTGAACTACTGCTCAGCCATGGAGCAGACATAAACTACAAAGATGCTGATGGCCGGCCAACACTTTATATCTTAGCATTAGAAAACCAGCTTACAATGGCTGAGTATTTTTTAGAAAATGGTGCAAACGTAGAAGCAAGTGATGCTGAAGGAAGAACAGCACTCCATGTTTCCTGCTGGCAGGGCCATTTGGAGATGGTACAGGTGCTGATAACATACCATGCTGATGTGAATGCTGCAGATAATGAGAAGAGATCTGCTTTGCAGTCTGCTGCATGGCAAGGTCATGTGAAGGTAGTGCAGCTTCTCATTGAGCATGGAGCTCTGGTTGACCATACATGTAATCAAGGTGCTACTGGACTCTGCATTGCAGCCCAAGAAGGGCACATTGATGTTGTCCAGATATTACTGGAGCATGGTGCTGATCCAAATCACGCCGACCAGTTTGGGCGCACTGCTATGCGTGTTGCAGCTAAAAATGGACACTCTCAGATTATTAAATTACTGGAAAAATACGGTGCGTCTACTCTGAATGGTTGCACTCCATCTCCAGTCCACACAATGGAGCAAAAACCCTTACAGTCAGTCTCCTCTAAAATGCAGTCATTAACAATGAAGTCAAATAGTTCAGGGAGTACTGGTGGAGATATGCAGCCTAGTATGCGTGGCTTATCTAATGGGCCTGCTCATGCCTTCAGTTCTCCTTCAGAGTCGCCTGATTCTACGGTTGACCGTCAGAAGTCATCTTTATCAAACAATTCCCTGAAGAGTTCCAAAAATTCTTCTCTCCGCACCACATCGTCGACTGCGACTGCTCAGACAGTACCCATTGATAGTTTCCACAGCCTGTCATTCACAGAGCAAATACAGCAGCATTCCCTGCCACGCAGCAGAAGTAGGCAGTCTATTGTTTCTCCTTCTTCCACAACACATTCCCTAAGTCAAAATCATAATTCACCAAGTAGTGAATTTGAATGGAGCCAAGTAAAACCTAGTTTGAAATCAACTAAAGCTAACAAAGGGGGGAAAATGGACAACTCCAGCAAATCTGGGTCAGCTGGAAAAAAAATAAAACAAAGTAGTTCCTCCCAACCAAAAGTGCTAGAGTATGAAATGACTCAGTTTGATAAACGAGTACCTATTGCCAAATCTGGGACAAGTGTGCCACTTAAATCAATGCCGGTGGAGCCACAGTGCAAAATTTTGATCCCGCCAGCTCAGCAAGAAGTTGGTCGTTCTCAGCAACAGTTCCTGATTCACCAACAGAGTGGTGAACAGAAGAAGAGAAATGGAATTATGACGAATCCAAATTATCATCTTCAGAGCAATCAGGTTTTTCTCGGTAGGGTTTCTGTCCCACGAACAGTGCAGGATAGAGGGCATCAGGAAGTTCTGGAAGGCTATCCTCCCACAGAGACAGAACTCAGCCTTAAGCAAGCCTTAAAACTTCAGATTGAAGGTAGTGACCCAAGTTTCAACTACAAGAAGGAAACGCCATTATAAAAGGTAACCTATCCAGTCACAAAGGAAGCAAATACATGTATTTCATCACGAGCATTTTAAATACACCAGAATTATGTTTCATTGCCGTTTACCGTCATAATTGCTTTCTGAATGAAAGACATGAATGTTAAAATCTTAACCTGGCAAGTATTTGTTTTGCTGTCATTTAAAAGCATCAGCCATAGAGGAATTGGATCACTATCGTATTTTCTGTTGAATTCTGATTGCTTAAATAATACCCCACTATGACTGAATAAAACAACAAGTTTCATGTAGCATTGATCTGGAATTTTCTTTTCAAACATAAGAACAGCTGGGAATTTTAATATGTGGTGTTTTCAGATGCAGTAATTATTTCATTACTTACAGAAGTAATTTTCAGGAAGCTTGTAAAGATTCTTGTAAGTTACAGGCAACCACTTTCGTGACTTTGGATTTTAAATGTGAAATCTCAGTAGCATAATTATCTACAAATTAAAAAGTTAAAATACTACACTAAAGCTTTGATTTTATATTTCTGTTACTGTGAAGGTAACCCTCCTATAAAAGAGATGGCATTCCTCAGAGCAAGATTGGAATCTATGTTATGGTACCAATTTTCTGACCATTCTGTAGTTCTTAATCGGTGTTCATTTAGATTTCTCTAAGTTGAATTTTAAGCTGAAGAAGGAATTTTATATAGCTTTTTCAGACCTGTATTGACAGTGAGTCAGCTAAAATAGAACTATTTTTCTCCCTCTTTCTGATAAGGTTCATCTAGTTTAGGGTACTGAGAATGTGTTAATAATTAATATATATTCTATTTGAATTTCAAAGAAGCACCATCTTTATGAAATTTATGCATATCTCTTATTGCTTATTTGCTTATTTTTTACATTATTTTTTGTTTGTGTGAATGCTGTATTTTTGACAGATCAGACTGCTGCTCCTTAGAAGAAGAATGTTTTTCCTAGCTGACTCAGTTCTGCTGCAAGTCATCAAAGACTGCAGGTTTCTAGGACAATTGCAGATGGTGCAGGATCCACAAATGGGATGTTTTCAGCTGTCAAAAACACATAGGCAGGGTTTTTCCTGAAATGTCCTGGAAATGGGTTTCACTTTAATGGAATGCATCTCTCTAGATGTAGCTGAGGTCTCTTGTGAATTGCAGAGCATTAGAATATTACACAGGACTCTAAGATGTTTCCTTGGGGTTGACATTTGAAACAATACAGTGTTTCAAAAAGCTTTGTACTAGAGCCTACACATTTGCAAAATGCAAATATTAGCAAAGGGTCAGGTGAGCTTTGGGGCAGGAAAAAGTGAAGAGGCAGGACAACAGCAGCAGGCATAGAGAGGAAGAAGCAGGTGAGGGAGAATGGGCCCTAAATCTTTGTAAAAGTCAAAAGGATTTTAGATTCCCACAGTTCTACATCATGTCCAAACAGGATTTAAATTTGAAATTTTTTTTTTCTGTCTCCATAAAACTTACTAAAATGTACAATTAAGAATTGTATTTCCTAAGTCTTATGTACCTGCTCCTGATGATCTTTGCTTGTTTTCATGTTACAGTTCATTGTAAGTTGTATGGTTCTGACCTAGGATGTATTGATTTGGCCTGACCTGTCATCAAAAAATTAGTTTTAATGAGTTTTCCATCTTTGTTGATTTTAAAATATAAACAAAACATGTAAAAAAATTTGAACGTTCCACGTATAATTTTTAAACTCAAACTGGGCTTTGCTTTATCTGGATGAAATAGTGCTTTATTGAAAATTCAGAGGTTTTCTCGGTGAAGTACTTGGTTATGCAAGTGGCTAAGAGGCATCAGATAACTAAATGGTTCCTTTTGCTTTTTCTCTAACAATTTTTCATAGCTTCATTTTAAATATGGAAGTTTAAAACAGTTTTGTGTGGATAATGAGTTCTTTGGCACAGGCTATGATTTACCTCCTCTTCTGCCAAGTCTGGAGCACAAAAACAGTAATTTCCCTGACCAATGAATAAATTAGACACCTGTGGAGAATCACATCAGAAATACTGTCCTGGAGCACCTGAGGGGAATGGCTTTTCTTCCTGGGCTGCTGCCTCTGAGCTCTGTTGAGGAAGCTCTCCTGCTGTGGGGACCTTGTAGCTGCTTTGGATGGCAGAGAGCACAGGGAATCAAACATGGGATTTGGGTTAGGCAGGAAATACTTTTCGTCATCGGAATGTTGTTGTGTGCTTTGAACTTTAATTAGAAATTATATAGCTCTCTTTCTAACAGCACAGTTCGTGTTATGGAGTATTTCAAAACTTAATGTTTTTATTTTGTACTTGTAGGCCAAATCCATGATGCTATGAACAGAAGCGCTTCTGCTCCGAATGATGTATCAGCTGGCTGGGATGAAAGCATACAATGCTTGTTTAGTCCCCCTAGAAATTCAAGAATGTGATTACTACAGTACAGTTACCTTAATTACTGTAACGTGCCTACATTTTCAGGCTGCCTTCTCAGTATAACCCTCTGTGCTTCAAAAATTTATTTTGTGTACTTTGTATTTAATACACAGAATGAGCACTTTTTTAATTGCAGAAAGATACATGCTGTATTTCCCTGACAACAGCTGGAAATGGTAAGAACAAGAAATTCTGATTTCCTATTCCGGAATGCTTGGTAGAGGTGCATGTGCCACAGTGAACTGTGGAAAGGCAGTGCTTTTTTCTATTTATTTTCCTGTGGCTAAAGAAAATAAGCAAACATTTTGTCACATTTGCATTGTTGTATTGTATGGTCAGTTCCCTGTGTACTTCAAAAAGTTCTCTCCAGAAATACAAGTCTTGTAACAGTATTTTATAAATACTGTACTTGTGTGTTCTGTCTGTGTAATAGCTGTTCGGTGGTAGCTAAGGAGTCGGACTACAACCATCTGCAGTATCTCTGGGATTTTTAAGAGGCAAAATTTGATCTCTGGTACTACAGCACCAAATCTGGACGGTAGACTGTGACCACTGAAAACAATAGGCAAATCTGCTCTTGGACACTTGATCTTAAATAGCCTCCGTTATTGTTATGGTAATGAGGTAACTGAATATGGGTATGTTTTAGGTGCTAAAGTAAAAGGTCTGATCCTGCTTTCATGTATACCTTTATACATTAGAAACAGCTCTTTCTTTTTTCCAAGGTAAAGGACTGTATTGAGAATGTGAGTAAAACGAACCATGGAAAATACAGACGCTTCATTAATGAGGCTGAGAGAATATACAGTGAGAGTACAGTGGAAAAGCAAACGGTTAGTAATACCGTTGTCTGGGGAGTACAGAGGTACAGAGCTTACTGAGTTAGCCCTGTCCGGAGACAATAACTCTTTAAAGCACAAACTTGTATGAATGTAGTTACTGCTTCAGATGGATTAGTTAGAGCCAGCATGAGTATCTCTGTACCTGCAGCATGGTTAATCAGCAGTCTGGATTTTCCATCTACGGATAATGGAAAACTGATTCCCCGCTCTTACAGCAGAAGAATTTTACTTATATGAAAGAGAGCAAAATCAAGGCCATTGTTGTGAAAGTGAACAGTATGAATTTTTCCTTTGAATGTGCACATCTTACTTGCACAGCTCTGTGAGTGATAAAATGAAACAAGTGGGTTATTTTCTCCTACAGATGCAAGCTATATTCTACTATTCACCATTACACAGCCTTGCTCTTTAGAAAATAAGCCTATTTTTGTATGTGAGTATTTCTTCTAAAGGCTTGGGTTTCATCTTTTTCATACTCTAATTCTGATCATTCCACAAATAAGATGATAGAAAGCTGAGGGTATTTTTCATAGAGGATTAATTAGATGTATGGCTATCCTTAAACTTCAGTAAATGTCCCCTGGATGTATATGTAGTGCATATTCTGAGGCACTAAAGGGCTTCATCTCTTGTATGATTAACAATCATCAGAACATTTTCTTTTTTAATATCTTGCACCTCCATTCTTATTTGCTTGTTACTAAATGTAAAAAGAATCTTACAGTCAGGCATTCAGCACATAGTAAAATTAGATGTTTAAAGTTGATACACGGCAATAGTGATTATTCTGAATGTTTCATGTACTGAATTTCTTGTCCCTGTGGGACAATTATAAAATAAACATAACAGGAGTCTGGCAGAATGGCCTTAAGAGGGTTAGTGGCTCAGTAAAGAGAAAGTACCAAAATGTTCTCAGCAAACTTGTTCCAAACCTCAAGTATAGTACATTTGCAATACTGTGCAAGAATGCAACTTTTCTTAGTTATTAGATGTATGTTTTGTTCTGTAGAAAGGGATCCCCGAATGCCGATGTTTTTTCTACTGACCTTGACTGTCATTGGGATTATATTTATTTAATTTTATTGTGTTGTTATTAATTGCACCTTGTGGACAGAGGACGTAAAAATAGGGCCAGTTTCACAAGGGGCCACAACTTATAGATAGCCTGATGGTTTTTGTGTGAATAATATTTACATTCAAAAAATTGCTGGGGAAACCTGATATCCAAATCAGCAGGAAGTAGACATGCTGAAAGTGTTTTCAGAATAACAATTCTTACAGATTTTGAATATCACTTTGGAACAGATCATGAATTGCTTTAAAATATCTACTTTCTCAGAAGGTCTTTGTAATTCCACATTGCTGTTGTGTGTGATTTTTAATATCATCATTTGTGAAGGTTTTGCGTATAAAGAAAAGTTGCTGTTCCCCCTGTTGTTCACTGTTCTGGTCTTTCACATCTGTACAGTCAAGCAGAGGTGAATGGAGTTGCATAGCTGTGACTCAGCACGTTTCTTCTTGCAATGTAACAGTTCTCACAACCTAAAAAAAACCCAAATAAAACGTGAATCCTGTTTCTCTTCATCCAATTTCACTGGTCCTTCTGAGGTCATCTCCACAAGACGTCTAAAGTTGTTGATGGGAGAGCTAGGGAAAAAGACTTTTGTGGACAGTTATCAATACTGTATGCATGTGGAAAAACTCTTCAGAAGAGAAATGCATTAAGAGATACGAAGGCACAATTGATGCATTTTTGTCTTATCTGTGATCAGTATTGAAAACATTACCAGTTATTTAAAAATAAAAAGGTATTTTCCCTCATCAGTTACTCTGCTATGCAAATGTCTGTTATGCTTAATATTCCCCATTTGAACTCCTCAATTAACTTGGTTTGCAGATAGACTGTTTTTCCTGGAGTGGGTTGTAAATAGCCTTTAATGTACATTGAATGAATTTCACATTGTAAAATTTTTATTTTATTCCTTGTATTATATTAAGCGAAAATCCCTGTGTATATGAAAGTGCATAATAAATATATTTGCTTTTCAGCAGACATCTAACTGTTTTAATTTTACTACCTCATTTCCTGGGACATCTCAGGAAAAGGTTATTAAATTTCATTAACATTTGTGTAGTGCTTAATGAAACATGATGTGTGTGTCTAGTAGGCAGTCTAGGCTAGCAAAACTCAGACCCCAATGTTAATTCCTGTGACCCTGCTTATCACTCAACTGACCTTTTCTACATTAATCTGAGTCAACCCTGACCATTTGCAGGAAGAAATTCACTGCATGTTCTTTTATTTAAATTAAGCGTTATACCAGGAGAGCAAATAAATTCAATATTTCAGTTGCTGTAAGTTCTTTACCACTTCAAATGGTATTTATTATCTCTTTGATTGGTGTTTCTCTGTAATATTTTCAGTTTAAGCAGAAGATCACTTACTAATTTTTCTTGAACTTGTCATTAAAAAAAAAGTAGGAGAGATAAGTTTTCCAGTCATTGCAGTAATCCCATTTGCCCATGTGAACTTGTCTTAACTTCTCCTTTAGATTATATACCCATCGTGATCTCTCTGCAGAGAGTTGTTGAGTGTGAATGAAGAGTGTGGCTGTACCTTCTGCAAATGATAGTTCAGGTTTACCTCCGTGTATTCTGGTTCACACTGCTTCCAGCTGTTGGTGCTTATGGGTTGACTGATTCCTAAGATTAGGACACTGACAGAGTTGTCAGTAACTGTTGACTTGTTTTCTGTATATTTCTGTGATTTCTCACAATAATTACTGACCCTCTTTTGTGAAGTTCTTTATGTCTGAAATAGCGGAGTACGAGATGCATTAGTTCAGTGGCTATTTTGCATTGAGGCAAAGAATCATTTTCACTGAATTAAGCTTTGAGTAAGTTATATTACGTCCCAGAGACACACATTTTCTTCAGATAATCACTGTAGTAATACTTAAATAAAATTATTCAACACCTGTTTCTAATCTCTTATTCTGTGACATATAAACAGTCATGTTGAATAATGCTTCACATCTTCTGTGAGACCTTTGAACAATTTGGCATGTGTATGACATGTATTTTCCAAAAGAAGGCTGGGACTTGTTGGCACAGTGAAATAAAGCTTTTCAGTTGGAGGCCCTTTGAGAAACAGCAATGAGAATTTGGCATTGATCTAAATCCTAATCATTTTATGCTACAAACAGTCACAGAAATAGTCTACAGGACTATGAAATCTATTTGGTAAATCATTTTATTAAAGAAGTCTCCAAATTTATATGTAGGTAATATAAACAAATTGACCTTTAGAATGAAAATCTAATTTCCTAGTGTCACAAGAAGACCTACTGTTCTCGCTTTTATTCTTTTAGTTTGCATTAGACCAGCCAAGTCACAGAACTACAATTGCAGGACTCCTGTGATAAAATCTTCCATCTTCAGGAATTTAGTTTGCATCCTGTAACCATTTCTGATGGATGAAGAACAGTAAAGGATTTTGTGGTTTGGTTAGAGACTTTTTGTTCATCTCTGTGCCTCATTAGTTCATTTTGGACTCCCCAGTCTGTTCTCTAGTTGCCTTTTGGGGCTTGCTCCAGTATTTGCATAGGGGACTGCCAGAGCTACAGGAGCTTTCACCATTGTTCTTGTGTATCCTTGAAAAACCATGAGATGGGGAGGGTTGATGCAGGAAACTGCTTTGCCACATCTTCAAATCTGGAAGGTTTCAAGCAGTTATCTCTGGTTTAACTCTTTCTTTCTGTTGAAGTGCTAATTCAGGCTTTCTGTCTGAATCACTAACAGCCCACGAGCAGAAGGGTGTTGGATCTCTAGCCAGAGGGCAGGAAACCCGGTACCACCAGCTGTATCTGGTAGATGTGCCTCTCAAGAGTCGATTTTTGCTGAAGGACTGTATTTATTCAGAACACCTCTGCTGGGGGGGGGGGGGGGCAGGAAGAATCAATTTTTGTGAGAAACTTTTTGAAGAAAATGTTTTTACAAAGAAGCAATATACAACTCAGTTGACTAGTCTATTTGGGGGGACTAAAATCTTTAGCTTCCACATCTGTAACTGTGTTCGGAATTGTTCTTATTGCATGTTACTCTGGTACAGAGGTTCTTCTGTTTTACTTGCCATTGGTCTGTGTTAAATGGCTCGGGTTCCAGAAACATTTGTCTCAGTCTGTTTACTATTCCTAATTTTTTTTATTATTTTGTTTTTTAAACAATGATAACTCACAGAGTTAAGATGAGAAGCCTGACTTGCATAATGTGGGCAAGCTGCTGCCCCTTAAACAGTGGTTTTCCAACTGTGGTCTGCAAAACCCTTGTGATTCATGAATTAATTTTAATGGCTTCATAAAAAGGTAACCAAAAAAAGAGCAAACCTATTATCAGATGACTTGAATTCATAACAGGGCCTTAGGCATTTGCAAATCAAAAAGCCTGAAAACCACAACTCTAAAGTTTCATCTAAATAAGTTAGTGGGTTTAAGGCTAGAAATTTTTGATTCACAAGTTGGTTTGGGAGCAAATAATAATGCAAAAAGTTTGAAAGCTGTCCCAGGCACCTATTGTGGCTTCTCCAGTCAAAGACTGGCAGTTAGATTATGATTTGATTTATAGATACGGTTGTATTTCTAATTAGGTTTCCTTCATTACAGACCTAGGACAAATCATAAACACTTCCTGCTGGGGAACAGAACCTGTACATACGTAATTTTTTTCCAGCATGCAAAGCTTGTATTTCCAAAAGGGAAGAAAGTATACAGAAAAATGTTGGTCAGATCGGCAGGCAAGGGATTAATGGAAAGGCCAAACCAGCATAAGTTAAAGGGGGTATTCATAATATTTCATTTGACCATGTTAAAGACTTTCCATTTTTTTTACTACTAGAGTGATGATGATAATGTACATTGCCAGATCTGTATTGAGAAAGTCTGTTTTATTTGGAACTGCCAGAGAGGGCAGGAAGTTTTTAAAGAATCCTTTGCAAGATGCTTGGTGCCTTTATTAAAGGAGCTTGCCAGCAAAGGAACCTCCCAGTTCCCAATGACATTACAGATTTATTGGTGAAGTTGATACTCTAAAAATACTAAGATTTCAGAGAGGAGAGTTTGGGGGACAAAACAGAATAAGGTGTTGGGGTTTTGGTGCTGGGGTTTCCCCTTTAACTTCTTTGATGTAACTTGTTTTCAGTCTGCATCTCCTGAGGGAAAGATTTTTTTTAAATTATCAGGTAAGTAGTAAAATTCTCTTCTTTCCACTGTGAGTTAAGGCTGTGAGCACAGCTGTTGTGTACTTGCTATGTCTTGGTGAACATTAAGGAACCTCATAGGGATATTCTTTAAGATTCAAAGCTTTATTCATAGATGACAAAGACAGAATGGACCTTTATTACAATTTATTCTCTCTTCTTCCATTATACTGGCTGTTCAGTTTACCACTGTATTTTCCCCCAGTACAAAACAATCCAGTCTTATTCAGCAGTATATCTGGCCAAATTGCAATGCTATAATGCTCAAGATTAATAGTAATAATAATGTAATAATTGCATTGCTGTTTTTCCATATCACTCTTCTAGAAGGTGTTGCTTTTTACCAGTAAATCCCAAAACACTTCACAGAAAATAGGAATATTAAGATAAAGAAATATTTGCCTGTCGGTCACTTAACAGGACAAAAACAAAGTCAGGAAAAGCCCCTGGGTGTCTCCCAGCACTAGGCAATTCTGCTGCCTTGAATAACCTGTTGCCTGGCATTAACTCATATCCTGCTTTTTTTAGTCGCTCTTGTCTGCATTTGCAGTATAACTCACTGGAGGTTCTCCACACAGCTGGGTGCCGCCAGCTCGAGCTCTTTGGCCATTCGTTTGAGCTGCGTTGGAGATGAGTCAGCTCCGATTTGGAGGCCTCTCAGCTCATAGATTTGTATTAAGTCAGGCAGAGGACTACCTCACTGCATCTGGCGTGTGCCATGGCACATGGGAGAACTCGCTAAGCTCTGTGCATAGAGCTAATACATGCATTTTTGGTACTACAATCAGATCTTTCAAAAGCCCCTCTTGGGGAAAAAAAAAAAAAAAATTAGGCTTATCCAGGAACCTGATCGACAGATATGGAAAGACCCCAGAGTTTTTCAGACTTTGTGAGAAGCAATATTGAGCACATATCCCAGCCTTCACGTTCTGGTGCCAGTTTTCTCCTAATGTAATACTCTGAATTGAGTGGAAGATAAAGCGACATGAATGTTTCTATCTCTGGTAACATTTAATGTCTCCCTTGTGCCTTGGTTAGCTGTCAGTCTTTTGACAAATTAATGAGGCTGGCTGTTTCTGAAAGCCGTCATTCGATGGTATTCATGGTATTGAGAGGCAAGATCTTTTTACAGGCACAGTTTTCAAAGCATAGATATTTTTCAGAAGCTGGATAGGACCAAGCTGTCTCTGTATCTTTCCATTTATACTATTCTGAAAGGCCGGAGCGTAAAGCACAAGAAGCACTGACATAGAAGATTTGGTTACATGAAAGAAAACATGGCGCGGGGGGTGGTGGTGTATTCATATAATCTTCAAAACGCAATTCAGTAATTGTTACGTCTAAAAAAACTTTATCATTAGAACAAACCTTGAGATTATTAGTGGGTGCATAATTAAGAGCAAGAGGCCTCATCTCTGTGCAGGAGGTGTTCATTGCTGACCAGGGACAAGGTTAAAGTGCCTTTGCTCTGGCTCGTCATTTGCCCTGGTAACACCATAGTTAATTCAGTCTACTTGTCTTCTGTTGAGATTTCCCACAAGAGGACTGGATGAAATTGACTTTGAAATTAATTTTGCTAATTACTTTTTTAACATGTGAAATAAATGAAAAGAATTATTTACTGACATTCTTATTTACATGGGGTTGAGACTGCCTCCTTGAGCAGTTACACCAAGTTCCACAGCAGTACTGCAAGAGTGCAGTTCCCTTCACTTGAAGGGAAGGTAGCAGAATCTGCACCTAAACAATACTACAGTGCTTTTGGCTCACACTGCCAGCTCATTTACATGAAACCTACTTTTGTAAAGGGAAAGTCTTTCCCCTTTGCCAAGATGGGATGATGGTTTTAAGAACAGCCATTTCAGGACACATCAGAAATTCATCCAGCCCAACAATCTCATTAGCAATGACCAATACCCAAGTGAAGAGAAGAGCCTAAGAACAGGGTATATTTTTAATGTTTTTCCTCTGAATGCTCTCCAGCAGTTCGTGGTTCAAGGATTTCCAAACCCAGAGACTGTTTCTTTGTCTAGTATTTTATATCTTGGTCAATATTAACCAAATCAGCCAGGAACAAGTGGCTGAGATGGAAAAAGCACATTGTAATTTTAAAAAATTATTTAATATTTGTTCCTTAAGGGTAAGACCACTGAGCAATCAGTTACGGAACACAACTTTTAATCCCTAAATAGATTTATACCAGAGCTCTATATGTCAAAGAAATCTTGTTTGGTCTGGAATAAATGTGGAGCACTTGATATTAACATTATACAATGTGGAAAGTAAAAATACTCCTTGAGATGAACTTCCTCACATCTGCTAAAAACCTGTTTTGCAACAAGCAAGAACAAACATTGCACTAATCTAGATCCTTGTAGAGAAGCTAGTAGGTCTTTTTGCATAGAGACAGGACAATCCCAAGAGTGAAAACATCATAGTTATTGTTTATTCCCTGTTAACAACGTGAACAAACTTGAATATTGATTCACTGTCTCTTCAACTATGAGTCAAAGCCATCAGATGTCAGTAATAAGGAATGCATACTCTAAAAAATGAGTGTTTTCAAAATTAAAAGCGTGCACAAAGGGGAGCACAGGTGCAAGAGAGTATTACCAAGAACACTTCTCAGGACCACCAGGCAGCACAATAATAACTGGGTGAAAAGGAAAATCAATCTAGCAGATTTACTCACTCCTGTATTTCCTAAACTCCCAGTTTTCCAAGCTGTACTCCCAGGATCAAGCTCTTACCCTGCAGAAATAATGACTGTTTGTCTTTTCAATCTATTTGCGTTTTACTCTGTGATTTTCATAGATCACATGGACAACAACTAGAAGTTGCCAAGTAGTGTCAAGCTGGTTTAGACTTGATGTTCCCCACACTCCTAATCTACTCGTTTAGAAATAAAACAAGTTTCCACAACTTAGATAACACCATGGTCAAAGTATTCCTTGGCTCTTCCAGCTTTCCCACTCCAACAGGACCTCTAGTTTGCAGGCACTGCTGCTCACATGGCAAAACCACAGACTCAATTAAACCTGCTTTGTTCTTCATTTAGGCATCCTAATTAGTGGATAAAGTGCTGCTGAGCATGGAGCTGGACAAACAGAACAACAGGCTGTCTCTTGCCACAGTGGTACATACTAACCTCAGGCAACACATAGGCAGCCCCTAGACAAAGCAACAATGAGGCAGCAGAAGTGATAACAGTATTTAATTTTTTTTTCCTAACTGCTGAAATTTTCTTGGATTTTGAATGCTTCAAGGCACAAAAATTTTTAAGAATGCATGTGGAAGAGAAAGGCTTGGTCTTTACGTGGATGTTTATTACTGTCGTGGGTAGTCCAGGGGGAAGTGCAGATTATCTTGTTGGAACATCCAGCTCCATGGTGGGCAGCAGCAGTGGGCAGCACAGGCTGGCCAGAGTGCGAGCTGACCTTTTGATAATAAATGAGAGATGAGAGTGGGAATCAAAGCCTTCAAAAACAAACACAAACAGCTTATTTTTAATGTGGCAGGGGAGAGGTTGTAAATTCAGAGAAAGGTGGCATAGCAAGAGCCATACTAGTAAAATTGTCCTGGAACATTGACTCAGGATGGATATAGCACAAGATGGGAGAAATGGGAGTTTTACCTTGTGAGAAGAGACACGTGCTCATTTATCCAAGAGGTTGCCAAGACTTACAGAAGAAGGTCTTATTTCAAAACCTAGTCAGTGACCGAATGAGTGTACACCTTGTGACTAATGTAGTCTGGGCTTTCCTCTGTTTGGGAGCAGATAGTCTGAGGACATTGTTTGGATATCAGGGTGCTGCCATAGCATTAAGGTAGAAAGTCGGCTAGCACCTTGTGACCGCTCCCTTAGGATGTGGACTTTAATCCACTCATTCATTACTTTGAAATTATATAAGGCTATCTAAGTGGGTTTCTTCTCTTTCAGGGATGTTTGCCTAAGTCTGTTGTGCAATTAAGACCAGCAATAGCTTATCGTGTGCAGCATGACTGGGACCTCAGTGTGGTCGCTGCACCCAGTGCTGGCAGCCGACGGAGCAAAGCAGCCTTCCAGATAGGCAGTGGGTATGCAAGTAACTCCCAACCCAGCTCCCGTCCTGCAGGCTGCAGAGAGGGTGGCTCTGTGGGAATAAACTACATCGTTCAGGGCTATTCAAAGAGCAAAAGCCTCTTTCTAAATATGAAATGCAGCCATCTTATGATGCAGTTCATTCTCTGTTTGTTGAGTTTAATAAAAGACTGGGACTCCCCAGGTACATTTCCTCAGACGTTAATACTGCAGCATGTGCATGGGAATGCAGTGCAAAAACATCCACTTATAGGCCAGCAAATTTATTAGCCCCGAGGCAACACTGGCTTTTCCCGACCTGTGCTGGCTCCTATGGGGTGAATCAATGCAGGCACCAAGCAGGCAGGAGCAGGCAGCTGAGGCCAGGGCTGCCTCTGAACTCACACAACATCCTCAGAGAGAGGGCCAAGTGGAGAAACCCCGTGTGTCTTAACCCATCACCAGGGCCTCTCTGCTCCAGCTCAGCACCACTGCCAAGTAAAGGCATTTGGGTGCCTTCGTGCTGCCTTGCCTGGACATCTGTTGTGGATCCCTGTGCCTGAGCAAAGAAGCTCTCACAAGTGCTGCAGAGAGGGTAGAGAGGCAGCAGCATGGTGCCAGCACCAGGCCAGGGCTAGCGAGCCTGTGGGACCTCAGGTGTTTCTCTATATGCTACTGCTTGCCTTGCACTCCCTCTCCTGCAAATGGAGAAACAGCCTGCCTGCCATTGGATGGAGATGCTGCTGGGTGATGCTCCCAAGCTGGCCTTTGAAGTGGTGGAGACCTGTTGGTGTGGCTCCTTGCCTGGGCCAACAAGCCCTGTCACATCTGCACCAGCTCCGTGCCTGCTAGCTCAGTTTATGTGACCGAGTTTAAGCAGTGAGACCTGGCTACACTGATCTCAGGGCAGTGGAGCAGCACGGGGTGCCTGGAGTGGCCCCATCACTGGTGAGCCCCTTTCAGACCCTGGCGGCTTGATGTAGAGTGAAGATCCACTGCACCGAGTCTTTTGTCTCAGTTTCACCCACGTTTTTGTAAAATTATTTTCCAGTGGGAGGTGTGTACTATGATTAGCATGGTGCCCATCTCCACTTTCTTTTCAAGGTAGGTAGTTATCAGTATCTTGGCAGAACTTCCCCTCTATCATTAGGTTGTTAGGAGAAACCAGAACAACGTATCTGCTCATTTTACACACCACTTTAATCCCCAAATATCTGTTCAGACTCAAGTTTACTGTAAAGTGATACTCAGTTTACTTTAAAGCAATCTGAACAGAGCATGATTGAATACTGCTTAGCTAACTGTTACTACATCAACTAGTCATCGGCTGTCGGGGGGGAAGGATCTTTACAAACGTGGAACAGGCTGACTAAAAAGGAAAGCTACTTCACGCAGCAAGGAACTCCATGTCGATTTAAAAAAAAAAAAAAAAAAAAAAAAAAAAAGCAGCAAACTTCAAGCCTCTTTCCTCCCACCAGATTGCATGCATTTCAGAAAGAACAATGCAGTATAATTTGTACAAATGCATGCGTAACTCCTGAATGTTTTCCCTAGCTTTGCTTTTATTGCTGCAATAGTAGCTTATGAAACATTAGTGTAGAAGGACTCAAAACATGAGTCTGAAAGACACAAAAACCAATAAACTGGAGCCCACATGAATGACTGTCACTGTGCTTCAGTATTCTGTTGTTCTAGGTGCAGAAATGACAATCATTTACCACTTATTGATGAAATGACTTTATTATTGGGCATTAGTATAGGAGTTCTGTAACTGAAATTCCACTAAAGGAACAATATCTTATTGCTGAGTTCAAAACCCATGAAAAAATACACCAAGAAACATGATTACATTTTAATCTGTGACAAATTACAGTGGAATACTGTTTGGACGGTCCTTGGTATTAACCAGATGCAGGGGGATTCAGGCTTCTCCATTGTACAAGAAAATGACTCACATATTCCTCTTTCATCCTAAGGGACAGATGAAAAACTGATTGCAGGCTCTCTCACTGCTATCCTTTCATGCTGTCCGGCCCATCCTGCACTCAAGCTGGGTTTAAGGAGAAGAAAAGATGCTTGTGTCTAAGAGATTAAATATGTTCAAACTGTAATCATTAGTTAGTCCCATCTGTGGCGCTGTGCTAAATTTGTGGTGTATCCCAATCCCAAGGCACGATTACAGAGTGAACCCCTGAGTCTTTGCTCCATCCCGTTTTCACGCTAGTTTTGCTCCACCGGCTTTGCAGGCTTTCTTAACCACATGGCATCGGAGACTGCTCTGGCAAATTGCTACTGCTTTAGCCCAGATTCTGATTCAAAGATATATACACTCTCTTTACACAGACCTTAAATCTAATGGAAGTTCAACCCAGTGAAACAATGTGTATATTGCAGTATCTTGAGAACTATAAATGCTCATGAGACTCAAATCCAAATATAATACAGTCAATACAGACCCACAGAAATTGTTTTCAGACTCATGCCAACAAATTGTGATTAATTTCTTTGTTGTGGTGCAAGCTCATTTCTGAACATGTTCCCCATTAGCTCTGTGAGAGTCCAGTGCACTCTCCGCAGCACAAATCCATCCTCGCTTCTGCAGCGCAGACTGCAAAATGCAGTACCAATCTCACCGCAGAGCTCACTCTTCACTCTATCTTTACCTCCAAACTAGAAAATACTTCTTTTTTAACTGCTCTGAGGAGGCACTTGGGACCAGCAAAGATGAGTGTCATTGTCCTCCTTGACTATTTTATAGTAATATGACTAGCAACAGAACACGTTAAGGTAACAGAGTGTTACACTGAGTAACAGCGTAAACAATGCATCTGGATAAAACTGATTAGTTCCTCAAATTCTATCTTGATTCAAGTACAGTCAGAAAGTCTTGGAAAGCTGCATATCTCAGACAGGTTTTGTTGCTGAAAACACTGGAGTTCCTGGAAAACCCAGGGAAAATTGGGTTTGTTTACGTGATTCTCTTGAAAGTGGCAATTCATCTAAATTGAAACTGTTCAGCGGAAAGCACAGATTCAGTGAGTTCTCTCATTTTAATTTTCTGCAAAGTTTGAAATCATTGGAGCATTTTCTTTTGTCATTTTGTTACTTGAATTTTTTAATGTAAAACTTACAGTAAAAACAGAAGTAGAAGAGAAGCATAAAAATCTAGAGTTTAAGATGAGCGTTCAGAATTTTTTAGCTGATCTGATGCAGTTTCCTCGTCTAGATTTCTGGGTCAGTGTAGCTTTCAGATGTTGATCCCAAAGTCTTCAAAGATCAAAAGTTTAATCTTCACCCAATTTTAATTGTCATGTCTTTTCACCAGGTGGACTTCCTAAATCTGCAGTGTGCCAGGTTTTCCACAGTGTAGGTTTGTGCCTCCTTTTAGCTTACATTTTTATCCAAAACCCTCAGAAGTATGAACAAGTGTATTCCAGCGTCTCGTTGCTCTGCTCCCTGATTTCCATCTGGCTGGCATCCATTAGGGAGAAGTAAAGAAGCACAGACACATCTTGGTTTTATGGAAAGCGGTGGTGAGGTTTCAGAAGCAAGTGAGACAGGACCAAAGAGTGTGGGGGAGGAAACTCATTTCCTCCTCTTGCACATTTTTCTCTTGATTTAATAATTCCAAGGACCCTATAGATATAAAATCTGAGCATGGTGTCTTATCTGCTCATGTATAAAGTTTCAGAGCTTTCTGCTCAGCATAAACAAACTGAAGCATATGTACTTTCCCAAAATATATTAGATCATATTTCCCTGAGCATTTCATATCCCTAGTCAAACTGAGGGAAGTCAGCTTCATGATCATAAAAATATGTAAGCCTGGAAGCTGGCATGTCCAACTGGCAGAGAGTATAACGGCTGATACCTCATTGTAGAACAAAGGTACATGGGGAGATCATCTCAGATTCCCAGGAAAACTCATCATTGTTGTAATCCCCAAGTATAACCAAATTTTCTTTACAGTACTGTATGTCTAGACTAGGTTCATTGAAGTTACCTTTAGGTTGATGCATGATTAGAACAACTGTTTAAAATCAGTGGTGAGGAAAAGAAAGGTAATCTCTATTTCTAGGAAAATGTTATGGTGAACTCTGCTTATTTGATTTATAATAATGGAAAATAATGCCTTTGTTCCTCTAAAATAGACATAATTATCCATTTTTATAATCTCAGCAATCTGTTTGGAGCTAACTGCAGACAGATATCAAGTAATTGGTGTATTATCTCAGGATGCATGATTAAGGAGTTACATTCTTTTGTCCTAAAGACTCCACCAGTACCAGCTTCCAAACAGTTAATGTAACTGGTAGAAGATCATACAAATTTGGAATTTAAAGTAGCTTTAATCTGGCTGAAAGTTATGTTGTACAGAGCTTCTAGTGCTGTTATTTACTGCACTACAATCATTTTTCTCTCTTACTTAAAGCCATGACTCTGCCTTAAGTCATACATATCACCTTATGCTGTGATCAGATTTCACAAGTTAAACAGTCACACCAGATCTGTGCGTGGATGGGAGCCCTTAAAAATACTTCTAGTGCTGCAGGCAAAGGCATCTGAATCTCAGCTAGACAATTATGCTTCTTGGGGGTCTCTCTAGATGGGTGAAAAATTATTTTCTGCACACAGCACAGCTGCAACAGAAGGGTATGGGGAATGCTCCCTTTATTTTTTGTCTTTTTAATCCCTTTTAACCTCTGTAGCATGAGCCCTCTTCCTCACAGACAGAGGTTGTTGGCTCAGACTTACGGCCAAGGATAAAAAATCAAAACAGAGAAGTGGGCTGAAAACAGAGGGATCGGTACGAGTGAAGCTGGTGCCTGTCAGCACTGCAACACCAAGGGAAGCAGCAGTTCTCCCTCTGGCAGGGGAGGTTGCTGTCCTCCCCGCGCTCTGTGAGGACAAACCTGCCTGCCATGCTCCATAACCCAGCAGCGACATGGGGATTTGCTCCACTGCCTCCCCAGAAATGAGGAGGCATGCATCTTCCTCCTTGCTAGCATTTGTGGCTCGCTCACCACCAGCTTTTTGACAAGAAGTGACACAAATTTCACTATCAATGCAAACTCAGTTGCTAATGACATTATTCTTTATTATGGTTATTATAGCTAAGGACACAAATGTGTCCTTCTTTAGTGTAAGGTATTTAGAGGCTCCTTGTGTGCCCAAGAGCTACAAAGGTGACAGCTCACATCCTTCTGCTTCTGATTTCTTCTTTTATTAAAGAAAGTGTTAAAGCTAATTACATAGACTCCTGGGCAATTACTGGCTCCATTCAAAAAGTGGCAGACACAATGAGTGTTAATGAGAATTATGCCTTTTTTTGCTTCACCATAAAACTAGGCCTATTGCCTCCAGGTCTCAACTACATAAACTCTGGGATGTATTTTTATATCTTTGAGTTTGCATTGTCTTGCAGACAGTGTTTGACAATAACCTTTAATTTGGGAAGAAGCTACTGCAGGCTGTAATTAAGGCAGCTATTTGGTTTAAAGAAAAAAAAAAAAAAAGCAGCAATCAACCAACAGCAGTATCTTTTTAAAGAACAAGAGACCTCCTCCTTGTTAGGATGTTTTGAGGGGATATTTTTAATTAGGACATCTCCCAGAGCTCTTTTCCTCAAGAAAATAACCTTCCTTTTAAATATATACCAGGTTTTCTATAGATATTCTTAATGAAGGTGACTTCTTAACAAGTCTTTATCAACGTAACAAAAACAAAGTTGGGAAGTGTTTTGATTATAGCTAGGCTCAAATTGCATTTTGAAGGGAAAAAGTCTTTTGATTATTGCTTAAATAATTGCTTGTGATAATACAAACTCCATTGTAATGTTTAGTTAGAAATAGTTTATATATAAATAGAGACATTTAATGTGAGAGTAACCTGATCGTGTATTTTGAACAGTGAGATATTTCATACCCTAGTACAGGATCAAAAGGATCTAATTTCAGCAGATAACTTTTTAAAATACAATTTTAACGGCAATTGAAGGTCTAATTAGTTACTTTGTAATACTTAACCAATATGTTTACCACTTCAAGAACTGCTAAGAAAGAGACGCAATATCTCTGGCAATTTAAGCTAAAGGAACTCATAAAATATGAATTTAAATGAACTGTTAAAAAAAATACTCTCTTCTTTTAAAAAATAGTTTTAAAAATTAACTAAATTAATGGATTTCAGCACAAGCTGCAGAGGAGGTCAGTATTGGGATTCTTGTTTACAGAGCAGAAAATTGAAGTGTGGAGGAGGTGGGTGAGATAGATACCTAAAATTGCCCCAGCAACCATCAGGACACCCAGGAGCAGACACCAGCCCTCCCACATCCCAGTCCAGACTCCCTCCCCTCACCTGTGCTGGTACAAAGGTGTAAAAGCCCCGAAATGATGAAGTTTCAGGTGCGTTGCTGCCCTACAGCAATCACGGTGCTACCAAAGTTGTCTTGTCCAGATGCTAAAATAAGAACAAATGACCAAATTCTCACTGAGTCAAACAAAGGAAAGGATGTGGGTGTGATCTCCATTTTGCATCCATGGACTTGTTACATCAGTGAGGATTATCAGGGATTCTGACACATACCAAGAGATTTCATAGCAATCTAACAAAACGAATTACATATAGCATTGCTAGGAAGGTTTCTGGATGTAGAATAAAGAAAGGTGTGAGATTAATGGTGTGGAAACCAATATCCAGGCAATTTTTTCTGATTTATTTTTTCTTTGCTGCTCAACAACATTACAATCTCTATTTCTGCTAGTGTGCATACAGTATTGGAAAAAGAAAAGGGTTAATATCACATGCTTTCTTCCAAACACACTCATCCTTGTAATGGAGATAAGCGCTTATGCAAAAATACATGCTTTTTTTGAAAACATTTTTATTTGTAGTGTTCTAAAATGTGATCTACATTGTTATGAGTACCAGATTAAAAAAAAAAAAAAATCATAAATACACTTCAGGAGGGATTTCTGGTCTGCTAGGAAACAGGTTTCAAGGCTTCACGCTCCGCTATCTTCAAGATTATACAAGTTTAATATCTCTGAAGAGACCCCTGGTCAGTAGCTTAATGCTTACAGCACACTGGTTTAGGGATTATGAACTCCCAGCTGTATTGTGCTAAATTGCTAGTGACTTGGTTTAGCAGAAGAAAAAAAGCTTTGACATTGCACCAGCTACTTTTGACATAGACATAGTAGTTCATGCCAGCCAGCTGAGAGCCATTATGTAGGAAAAATAGAAAATGAGATGGTTTAGATGGGAAAGCAAACTGTTGAAGAAAATTAGGCACAGCAATTACGATATATGTATTTTTAATTAAATTTCATAGATTTTAAAATGTCATTCAAAGAGAGGAGAATTCCCAAGGCTAGCAATTATTTTACACTATTTATAATATCTGTAAAGTACTGCTACCTTTCATCAAGCCACTGCAAAAAAAAAAAAAAGAAGAATCTTTGAGCATAATGTGGGAAGATTTATAGCACTGAAAAATTTGCAAGAATGACAATGTTGATATCCAAACTTCAATTTCAGCAATGTTTGCTATTCATTTAATCTTTTTGCTTTAATCTCTGCAAATGAAATTGACTTAAAACCTCTGATTTTTGTTACTATCCAAGCTAATTCAGGGGCCAAAAAAATTTGTGATGAATACGCCTGAAGGGTCATAGAAATTGCTCTCTTTGGCATTTGCATTAGTGCAGGGTGTGCTTTGTACTATATATGCAAAAGTGCTACTGGCTTATCATCATATGCAATCTTTTTCTATATTTTTTTCCTAGTGTTTTTGTTTATATTTAATTTCTCCTTGGTATGTGTGGAACACAACTTTCCAATACGAATATTCAGTCAGCTTGTTGAAGAAAAGCCCAGGGATATATTTCTAAGCAAAATCTCTGAAAAGAAAGAGACAACTTATAATGTACCCCCACAGAAACAACTCCTCTAGAAGATTCTGCTATTGAAAATATATAATTATCTAATCACTTCCATCCTGGTATGAAGCATACAATTAGCTGACATCTTCCCTTCTCTTAAAAGGGAACAACTGCTGCATGGATTCAATTAGAAAATGATTTAATAAAAATATTTTTAGATTTCAGTGCAAGGAGAAACCTGAAGGATTCAGATATTTCATTTCAGCATCACAGCATATAAAACAATCTCGTCAATTCTGTCTTTTAACTTGATCAAAACAAGGACTCTAGCAATACAGGTAGGCAAAACATGAATGAGGAAAACTGCTGTGCAAGTTAGCTGGAAGACAATGCCAACCAGAATACATATAAAATAATAAAGTTAGAAATTATTATTGTTCACCTCTGAACTTGAGTTTTTCATTAATGTGGCCAAGAAAAATTATCTGAGCAAGTTCCATGATCTCGTTAGCTATAGTCATTAGACAGTATTGTTTATATCACTAAGAACTGAATTAGAACAGCAGCATACTGAAATGTGGAAAGGCTACAATAATTTTAAAAAACCTAACAATATATTTGATACATAATGATTTGTTAAATTTATATAATGAATCATTATGTATCTCAGATATATAGTAACTGTGACTGGCAAGTACCAGTTTATAACTTAGCTGGAGTGAGAGTGAAATTAATGGAAAAACTATTAAGAGAATGTGAAATCTTCTGGAAAATAATGCTACCATGTGCAATAAAGACTACTGAGCCTTTAGCTTCTAATCTCTTCCTTGGCTTCTTCACATCTGAAGCAGATCTTTTGCAAAGTGAATTAATTAAAATGGTGAGCAAAAGAGAATTGAAAGAGAAAATATTCTTTTAAAGTTTTTTTTATATATGTGATATATCAAAAAATGAAAAAAGAACAATTATAATTCAATACACTTTGCAAAATATATGCAGCTGTAGTAAGCTTATATTTGCATATGGAGGTACAACTAGTTAAAATGCCAGCTACACAGTTCACTTTCATAACTGAGCAATCACAGCACTGGAGTTTTGCACACAGCAAATCCTTATCTGTAACCTGGAGTCAACAATGTAGCCTATAAGAGTATTTTTTCCGTAACACAGTTATTTTTCCAGCACATGAGCTCTGAATCTGGTTCCAATTTTCGTGGCTGTGTGCATCAAGTATTATTCCTGACAAATATTCTCCCTCTAGAAGGCTGACTTGCTTTGGGATTGCTGTGTGTCAGCAAGACCCACGTGGTCTGTGATAGCAGTGTCCGATTGCTGGCTTTGATTCCTCAGCCAAAGGGAGTACAACAGTTCTCGCTGTAAGGCCTCTTTGGAGAACGCCAGTTATATCTATATAAACAGTACAGATATAGACTTACACATGAATATGTACGTATATCTATGGGTTTAGGTCTATGCAGTACACAGATGTAAGAAAAGAAATGGAGGTTATTCCCTGAGGAAGCCTGCACCAGCGTGGGCAGCCTGGAAAATCTGGGGCAGCAACACTTTCCTACAAACCCAGGGATGCACCAGCCTGGCAGTGCTGAGTGATGTGTGTTTACAGCGATAACTGTGGGATTTATGCCAGCATGATGTTGGTTTACTAGGAAAAGACTGCCTCTAGCTTATAAGATGGACCTATATTAACCCTAAACTTTTAAGAACTTGTTTCTAAGTTGGTAAACACAGTTTACTGGGTTAGGTCAGGGGATTTCTGTAACTACCGTGCCACACTGGCACGATGCTATCTGTTGTGTTTTAGGTTTAACAGACTTAGTCCTATTGAAATTTCTGTTTTTTCTTTGCTACTACCTAGAGTTTTCACTTTAATGCACAGTGCAGAGCATCTTAAGAAAGGTACAGGAATACCAAGAAGAATGTAATTTTATGACAGCTGTAAAAATAGTTGATTCCATACACCTTTATGCCTTGCAAAGCATTAGTAACTGGATCCTAGCTACAGCATGTAATTACATTGCTTGTTGCATTGCTGGGCATTAGTAGGATTCCTTCCATCTGTCTAATGTTTCCCATCCAAGAATACTATCACGTTTTATTACAGCCATTTAAAAATTCCTGGTGCTTTTCCAGGCTCACTCTGGGTGTGATAATACAGGATTTCACCCAAAATATTTTAAAGGCAAACTAAGCATTATGAGGCAGATGAAGACAGTATTTTTCTTACCAATGTTTATGCTGTTGCTGGCATAAAATAGTTTTGGGTTCATTAAATACAATCAATATTTTTATTATTCTTTTGTATTTTCTCAGAATAAGCAAATACAAAAGTGCTTTTTAGAGACCAAGGGCTTCACAAGATAAAAAATTAATTAATCCATGATCTCCTGCAGTAACTATCTATTAAATTAGGTCACTCTATAGGCAAGTAACTTAAAATCAGATCTGAAGAGGTGTCAGCTGTATCAAAGTATCAATTAGTTTAACAGAGGAACGCAAAAGCCTGGCCCAAACTCCTCACTCTCCCTTGTCCTTTATTCCTCCTGCAGCAGCTGGAGGCACAATGTGCACCCGAGTTACAAAGAAAAGATCCAGCCTTTGCTCTCAGTGTTTGAGACATCACGATACTTTTCAGAGGAAATGCAGAATTTTGTGCTCAGGTCCTGGCACCAGCAGGGATATGAAGTCTTGATAGAGTGATAATATTCCTCTAGGCTGTACTTCTCAAAATCCTTCCTATGCCATCAGTAAGCGCGCACACAAGGCCGTCCTCTCAAGGGACCACTGGCCATATGGAAACATATCTGCCTGTGCAAATACAAATGACTGCTTGTAAGGAAGGGCAATGACAAATCAACCTGCCTAAGGAGCACTGGACAGCATATGTGGTTGGTATTCCTCATTAGGATCAGGTTGGCCTTTGGGGCTGAAAGGCTCTACACTGTTCCCCCTTTAGCATCGCTTCCCATGGGGATGGCTGTAACTCATCCTCTGAAGGTGGCTTCAAACCTTCTCTGCGCCACTCAGTCAGGCCCTGTGCTGGTGGCAGTGGTGGCAAACACGCACAGAACTTGGGCATTTTCTTGCTGCTAGCCTTGGGAAAGCACGGGAGCTCCTCAGCGGGGGGATGCCAGGCAGGTGCCAAGGCCGACAGTGTACCCTCGGGGAGCTGACGCAACCCCTTCCCTTCCCAGGTCATCTCAGTCACCCAGAGAGGGTGGGAAAGGAAGAACAATGCCATAAAGTTGGTGTTGCCCTGATAGCATCCAGTAGTGGTTTTGTCAGAAATACAGACGGTTTCAGGTGATTTTGTAAAAAAGTTGAAGGCATTTTTTCTGCAAATATTTGTGCTTTAAATTTAGTTATCCAGTGTAAAAAGAGAAACTTCAAAGCCTGGTTGCTCTGTAGGAGATAGGACTCCTTAAAAAAAACAACACATAGACTCTTTATCTTTTATTCTTTGGGATAAACTATTTTAAAATTTATTCTTGACATCCCATTACAAATTAATTTCAGGCTCAAATTCCTTTTTTCACAATACACCTCCTTACTTTTAAAGTCATAGCCCAGTTGAGAGAAAGAAGCAAAATACATTCACTGTGCATTTCTGCCCTACCGGGAAAAAAAATAGCAAATATTCACAAACTTAAGGAGTAGAGAACATTTCAAATTCTTGAATTGCAATAGGCTGACAAAACCTCAAGAAATTTCAAGACAGCATCTGCTTGTTGCCTGCAATTAGTTTACATATAATGGGATGAAGATTTCATTAACATATTAAAGTGTCATCTTTCTGCTCCAGATCATGAAAGGTTGGAGCAAGAATTATCTGATACTATCTTTATGCACATATTAGTCAGAAAATCTCTTGTTGTCTCAGTTGGTAAAAGAAAATATTGCATGTATATTTTGGATCAGGGAGATGAAAGTGATAGATTTCCTGCACGCCAGCTTTTTATGGACACCCATCTTGAATGTAGAGGTATCATTGCGTTGCTTCATTGAAATCTGAGCAAGAATACCTTTCCTGCCCTTCTCCTCAGTACTTCTCCTATTGTTTCAGCTGTCTCCAGTGTCTTGCTTTGAATTGTTGATTATAAATGACCTAAATTCTCAAATTACCATTTATGTATTTTCTTCAGGAAGCTTCTGTCAAGTTCCAGGACAGAATATTTCAAGAAGAAGAGCTTAAAATAGACACGTACGATTTTGAGAAATAAAAGAAAAACACTGCAGTCCATAAAGCCAGCTGAATATAAAAATGGTTTGTCTTTTGCCCACTCTAATTAGACAACCAAAAATAGAAATATTGAGCAGGGCATATCCAATTAAGTTTGCCATTCACCAAGCTTGAGGCTTGCTTACAGAGACTTCTACTGTAATAATAAGGAGATGGAAAAAGAAAGCAGCAATTAGCAATACTCAGAGAATTTGGGGATTTTGATGTGAACCACTAGTGTGGTAGATCTGAGAGGCAGCAGTACTTAGTGGCTTTTTCTTAGACAGTTCTTGTAGCAAGGAGTGTAATGATGGTCTTCTAGTGGCATCAAAGTATGTTGATGTTACTACTGAAATGGTTTTGCAGACTCAAGAAAACAGCACCCTCATGTTCACTGAGCTGTGTATGATTATTAGGTTGGAAGGAACCACTTAATTTTGATAGTTCACATAGAGGAAGGGTCTGGGGTCTTTGAACAGGTCAGAAGCCTTCCAGGATTTGGTGGCCTTACTGGCAGAGAAGACACAAGATGCCTTTGTTTATTGACAGCAGAGGGATAACAGGTTTATTTGTGTCATCAAGTCTTACTGTTCTCTTCTGAAGTTGGAGTATTCTCAATCTGCTTCTCCCAAGAGATCTTGTACAGGACACCTGAGAAGCACATTTCAGGAGTGAGTGTTTCAAAGGAGAGCATCTTTGGCTGCAGTACCACATCATGCTCCTGAGCTTGGCTTTTATGATTGCCTAGATATGAGAGAGGAAGTGTTGACCAAATGCTCTCCAGAGGTCCCTTCCAGCCTAAATTATTCTATGGCATTTCTGTAAGACCTGGACCTGAAGAAGGATTGGTTGGAGATGGGGCTTCATAATCACCCTCTCGTTCCTGTAAGATCTCTTTGTCCAGTCCACATTGGGCATGGGAAACTCAGCACCGCTTTAAGTGAGCAAGTATTGCTTTCTGAATAGTACTAGCTCATGCCAGAAAGCTGTCATTCACTAGAGAAATAATGGCTTACTAAGCAGTATAATTATATCATAACCTTTAAAGAAAGGAAACCGGTGCAATCTGTGTGTGAGTGAATGAAATGTTGTAGCCTGTAAGACAGGCTGAGAATCGTTTGCTAGTAAGTGTCAGGAAATTTTGGAAGACAACACATCACTGAAAGATTAATTATCAGACAGAGGAAAAAAAGAAATTCTGAGACCAGTACACACATGTACTGGTAAAAACTTACCTGAAGTAACCTTTTATAAGCTCTAAGACTAAAAAATTTATCAGTGCTCATTTGCCGAAGGAAACTAGTGAATTGGTAAATTATTAGGGTCATCTGTATCTACAAAAATAGTTCACCAGTTCATAAAGAAGAATATATCATACTAAAAACTGGCTTGCCTTTCAAACTGTGGATTAATAACAACTGAATGCATGCTGGCACAGAATTTAGATTGCAGCCCTGAAGTCTCTGAATTGTGAGCTGGAAACTACAATAGTATATTTCATAAATACAGCTATTGTTTTTGCTGGCATCATGTTGCATGTAGCAGTTATGAGTGCACTGCGCAACATTTAGCAATCTTAAAAGCCAGGGAACAGTCTGAAAATCTTTGCATTATTTGGGGAATTGAAAAGTTGTTCCAAATCGAACCAGAATGCACAGATCAAATTGCTAAAATGGAAAGTGTATGTCAACGGTTTTGAAGTTTTCCCTAATTTGAAATTCTTATTTATAAGGGAACATTTTATTAAAATAAATTGTTCTTAAGATTGAATATTTATATAAATATTAGGCTGTAGTTTTCCACTCCAAAGAAACTTTTGCATATGTTGAATATCTGGTGTCAAGGACAAATTGAAGAGGAATCAAAATGTATGACTGAAGTGACCAATTGCTGAACAGAGGCAACTCCATTTCTGTCCCTCAGTGACATTGTCTTGCACCTCCTTACCAAATCACAGCTTTTAGAAATTAAACAAATCTATATTTGGTTCTTTTTTTTAGATCTGGGATCGAAAACATTGCTGCTGAGCTTTATAGCAAATTTAAATCTAAACACCATAAACTCTCTTTTAAAAGTAGGTTTTGCAGGTGTAATTCTCTGTTAAGAGTAATGCAGTTTCATTTTGGGTATGAAGCATATGTGGAGACCTGAATAAATAAGTACTTTTCTTTTGTTAGAAATAGATCTGGTTTTGGTGTATTTTTCTTAGATTTTAAATCACACAAAATAACGAGGAGGACTGAAATTCACTTTTTCCACAGAAATATATTCTACGGATAAGATTTTGCACATTTATGTGAACGTAAACTGCGGTTTTAAAAAAATTTGTGTTTAGATTTTACTCATCTGTATTCTAAGGCTGATGAAGGAGCTTAGGAGTGAACCTGATGTGCTTAATTCAGGGAAAACAGAGACAAGGAGGAGCAGTAACTCTGTTCCCTGCGTAGAGATTAAAACAAGATTAGCTGAGTAGGTGTTGTCCATCTTACTTGAAAAGTTTCTATTGATTTCTAAGGGAGCTCATGCTGACTTTGTTCAAAGGAAAACAACACATGTTACAGGAATAGTGCCTCTATTCCCATGAAGAATATTAGGAGCTTAGTGACTCAAATACAACACAGAAGCTTTGGGCAGTCACACTGTGAGCCCAGATTCGCACAGCATTTAGGTTGCTGGACCCAGTTGGTTTACTAAGGAACTTTGACTTAAATGGGTTCAATCCACAGAAAGAGAAGTCATTAAATTCACATGGTTTATAAGTCAGGCTGTAGGCTCAGGGATGCAACATATCTTGCATTAGCAGCAGGAACACATAGACCTCCCAACTCCTCGACTAAGTAGGTTCCTGTGTATGTCCTGAGATGCATGGGAAGAGTTAGACATCTGAGAAGTAAATTCAGAAAAGGCTGTGCATTAAGCCAGGAGTCTCTTAAGTAGTAGCAGGAAAGGCCAAGAGGAAAGTTTTTACTTGCAGTCCATCTTTCTTCAAAGAGAGTTGGAAACCTAAATCCAGGCTAGAGAGATGCATTTAACCCCAGAATGAAATTACAGCTGTGAACCCTTCTCTGGAATTAATCACTGCAACTGAGATGGTCTTTCTCAACATCCACATCAAAATACTAGGAGGGATGTGCCCCCTGTTTAACAGGGTTCTCACTAGGTTGTGACAGACCCTAGCTAAAATTCTCCTTCATAATTGGATGTGAGCCCATTTCCCAAGAAATATGATGCCCCATTCTTGTACTCCACTCTTCTGATTTATCCTGTTCTCCTTTATAAAAGGTGCAAAAGAAAGAGATTAGTGGTTTTTAACCCTTTTTTTTAGGATACTGGCCCTTGCTCCCACTGACCGTGCAAGGCAGAACAGCTTTCCTGGTACGGCCTGAGCACAAAGCACCCAGTCAGTCACTGGCCAGAGATTAGGGATAGTTTGGGATGATGGCAGTAACCACAGACTTTTGCCTTGATGTTTGATTCTGGAGACACCCGGAGACATTCCAGATGGTTATAGATAAAAAGTAATCAAGAACTTCTGATTAACTAAGGTTTCTTCCAGACAGAAATGTGAATTGCAGGTCTTGTGAACTATGCTCCTTACTTGTCCGCATGACACCTACTTGGCATCTTAAAATATCCTCCTGTATGGCATCCTAAACCAGCCAAGCATTTGCCCAAGGAAAAGCCATTCATACCATAATAGTTGCACTCATGATTACTTGTAAGTATAGGGATCTAGCAACTTTTTATTTGTCACACTTTTTATACCCTCCAAATTCAATGTAAATCTCATTTTAGTGTCTTTTTCCTCTGCTTAATTATGACTTGTTTAAATTCTTTGAGATCAGGATAACTATGATAAGAACAATGTTTTTGAATATATCTGAAGCACATAGATTTTCAGAACTGGATTTTTCTCCTCCAAATGTTGAGTGTCAAGGGTAGTCACATAACTGGGTGTCTGCATAACTAAACCAACTGCAAAATGGGGATTTTTGTCTTAAAAACATCAAGGATTCAGCCTTCCCATTGGTATTTATGCTATTTCCAACTGAAAAGAAACAGAGAACAGACTTTTCCATTTCATTGGCCAGTGGAGGAGGAAAAGAAGGTAGATGTGTTTTAATTTTTGTTTGTTTGTGAAGACGCTAGTTAATATTTTTAATAATCAGCCTGAGCTTTGGAGACAAGCGCAGAAGATGTGAATACCTCATAAAAGTAATTATTTTAATCTGTACAAAAGTAGAAATTTTAACACTTTGTGTTGTGAAATTCTGGTGACAATGCAGTTGTCAGTCATTTAGTTATAGGAAATGAAGAACTTGTTACCAGAAAGGAGTGAATGGGTTGGAATTAATCCTATTGAATCACATGTGCAAATGCACTGACCACCTTGCAGTTCCCAGTGTCAACTAATTATATTGCAAATGCCACAATGCCTTTATCCAGAGGCATACCTGGTTTTCTGTATGCTCTTATATGTTCAGTAGGATTCTTTCTTGGTTTTAGGCACTGATTGATAAGAATACAAAAGCAAAGTAAGCACAATTTTGTATATCCATTTAGATATTCAGTATGAGCAAATGCAATCTCCTGTGACCATTTCAAAACTGTTAAACTTCCTTAGCTTGCCAGTGTGATTCCTGGCAAAAGTCAGAAATGTAACTTAAAGCAAATTAGTTATTTACGCTTGAATACTCGAACGACTGACTAATCAACACATCTGGATATATTTACCTTTCAGTAACCACTGATTTGTTTCTTCTAAGTATAAAAATATATCTATTGCATTCTTGTTTATCAGATTTTCTAACCAAATCCAAATCACTGAGGCATAAGAGTAAGGTACCCAACTATAAACTTCATTGCCCATGAAAAGCCACACTTAATTTACTGATCTTCCAGACTGCTGTGTCCAGGGAAGGATTAATGGAGCAGTCTATCCACTGCTTATGAACCTCTCAAGAAAACTTTGAGATTGTTATACCATTGTTTTAGTTAATAATAGGAGTATTAACTTACTCAATGGGAGTATTGATTTCCAGATAATTTACCAGTGGAACTGGCATCATTATGAATGCATTTATATGAAACATGAGAAACATTCTGAGAAGCCATCTGGAATTAACAGCCAGTGCACTGTTGGGAATCCAATTCCTTCAGTTCAAATCTATGAAGTTTGAAGTATTTAGTGAGCAATATAATACCTCTGATGAGGCACTCTCCTCCAGTAGTGTGTTGCGGTAGGAGGGCTCCTTAGCTGCTGCCTCTACTCACTTATTATCAGAGAGAAAGATACTTCTGTATGTGCTCTTCCCGTTTGTCCTTCAGATCATACACACACACTTTACCCGCAAGTAATGGTTCGTGAACTCGAGTGCTTGCAGCTCTTGAAATCAGGGGACTGAGTTTACTCATCTATTCTAGTTTAGTCTTGTTTACTAAATACATCATCACACCAGGCTACGGCTTAAACATTGATTCTTCATGGTTCAGAAAGCAGTCTCAGCTCTTCTGTGACATTTGGACAAAGCCTGGGTGGCTGAAATTTATGGAGTCGAGCTGCAAAACTGTGATTGACCAAACAATATCAATCTGACAGGGTGGAGTGAGAGAACGAAGGACACATAATAAATAATAGAGATGGTGCTTATATTGTAAAGCATGCTGGGAATTGAGTTGTAAATATAAATCCATTTCTCCCTCTGTACTAAAGTGCAAAAGCAACCAGTAATTGGAATGATCTGATAAATGTTACTAAAGCGAAGAAATGTTACAGCTTTTAGTGCCAAAGTCTCCCAGAGCACATTCTCTATGGGCTTACTCAGCTTGAAACAGGTCAATAACCTTTAATGCAATCCACTGGGGAAATAGAAATGTCAGAACTATAAAGTAGCCTGTATTAGTTTCAGTCTCTTCCTAATAACCATTTTGACCAATGGTATCAATAGGAGTCTTCAGCCACTGAGATGCCAACCATCTCCCCGCTCTTTAGACTTGAACAAAAATGGCTATTTTGGTAAGGATCCCAGTTATCATTCAAAACCAATGAGTGACTGTTTTTCATTATTATTACTTTTTAAACATTGCAGGACTGCTGTACTGTCCTCGGAGTCAGTGACACATAAGTCATTTGGCTGACATTTTAATAAACATCTGCTTTTTTCAGCTAGCCACAACAGACATCTTTGTTAGGGTTTCCTGGTGTTCAAATGTAATCTCCATGGATATTGCAGTCTGTTCCTGCAGAAACAAAACAAATATAAAACCAGCCAGCCCATCCAGAACTCAGAATGTGATGGAAAGACCTTGAGAGCTTTCATCCCTCTCCATTCATGCTTCTCACACACAGCTCAACTTTGGTGAGAGTTCACAAGAGGCGAGAATTTCCTTCCTCAGGTGGTGATGTCTTCCTGATGTAGATTAAGGTTTCTGGACTTTCCAGGGTGGGAAAACTGTGGGTGATCAGATCAAGTTGGAAGGGTGACATTCTTCCTCATGGCAACTGCTGAATTTCCAATAGCCCAATGGGCTGAAAGTAGGCACCTCAGGAAAAGGGCTTTGGTTTATTGTTGTTACATTATGATACAGATATTAACTTGAGTTTAGAGTTTAAACTAGCGCTATTCTCTTGCCCTAAAAATGCACATATTTTTAACAGTGTGGGATGGTGGGAGTAACGCTGTTCAAGGTGGTGCGAGAGAAAGACTGCTTTCTCATAAATTGCCAGCTTAAGTAAATAGTGAGTGTGCCAGGCAACCAAACCTGTAAAAATAGTTTTGTTTCACTGCTTCTTAATCCGTACTAGCCAGGAAATATTGAGAGAGTAGGGTAGTAAGAGCTGTGTTATACTGTGAAAATATGCTGTTATGACTTAGAGTTCCTGTCAGAGAAACTGAATTTTTTTCTGAGGTCACAAGGTGAGAAACTTTAGAAAGTGAGAAACTCTCTTATTTATGAAGGGATATGGGCTCACATTAAATGTTTTCATCTGATAACAAGTATCATTAAATAACTGGGTTTGGAAACCTCAGCATTTTTTTTTTTTATTAAAGTGCAAAAATACACACTGGAAAACCTAAGCAGACTATTTAATTGCTGAGCATGTGCTCTTGGAAGTGTGAATTTATGTCTTCCTTGCTCTTATCAGAAATTATAGAAGGCAGGGGTAACAGCAACATAGAGTCTGGAAGAAGCAATCTCAAAATATGATGCAGTCAAACAGTCTTGTAAATAACCTCCTACAGGCATATACAGAGCAGAAACTAAATGTAATTTATCCTATGAAAATTCCTAGTTTTACTCTAGCATTGACCCTGATCATTTCATTGCAGAATTTTCCACAGCTGTCTGCTCAAAGCAGACAATCAGATGAGATACTGAACCTGTTTCCAAGGTTCTATGGGATCCTAAAGGAGGTCTAAAGTGGGTTTTTTTGAGAGTTGGTTTGTTGGTGTGTTTTTTTTTTTAAATTTATGTTAATTTTTAGGATGTATCACTTGACAACTGCCTTATACAGCTGGGTGTACGAAGTGAGTCATGCTACAAGAGTACCTTGGATCTGTGCTGGGTTTTAGAGCAGATTCAGTAAGGAACAGAAATGGACCAAATTGCTTAAAGCAGCTGGAAGGTTACATACTTCAGGGAAAGGGGAATCTCAAAAAAATCAAAAGGAAGGCAGGGCCCCAGATTATCCCGAGAGTAATTAAAAATAATAGTGTGTATGACTTAAAGGTAATATTTTGTCAGTGGATTGAAACATGCCTAAGAAAGGTCAGAGACTTTATCCACATTTTTTCAGATGGAGATGCTGGAATGGTTAATGGTAGGTGGTTTTCACCATCTGTGGGAGGTTGCAGTGCCTGTGCAGTCTCACAGACTCTTGTTCACTGTGATTACAAATGCTGCACTTAACTTCTAGGGCAGCATCTCTCTCAAAAGACAGGTAAGGGTGGCTCAGGGCCAGTAAAATACAAACAACTCAGCAAATGACACTGTTGAACTTAGAGGAAAATTAATGATGGTATATTAATTGCTACTTCGGCAAAAGTTTAATCTCAAACTCTCCTCCAACTCCCACAACTGCTCTGAGCATGCTTCCTCTGCCTCGTCACACCATGTCTATGCTGAGCTCTTGAGCTCCTCTTTGTACATTGCAGTAAATGATTTTAAGACTCTCATCCATCTCCTAGGAATGCCATCGTTCATCCCTATCTCCTCACATGACAAACTATGAGGTTATTGTGAAAGTTGCCATATTTTCAGTGCCCCTTGAGCTCTGTATCTGCCTGGCAGCTTTCAGTGATATCCAGCAAGATCTAACAAAAGGCAGCTGCATAACCGTAGTAATGTTGCTCCAACTAAAACCCCGCAGCCAGTCTGATGCACACACCTCTGCCTCCCAAGGGTTCACTCTCTCACCAGTTCCTCTTCCAAGGAGGAGAAATTAAAGGCCTGTCGGCTTTTCACTTGAGCCAGGCAGCCTAATGCTTCTCTAATGTCTGCAATCCTAGAAGGAGAAGGCGGCTCTCTTCTTAGAGAGGTGGTTGTGCTTTGTGGAAGGGTGGAAATAAAACAGATAATGCTTGCATTTGTTCTCTTGAAAGCATTTTTAGCCCCAGAATCCTCCTGGGAGGGACAAATGCTAAATGTCAGGAAAATGTTTGTAATCAATGATTTACAATGACTGCATGTTCAAACCCTTTGTAAATCCAGTTTAGGCAATAAAGGAGGAGAGGGGAAGAGCAAGTATATGATATACGTGTGGGCTTTCCCAAGGGCAAGGACTGATCTCAGGCTGTCTGGATGGCAGGGACACACCCTGGCTGGCTCTGACCGTCTGGAGTAGGGTTAAGGACAGATATCTTTGTAGCTCCTTCTGCCTGGCATCTTTCCATGTGGGAAGTAAAACACCACAGGGCAAAGGGGTGAAGGGAGAGCTACCAAATGACAAGATAGTGAAGCCATCTGGACCTGAGCACTCTAGCACTACGCTGCTGGAAGGAGCTGTAATGACATAAATTCGTCTTGGCACAAAGGTGATAAGGCTCTGCTTTCACCTGTCTGAGCCATATTAAGCCATCTTTCTGAGGGCAATGTTTCATTTTGTGCATTGTCACCAGTAGTGCATGAAAGACTATTTAAAGGGCAGTGTCAGCAGGCACAGATTGTGTCTGTGCTCCTGGAGGAGAGGTGAGCAGAAGAGACACCGAGCAGTTTTGTCCATGTCTGCTGATCAAACAGAAAACAGAAATACTGTCAATCTAACCTCCAATTCTTTGAAGAAATCAGAAACTCCTGCTGTAAAAAGATGGGTTAAAGCCAGTTTGGGACAGAGGGAAGGTACTAATATGGAAACAAATATAGATGGATGAGCTAGCACTACCTGCCACCCTTTCCTCAGCTATAATTTCTGCCTTACAATGCAGATACAGTTAACAGCTTAGAACTGATCAACTATTGCAAGAACAGTATTACTGAACCCTCATCTCAGCCTGAAGAGTGATTCAGCTCCATCATATATCAGCTCTTTAGTGAGGAATGCCTACACCATTAGCTTTTTGGAAGAAAAAGAACTGGCAATAGTTACCACCATTCACCAGTTGCTGAGCTATTAGTACATATTCAGCCAGGAAGCACGAAAATACTGCATAACCAAAGAGTCCACGTGGCATGAAGGGAGAATAATTGGAGCAAACAGCTTGGGAACTGACTGCACTGAAAAAATATTTTCCTGTGCTATTCAGCAAGGGTTTATGAATAACAAACAGATTTTCTCTCATCTGAGCAGCCTGAAATTACTTTCTGATGCAGAAATAGCGTACAAATTTCAGATAATTTTTATGTAATAGATTAACCAATAGTTCTCCTTCTCTACATATAAGGACTAGCAGACTGCTTGCAGATGCAGAGTAACACCAGGGAGTGATAATCTAATCACTGCATATAACCTTTTATTGTACTTATAACCGCAATGTAGCATCTGAAGTTGATAGACAGAAGTTTGGGAAGATATAGGTCTGAAGTAGCTTGTCAGTCTGGAGAAAACCATCCTTCCATCAGCCATCTAAAAACATTGCATTTTACTAATCTGTCAGAATCAAAGCTGCTTTCTCCTTTTTGGAAGTGCTCTTCTAGCACTTTGTCAAGTGAAAAACTGAGCTGCACTGAGCCAACAGGACCTTTCACAGAATCACAGAATTGTCTAGGTTGGAAAACACCTTGAAGATCATCCAGTCCAACCATCAACCCAACATTAGCTGTTCATTGCCTAACTTCTCAGTATGCCTGTGATTCCACCCACATCTGCTCAGATAGGCCTGAACATGATCCAGGCTTTACTGGAGAACCTGAGCTGACAGGATATTTTAGATCAGACTTCATGTATAGCTAGTTCCCAAGACAAAAATTATTTTTGACCTGTGCTCTTAAAGGTGTTAATGTGATGTAATTCCAGCTGTCCTGAGACAGTTTAAGAAGGTGCAGAAAATCTTTTCAGTGGCTCAATTCCAAACTGAACTGCAGTAAAATAGGCCTGTATTAAGATATGAACACTTCATGGTGAATCTGCTTTGCCACTGAAAATTGCAGTCAGCTGCACAACCTTGTGAAAATTGATGGTTAATATAATTGATGAAGATTTGAGATTTTCATTGCATTGTTTAAAAATGATTGACATTTTTGAAGAGATCCTAATTTCTACAATGCTTAGTTATCCCCATTAATGTTATAAAGCAGCATGTCTTAGCTGCCTACTGATAGATCACTGCTGAATTTAACATTTAGTAATGGATCTGGCAAAATAACAATACTCCTGGAAGTCAAATAACTTCTGTTTTGCTTCTGTTGGGTTTGTTGGTTGTTTGTTTTTTTTTCCAAAACTTCATAACAAATACTTGCATTACCATCTTTAGCCTCAATATAGTTAAAATGGACATCCAAAGATTCATCGCAGAAGTGAATGGAGAGAAGTGGACGGGTCTGCAACTGAGGTTTTAATTTTGCAGATTATTCTCTCAAGCAGAATTCAAAATTTACAGAATAATCTGGAAATTATTAAAACAATAGCAAGCAAATGTGCTGTATTTTGAGGACTGGACAAGGCACATTTATGATTCATATTTTTAAAAAAAAAAACACCTGATTTTCATCAAAAATAAATCTAAACATGGAGAATTAATTAACTTATTTTTTTAAATGTCAGTGTTAGAATGCCGTAATTTCTTAATCATTCCCCAGCATTAGCAATGTTACTTCTTTGAGACTGGCAGAAAGTGTATTGTATTCAACATTCTCCCTTTGCAGTGCATGAACTCTCACAGGTTACACAGTGTGGCCCTCACTCTTTGCTGCAGTCTCTGAGAAGTACCTTCCATAAGACAAGGTAAATGCAGAACAAATCTTCCAAATAGAAAAACTGGGCTGACAAGTCTGGCATTTCTGTGGTTTATATTACCTGCTAGTAAAAACAAATAAGCAAACCCCAAACACATTATGCAGGGAGAGAGAATAATTTATGCAGAAGTTTTCAGTCTTGCAGCATTTTTAATTACCCAGGTTTGGTTCTTCACCTCTCATTTTCCTAGACTGAAAAAGCACATGTTAATGGTCTTTACTAAATACAACGATAAATCCTTCTAATCATTTCGCATTTGTTGTAATTACATCAATTATTTATAAATTGTTATTCCTCAGTAGAAATAAGGAAACCTCTCATTATTCTTTTATATCAATCCCCTTATGATATGTGTTTCGGTATATCATTGTAGAATTGTACGTAGAGGGATGCCAAAGCCAAACACAGGTTGTACAGGATTGATAGCCATGAGCATGGGTACACTGCTGTGTTACACACATGCAGTCAAAATGTGTTAGCTGGCATTTTAGAAGTGACGCTTTAGCACTCATTTCTTACATCTTGTTTGTAACGATCTGAAGGCCGCACTTCTGGAAGTAAGTGGATCCCTTGTTTTTAGGAGAGAGAAGCTTGCCAAATGATTAATAAGGGGATGACTGTAATCCCGCAGCAATGTTAATTTCTTGCAGATACTGAAAGTCAACATTTGAAAGAGAAACATCACAAACATACAACATGCAGCTCAGAAAACATATTCATGGCAAATACCAAATCCATAGAAAACCCATACCAAATGATATCCAATAAATAACTTTGTGATGTTAACACATCATTCAAGACCTCAGAAATCATTCTAGTTTACTACGGGAAATGCCCAATGTTTTCACATATGAAAGCCAAATTAGACACAGTGCTATTTAATACCTGGGATCATTCAGATATGGGAGATGTTTTTTTCCTTTCTGAGAGTAGTAAAGCACAAATGCCTTCTGTATTTATTTATATATATTCTGTATTTATTTATATATATTCTGTATTTATTTACAGTGCCTTCTATTTTTCATTTATAGTTTGTTTCTGCCTGTCTAACTCTATAATGCACTTCAAATACACTCAGCTAGGTGTTCTTCCTAAAAATAAATGAGGGCAGGACTTTAAACCTTTATGAAAAAAAAAAAAAAAATGTGTGCAAGTATAAAATGAGAGGGGTTTCTGTGTTATAGAAAGTATGGCTTTTCTTAGCCAGGAAAATGGGCTAGTTTTATAAAATTATATGATAGTGGCAATTAGTTAAAGATGACAGCTGTAGAACAGACTATCGCTGTGGAGACAGGCTCCTGTCCTCACCATCTATTATGCTCAAATCAGGATCAGGCACCATGGAAATGGGTATATGAGAAGGAAACATTGTGGTGTTGGAAAAAAAAAAAAAAAATCCCCTGACAAGCCAATGAGGAAGTCTAAGGGTGAATAAGGAGGATTGGTGATGAGGTGACAGGGCTCCACCATCACCAAGCAGGAATAACTCCACCCTGTCAGATGTCCCCAGCAGTTGATCCTTGCCTTGGGTGAAGGAGCCTGTCACTCCCACCTGCAATGTGAGTGTTGGGTGGTGAGGTCCATGTGGATGTCCAGGGTCACTGTCACTGGAGTATGTAGAGGGAACCACCCCCGTCCAGCTAAGCCTCTACATGAGGCATTATGCTCACTGCAGTTGACAGCCATCTGGGGAAGTCTTTCTTTTTATTTCTCTTTTTTTTCCCCATACCTTCCCCTAGAAACTCATGTTGCTGTTTCTGATGGTCATCACTGCCCTCTTTAGGTGGCAGTTGTCCACCTGATGCATGAGGCTCCTCTCTCACCCACCTTGTTGTGTACCCTGGGGAAATGGGGTGCTGCCTCCCCTGGGGTCTCCCTTTGCTCCCCCATTGTGCGGCAGCTGACTGGCGGTGTCCCCTTCTGTCGTTCCTGGGGACAACTGTGAATCAAAATTATGTTTTCAGTGTGTCAGTAACAGAATTGTATCACCACAACAAATAATATAAACATTTCTCCAGATACGACAGGTTAAATGGCTCATTCCAACCAAGTTTAGAGCCTTTTGCAGCTGAGGAAATGTCACGTAATGCAAATGCCCCACAAAGCAGCTGCCCACGGAGAAGGTGCCTACAGGCTCCATCCAGGGCCCCTGACCTTCCAGGTGGGACAGTGTGGAGACAGCAGGCAGCTCCAGGACAGCTTTCCCTAGGAGCAGAGGAGAGTGACTCTTCCCAGTCACTGGGACCCGCAGTCATCCTTGTGGGGACACCAGGCCGTGTGGCCTCCTCCCCTTCTGGGAGGATGGCCATGGTTAGGACAGGCACCTTGGCAGGGAAGAGAGAAATATTAGCTTTACTGCTAATTCCCAAGCTTATTTCTCAGCTCTTCCCTGATTTCCCCAGTAAAATTGCCTTTTAATTGTACAAAAGATATTGCCTGTGCGGAGAAAGCAGTTCCACCTTGGAGAGGGGGTAATTAATTTTCCCAGACTCTGGGAGCTCAGTTTGTTGTTTGTTCTGGCTTCAAAAGGAACCTGACCTGTCTGCTGCTTTGCTGAGCCGAAAAGATAAATTCTTCTGAAAACTATCCTTATCATGAAACCCGCCTTGAATGCTGATCCAATCTATGTCAGGCAACTCTTTTAGTGCAGAAGTAAAACTGGAAAGTTATCTAAACAGCACCATCATTTGGAGAAACTGCTGTGACCTTCTTTTTGCAGAAATATTTGTTCTACTGGACAAGTATTTTGTGCTATTGCCCACACGTCCTCCAATTTTTCTGTAAATTGTAGGGAAAATGTGTTTTCACTTTGCCAGAATATTATAACTACATCCAGCAGCTTTAATTTCTGTGGTAACTTTTTTTTTCAACCCGAAGTACCTTTAATTAGATTTAGATTAATTTAGATAGTATAAACATGTTCTAAAAATGTAAGACAGCTGCTCTGTCTCATATGATAAGCAAATTAAACAGGTCATGTTTTCATTCATCATAGCCAAGGATCAGGAGGCAGGGATAGATTGCAAAGGTAAGATGGTTTCTTGTCTAGCAGATGCTGGCAGTGTGTTTGAACATGAAAGGATGCCATTAAACTGCTGAACCTTAAGTGACAGCACAGAGTTCCTTTGCACAGAATAGTTCCGGCTATGTTGACAACAGAAAATGTGCATGCTGTCAAGAATGATCTGTTTCTGAGCCTTTCTTATGAATATGGAGGTGGTAGCTGGGCATAATGTGTCTGAGGCAACTTCCCTTTTAGAGAGTACAGACTTTTGCAGGGAAAAGGCATGGAGAAGGCAGCAAATTACAGATGATGTAACACCCTATTGATGAAAGCTATGACATTCATAGAGGCCTATGAAGCAGGATGTAGGTCCTCATCTACATTTTGATTCATACCAAACTTGGGAGAAGCTTCCATCTGGGGCTTTGGTTTGGCACCATATGCAGATCTGTCTCCAAAAGTTGTTCTTGATCTGGATTCACTGTGTGTGCAGCACACTTTTACACTAGTAGCTTCAGTTAGATGTTTACAAGTATTTGTGACTTCATTCTAGTTTTAAAAACATGACTGAGAGTTTTTTTCAGGTTCTGTTTACATTGACAAGTAGATGCAAAACTAAAGAAACTTCGTTTTCGTCATTTTGAACAAGAATATTGAAGATTCTTATGCTGCCTCTACCATCAAAGCTGGACTGTAGATCTACCTTTTTCCTACTGCTCCTGGCAAAGAAAGATGCTGCACATCCCATTAACCTGGCTGTGAGCTTGAGATTTCTAAAAAGCACGTAAGGTTGACTCCTTAGGTGCCAAGGAAAGCTATTGTGTAATTGAATTTTCACCTTGTTGGTGCATATCTGTATAAGGAATTGGTGGCTATCATGGATGGGCATGTGCTATCTTGCAGTTCTTGCATGGCTTTAGATATCTGTAGTCTCCATTTTGTGGTTTCTTAAAAAAATCCCAACAAAACAACACTCAAAAAAACTTGCTTCCTTCCTTGCCACACATTATGAACAATCACTCTGACTAATATAAAAGGTTGTTTCTTAGATGCTGAAGAGAAGGTACTATAATGAGAAAAATAACTGAAATAAATTGTACATTTAATTCTGAATGCAGTAAAGTCATAACTGTCTCCTAAGTATTGAATTTTCTGATGAGAACAACTCCCAAGAAAGTTTGTGTATAAATGTATTTTAATGTACCACACTTGTTATTCTATAAAACTCTTCTAAAAATGAGGCTATGACTATTCAGCATTTCTTTCAGTATTATTTCAGTATTTCCTTCTTTAGGATTTGGAAACAAATTGCATTTCTATAATAATGCAATCTCCTGACAGTATTGGCAGCAGCAAACTTTAGAGGTGTATGAAGACTGTGTCTTCATATTGTGGATGGCATAGAAGGTGATAAGAAGCTTAGAGGAGAAACTAGCTTGGGGGAAAGGAGGATTAACCTCTCTTACTGAGAGTGGAACAGATACCAAGAAATTATATTTTGCCTGAATTGCATCCCTAGTTTGAATGCATTCAAATTTGGGGGAGGATGTTCTGGAGGAGGGTGTGTGGGAAGGAGCTGTAGTTCTTGTATTTTACACTCTGGCTGCATTTGCAGAGGAGACTCAGTAGCTGATATGGAGCTGTTTTGCTTAAGTAATGTCCTTTTCTTATTGGAAAGAGTAATTTATTTAAAAAAAAAAAAAAAAAGTGCCTCCTTCCTGCACCTTCATTTTTGGCAGGTTTTCCTTCCTGATCTGCTCTGTCTTTCTCTGGGCTGTTCCTCAGACACAGATCCAGCAGCGTGGCCCAGGCCAATTCACCAGCAAACGGCCCAGGCAGCTGTGGCTCACTCCCAGCTGTTGATCTTGGACGGGACAAAGAAATGCAATCCTCTTTTGTGGGGGATTTGGAGTCTGATCATTTTGGTGCCGTTCCAATCCAAACCTAAACCCAAACATTTCTGAATTCTCCATGAAAGTGAGCGGCGCTGTAGGGGAAGGGGGTCTCGCAGGCTGTCCTAGAGCTGTGGGTCTTCAGCAATAAAGGAGGCTGCATGGTAGGCTCTCCTCAGCTGGTAGAGCTGGGACCTCAGGGCCTTGGGGTTGCCTGTGAATCGGGTTTTTGTTCCCCTGGCAGCCCTCCTCCAGGTGAGCTGGTTGGGAGCTGCAAGGCAGAGCTGCTGCAGAGCAGTGCACAGTGCCAGGGTGCTGGGAAAGGAGCTCGCCAAGAGCAGGCAAAGTAGGCAGGCAGGGAGCCAGGCAGGTTTCCAACAGATCTCTGATTTCCAGGTAAGCGGCAGCAGGAGTTTCGTGGCACTGAGGGCATCTCTGCAAGGGTCAGCCTGATAGATGAGCTATTGAAAAAAGGCAGTGGCTCTGAACTGACACCTGGACTCAGGATTGCAATGCAGAGAGGACGATTTCAGGCAACTGAGCTAAAGTTCCCCAAACACCCCACCCAGGACACTGTGGGTTCAGCAAGCTGCTAATTAATCCAGTAAAGTGGTGCAAAACTGAACTGGGAGCAGCAAGGTTTCTTCTGAGCGGGAGGGGAGGTGTAATTTACCCCTGAGAAAGCATCTCCAGTACAGTATGAAACGTAAACAGCGAGCGCCCAGCGGACTGGAAGCCTCCTGCCCATGGCAGTGTCCCAGCTGCTGCAGCCCTCCTCTGCCTGGGCAGGAGGCCAGTCTCTGCATGGGTGACTTGGAAAGCACAATCCCCTTGAGGCTTAGAAATCCTAGCCTGAACTCTGCCTCTCCAGGGAAACTGCTGTACATTTTGGATCTGTGTCCCAGCACGATTTCCTCAGCAGAAAACTGAGGGATATAGCTAACAGGGAAATTTGGCTTTTAGACTTCACTGCTTCACCTAGCATAGCAGTTGGACTGATGGTGTCTGAGAGACAGTCTCAGCATTCAACCACAAACCTTGTTATTACTAACACATCTTGTCCTTGCTTCAGGCAGGGTCAACAATCTCCCTTTGCTTCTACTCAGGACTTTCTTATCCCATCCATGGCACAACTCCGGTTGCCCTACTAAAAGTTTTAGAAAACATCACTTCAAATAAAATCTCCAAGGCTTAATTTAGACAAGAATATTTAAACTTTTCCATAGACATGAAGTCACCAGTTGGCACTAATCAGTGTTTATAGAAATAAAATCTACTGGTTATTATTTGCTTTTCTGTTGGTTAAGCTCCTTTAACCCATGCTGCCTTCCACACCGGCCTCTGTTCAATGGTAGCCTGACAGGTGGTGAACTTCTAGGTCAGTTGGTATTTCAGTGGTTGAATAACTTCCATAACTAAATAACTTTAAAAGTATCAAAGTGAGACCTGAACAGTACTTTCTGTGCTTGTTTTTTTGATTAATCATTTCTGGCTATGCCTGAATCCCTCTCCAGTGGGAATCCCTTTCCTCAGCCCCTCAATTTAAAGAAAACAATGGCTGGAATGTAAAGCAAATACTACAGAATAATCGTTGGAAACAAAGTTTGAGTCCATAATAATTGCTTGTATCGAGAAAATTATTCAGAAGTGATATTTAATCAGTCAGCAAAGAGAATTACACCTTGGGCCTCTCTCACCCATCAGAACAAATTACATTTCGGATACTTTAGCAGATGTAATGATCTATTCACAAAGGAACTCTAGATCAATAATAAAGTGTGGAAAATATTTGGAAGATATTTGCAAGAACTGGTGATCAGACTCTATTGGTTTGTGATACATAAACAGAAAAGTTGGAGAGAAATTAAGATTATGATGCAAATGATTTTGCATTTTTTTATATACTTGTAATAGATTTCTAGATATATGTGATAATGAAATTGGGAGTAAATTAAAAAAAAATACTGAAAGATGATCAAAATCTAATATTCCATACTCCTGTTCCAAAAAAAGATGGTATTCATTAAAACTCCCTCCTCAAAAATATTACCAAATAAAATAACCTATCTTGAATGCGTGTCTTACATTGCGTATTATTTCTGTCACGTTCATGAACATCAAAATCAGCATGCTTTTTAAAGCAATGTCCAAAGGAGAGTGAAAGGACTTCATTGTTAATGATTGTGGTGCAAAAGTTTCTAAGCATTAAACGGCAGCCTATGTTGTTTATATTGGATTTAGATTCAAAGCAGCTCTTGAAGCTGTTTTGTCAGGTGTTAAACCACACGTAAAGACACCACATTACTGTTGCAACTGTACTATAAATTATCAGATTATAAGAGGACAATACACTATTATTGTAAAGAAGAGCTATAATGCATATGAATCTTCTACAGTTACCAATAACATGGCAGTCACTAAAATTGAAGTCTGAGTATTTTTATGTTGTCTGGACCTGAAGTGTGAGTTTACCTTAAATCTATTTCTTACCTTGTGAGTTGTTGAGGTGTTCAAGGATTTACAGTTGAATGGATCTGAGGCTGAAATGTGATACAAGACCTCGGAGGCCAGAGGAAAAGCCATCATTTTTCTTCTGTCTGCCACTAGATTTTCCGGACATAGATGTTTATAGATGTAAGGGGACATAAGATTTCTGCGCTATAAACTTGTCATTTTCTACAGGTATTCAGAGTGGTTGTTTACTTTCAAATGTAAATCAGAAGGCATAAGCAGACATTAGGACTGCAATTACTAAGCAATAGGTTCAGTGTGAGACCGTACACCCAGGACAGATATTTCAAAGCAGATGAAAACTTTTGTTCCGTATTTAGCTACAGTTTATTTGCAGGCTGCAGCTGAATTGGTTAACAGCTGATGCAAATTGTTATGAGTGATCAAAGGACCCACCCTCCTCATACTTCTACGGAAATACAGAAAAATTCATAGAAAATATTAATTCATATTTTGAAGAAACCATCCTGTAGCCTTCAGTTACTTTTTGTTTTAATCCAGTTTGTATGCTTAACCCTTAAAGGCAAATAAAGTTAAGCAAATGGGAATGTTTACAATTTTCTTCTGCAATTGATACATGGTATTTTTGGTTACGTTGTCCTGGAAACATAAGTCATGGCTTACATTTCCAATATCATATAAGAGACTCTTTAGATGATTGCATTTTTACTGGCTCAAAGTGCATGGATATTTTGAAGTGGCATCATCCAGCTGCAATCTCTGTAATCAGTCAACAGTACATATCCCAAAGGAATGATGTTCAGAATTAAAATGTATTGGTTTAAATCATAATAATCTTACTGAACCTTCCACATGTCATTCTAATCTCTTGGGAAACATTTAAATTTAGGTTAACATTCAACCTAGTCAGCATAACTGGCCTTGCCTACCCTAGGATTTGACTACAGAATTTTGAATCTCTGTAAAATATATTTCTCATAGCTCTGGTCTTTCCCTTTTCTGACACCCAGTATGGTATAGGTTTGGACTGTACAAGCCTACAGCGCAATTAGGAAATTTTCCTTCTTGTTTTGTCTTGACAGAGGTAGTGTATTATTGTTCTTAGCTTCATTGTACTGAATTGCTAAAAACAGGAGGAACTTGTGCTTTTATGTTCAGAAGAAGAAAAGTCTCTATCTGACTAACAAAGCATAGTTCTAACAGTTGTTCCCTCACCACTGTTGGGCTTTATTCATCCTTAGTTGCAAGATGGATTTTTTTTTCCAGGATTTCACAAGGTTTTTATTGCCTGATATGGAACAATTTTGAACAGGTTTTTTTGTTAGTATTGTTTAAATTGTTATATGTGTTATAATCAAACCAGCTATCTGGGTCTGAGCATGAAAGCAATCTATCTAAGTAGCATCTTAGTTCCTACTAACTTCAGTGGACCTATGTGTTATCATTCTTAAAAATATCAATCACAAAACATTTGAGAGACAGCAAGGTTTAATTTTTTTTTTTTTTTTTCTGTGGGTTTGGCTGGTTGGTTGTTGGTTTTTAATCCTTGCTTAGGCTATCCAAAGAGTGTTTTGTAATAGTAAATGCTACAATGCTTCTTGTACCAGAGCTGCGCAGCAGTAGCAGAGAAAGTGAGTCAACAAACGCTTAGCTATGCATTAGCCAGGGAAGAAGGAGTGCCTAGGAAGGTTTTCATTCTCTGTCAGGACTCTTGGACTGACACTGAGTGAGGAAGAATTGGGAAATAGTGGAATAAAAAAAGGGGTTTCTTCTTGCTCTCCTCCTTTGGGAGAACTTTTTATTGTTCCTCAAAGCCATAAAATGAGCCAAAGATGATTTAGGAAGTGAAATGCTTCCCTGTCTTTGTTTCCTCTTCCTGGATTATATTTTATGGAAGGATCCTACTGAATTAAAGCCCTCTTTTCTATTTCATGATGCTTGTTGCTGAGCCTGGGCTCCCACTGAAGAATTCAGGGAAAAGAATTTTCACTATTTTCTCTTGCTTGTAGTGTCTTCTCTAGGAATTAAAGATCTGCTTTCCACAATCTCTGTCCTTAAGGTATGTTAAAGTTTTATTCATCCTTCCAACAGACACTCAGCTATTCTTAATAGAATGATTGGAGATTGTCCTTACTAAGCTTGTTAAAAGTTTGAAGAGTCTTTCAAGGTTTGTTGTGGTTCAGGAGAGCAGAAGTCTTGAAAAAACACCTCTTCCAGATCATGTCTATATAGTCCCTTGCAAGGGGGCTACTTTCATGTTCTTTGTGGGCTTGACTATCTCTTTATTAGCCAGGACAGTAAACTCAGTTTCAGCACCACCACACTCATGTTTTTAATGACATATATGTCCAAAAATACTCTGAAAATGAGGAAACAATTATATTATAGGAGAGTCAAATTTGAGGACATCTAATATATAAAGGTTAACTCTTTTTGACTTTATGTGTCTATCTCTTCTATATGCCAGAAAAGGGCATATAAAAATTAATAAATTGTAGCCTGAGCTATGAAATCAAAACTGTGAGGGTGAAATTTGGCATCATTAGCTGGTGATCACTAACCGAGACAACTAGAAATCAGTAGGGGCCTTAACCTGTAACTGTCAGACCACAGTTTGACAACATGAAAAGGTAGCATCAGCATAAGTTACTGCCCCAATATCAACCAAGGCTGATATTCATCAGCCCCATCAACTGCTAATGAGGCAACAGCAGGACTGACTTTAAGATGACTTCTTTGCTACTGATCAGAGTCTCAGTGGTTCAGATTTGCCCCCATCTGTAGGTAACTAAGGAAAACATGCCTTCCTGCTCAAAGTGTTGCTGGTGCAAGAGGGAAGGAAAGGGTCAATCACCTAAATCTCATTGACTTTCAGCAGAAAGACATCTAATTCCCCTCTGTCCCAGCCTGTATTCATAGAAAGGTTCACCAGTTGACTGGGGATTATGGGAAGTTGGGTTGGGTTTGTGCATTTTGCTTCTCAGAAGTGTCATTTATCCTCTTGGGTAACAGGCTATAATAGCACTTCATTTTCTTTTAAGCACTATCCTTTGTTAATTTAAATGGTAAACTTTGCTATGTGCTTTTAAGGTCTTTAGGATCAGTAGGTCATCTGGCATTACTGCAAGTAGTAAAATTCTGGTTAAAATGTAAATAAGGTTAAAAGGGACTTGGTAAAACTAAATAGCAACAAATTCAGTTTCCTTTTGCAAAACAGAAGAAATACTTTTTACTGATATTTTCCACAATTCTTCTGGCTTTATTTAAAGACTATATTAAAAGATAATTAATGTATATTGCATTTGATTTGTATAAAATGGTATTAATATGTATTTGGTTAATGGAATTGCCAGCCATAGACTTAGAATCAGCACACAGATGCTGCATAGGCAACCTGATTTCTTCCCCACACACACCTCGGGAATGCCCATTTCTGCAGTATCTCTGCAGTAAATGAAATTATTGGGGTATGGAGGAGACCAAACCCTTGCTAAATCTGCAAATCTCAGTTTGGGTAGGTTTCTTTCTCACAGACGCTAGCCTGCAGAATTACTCAGGACACTCAGCCTATCCCATTTCATATTCAAAATATACTATTATGAACTTAAAAGATGAATACACTGAGGTGTAAAACATGCTCGTTATCTAAATTGTTTGCATTGCTACTTGTTATTTATTTTTATTGTACCTTCATTTTCTTGTCCAATTTTATAGAAAATTTTATAAAACCTGGAGTGTTTTCGCACAAATATCTTGTCCAACTATTATCACTTGAAAAAACATCGTGAGGTGATTAATGTAATACTTCTTCCTGACAGGTAGAGGGTTAAGCTCATAGCAAGTTCCCAGCACTAAAAGGGCAGAGGATTTATTTTTGTCTGTTTTGAACAAGGTAGTCTTGATAGAAAGAATACCAAGAAGCTTTTTGGTCCATCCAGAACATCAGTCTGTTTGCCAGGACCTTCACAGACTGCTCTAGTATGAAATTGCTGTAGCTGAGCAGCTGGTTTAAATATCTGAAAGGAATATAACTGTTGTATTATCTCAGCAAGCAATTACTGAACAGTAGTAATTTCTAAGAGGGACTGACTCTGCATTTGTCAGTGGTGTATATCCAGTATATGAGTACTATTAGAAGAAATTACTACTAGAACCATTTTTTCTTTGAAAGAAATAACTTGGTGCTATGTATGTATGAAAACTAATTTCCTCCTAAAGTTATTTAAAACAGAAGAGATTTTTGGTCAAAGCATGAATTTCCATTGAAATACTGATCAAAATGCCACCTGGGTTCAAAGGGCAAGTGCTTGGGTTGGACTTCGCTATTGGCATCATATCTGATGGGCTGCCCTGTGTCCTAGGCTTCAAGAGACAAGATTTTCAGGCTAGTTCCAGCAGGAGATGTCTCTAGAGCTGCCAAGTTTGTGGTTTTGGGGCAGCCCCACTCTATTCACATAGTTAGATGCTTTTGTAGTTAAAGTTTTTCTCAGAATTCTTCCTCTGCAACGAATTTCAGGGACTCTGCTCATCCTGTCTAGGAGGTAAAACTCCCAGATCTTCCTGGTCAAATGGAGATTCTGTATTTTGACCAACTCATTCCACTGTAACTAGACTTTATTTCTCAACTATAAACCATGTCTTGGTGTTTCCAGAGAGTACAAAAATGAGTAACCAGCTGGA